>NC_136493.1:60740103-60922603 GCF_053919585.1 Euprymna scolopes | reverse complement strand
TTTTTATAGAACTAAAAACCATTAACGCATTAAAAAATAATAAGAAGGTATGTAAATTTTGAATAAAATGTTCATTAAATAAGCAGTTTTATTGCGTAATGTAGTTTATGGCATATATATATATATATATATATATACATATATATATATATATAAAAACATATATATATGTATATATATATATATATATATATACATATATATATGTTTTTATATATATATATATATATATATATATATATATATATAATGACAATAATGGAAACAGTATTCCGACAAAATAGAGAAATAAAAAGGAACAAACCGTATTATGTGTTCATCAACGTTTCGTCTTTATTTCGAGACTTCCACTGAATGAATGAGATTAAGAAACCAAAAATACCCTTGCACGTGAAACATTTTCAAATATTTTGTACTGGTATTTTTTGTTTCTTAATCTCATTCATCCAGAGGAAGTCTCGAAATAAAGACGAAACGTTGATGAAGACATAATACGGCGTGTTCCTTTTTATTTCTCTCTCTCTCTCTCTCTCTCTCTCTCTCTCTCTATATATATATATATATATATATATATATATATATATATACACACACATACACACACATACCCACACACACGCACACACCCACACACCCACACACACACAGACACACATATATATATATATATATATATATATATATATATATATATATATATATATATATATATATATATACAAGAACAATTATTTATTAAAACATGTTAAAAACACTTATAAAAAGAGTTAAAACATATTTAATTTTAAAAGGGAAACACTAAATGAGTGGTTAAGATTATTCTATAAATATTAATTCTTTATATATTTATAATTTACTTTAATTTTGTCATCTTGGATAATTTTGGTTAAGTTAACTGTAATTATTATTTCATATATTTATATATATATATATATATATATACATACACACATATATACATATATATATACACACATATATATATATTAAAGTATATATTAAGTAGCTTACTACTTCCTTTTTAGTCACTATATTAACGACCCGCCATGCATGAATATACAACTGACTACATATTTATATCATATTAATGTAAATATTTTCATTTAAAGACATAATGACATATTTTACTTCATTGAATTTTAATCTCTCTCTCTCTCTTAATTTCTCTCTTTCAGCTTATTCTCTCACTTTTCCCTCCATTTCTCTCTTTGTCACACTGTATATATATACATATATATATATATATATATATATGGCAAGTCAGATATGAGTTTGATATGTAGTGATATCTGCAGGCCACATTTTCTCTTGACTGTGAGCTTAGTTAATTATATTTTCACAAAGTGATTTTTACTGACGCTTTACACATACCTAAAGTTGGCGTATCTAGATAAGCATGTCCTCGAGCCCCTGTAAAATCACTTAGTCTAAATAGATTATTGATTCGATAGACTTTTATTATTACGCCGTTGCTCTTAAAGTTATGGCAATTTACCAATTGCCAAGAATACGATGTAAGTTTCGATCCTTGTAGATTAAATCCTGCTCATAATGACCTAATAACATTTTTCCTGGACTTCAAGGGAGTTAATAATTGAGAAAATAAACATTGCAACTTATATATATATATATATATATATATATATATATATACATATAAATATATATATATATACATATAAATATATATATATGCATACATACATACACACATACATACATCTATCTATACTCCTATAAATTCGTTTTTCTTTTGTGCGTATTGATATTCATATTAAAAACCCTCTTTTCTATTTATTTAAAAAGAAACTACAATGTTCTCATATATGAGTCGTAGAATTGCATTCACTATCAAAATATCTAGCTACTTTGAGTATTCTTTTAAACATTCATTTTAATTAATTCCCTATTATTTTTTTTCGGTTTTCTTATGGGATGATCATCTAGAGTTTACTATTACGTGTAATTATATTTATGCAGATATTCTACATGATTTATACGTACATAATATTTGCGTAAAATCTTTACAGTAAACAAAAAAATTGTTTCCATATATATTTATATATACGTATATATTTTTATTTAATCTATTAGTCTATTTATCTATCTATCTATATATATACATATATATATATATATGTGTGTGTGTGTATATATAAAAGTGAACGTGTCTGTGTATCTGTCTGTGTGCCTGTCTGTGTGTCTGTCTCTGTACATTTCCCTACGCAATAACTCTGTCAATTTTTAGTCTACAGACTGGAAATTTGAGATACATGGTATTGAGATTTGGGAAATCTATGCGGTCGGCTTTCAGCGAGAAATTTAGCTGGTAAGAAGGCAAAGCTATACCATTTGAGCTTTGAGAACTCTACCAAACTCCTCCGACAATTTTGGGTCTAAACACTTGAAATTTTAGATATATGTTCCTTGGATATGGATCTAACTTAATAACTTTATTAAACAATAAATATTAAGGGGTCATAATAGGTGTCAAAGTTTAAACAAATTAACCGTTTTTTTTTGTTTTTTTTGCTTAGCATACACCTCAACCCGGGGAACGCAGCGCACCCATGCAAGTATATATATATATATATATATATATATATATATATATATATATATATATATATATATTCTCAAAGTACATTACGTATTGTATTTGGATAAGTATATTTCATTTTGATAAGTGTGCAGCTTTTTTCTGGAGTTTTCATTCGCACTTAACCTGCATACTATAGTAGAAACGTGATTATATTTTTTGCATTAGTAACTTGAATTTCATAGACAAACTAAAGTAAGAGATAATTCTGTTAGTACGGGTTCAATAAGGAAATGGAAATACTTCCTCCTTTTTCACTTAAGAAGTAATGTGGCATTAGTTGCGGGGTTACATTTCATGACTTTACCAACATTTATTACAATATATCTTCGTCGAGTTACACTATCGTTGATGAGGGCCGAAGGCGTGAAAGCACAAGGTGTGTTTAATAAGTTTCCAGAAATGTTCGCATGGCTACTTATATTAATAGTGCGCACATTAATCTCTAGTTCCCTTTCAAGTAATCTCCTCCAGCTGCAATGCACTTATTGTACCGTTTTAACAATTTTTAGAAGATTCCATGGAAGTTCGTTTGTGTGAATGTGTCAATAACCATCGTTACAGCCTCTTTCATCTCTCCAGTTCTCTCGTAAGGACAGATTCTAAGATTGTACTTAAAGCTTAGTGGATAACCAAAAGTTACAGGGAGCAACATTTGGACAAGAAGGGAGTTGAAGAACTATATTGGTGCCCATCTTGGTCAAATAATCTGTGACAAGTTGTAACACCTCGAACCATTCTATTTTATATCCATCAGCACAGCACGGGTTGTCAACCAAATGCTGGCCAATAGCAGAGTTATGTTGGGCGAACACCCTTGCATCTTTTGACTCGTATAAACCAGCATGTACCATCGAAGATCAGACAAGGGAGGATGGGGTCTGGTGGTCTCCCTCCTTCTGCAGCCTTGGACTCTGCTATTGGCCAGCATTTGCTTGACAACCCGTGCTGTGCCGATAGATATAAAATAGAATGGTTCGAGGTGCTACATGAAGCGAACTCCAGAAACCATTCAAAGATTTTGAGTCTGTCATTATTGCGGTGCGTCAACCTTCTTGGTGCCGGCAAAATGAAACATCAAACGCATTGTTTCTCTTTGGGGAACTTTGAACTTTTTTTCCCCGTTTTTTTTCTTCCCCCGTTGTGCCAATATTTTAATCATTTTTAAACGTTAATAAATTTATTTTAGTGTCCCCGTACTTTTGGCATATTCAATAATTCCCCATTAGAATTCTTTATTTTCGACATAATATTATTTTGTACGCTATCGATTTTCTCCTGATGAGATGATAGCTGAAAGAGTTCTTGAGTTACTTCCGCCTATTTTATTCAAAATTGTATATAAATTCTGTACCTCCAAACATTTATTTAAATATATATATATATATATATATATATATATGATATAAATATGAATGTGTGTGTGGGGGTGGGGGTCACGAATAGGCTCCTATATGGTTGACTATTTAAAAAAAAAATGATTGCATATAATGATAGAAGATGTATCGAGACACAGGGATGGGTATGTTTGATCTGACAGAACGGCGGTTCATAAAAATTGTGGGGGCTACATTCGCGCCTGGTCCACAAAGTATGGAAATAAAACATTTAAAAATTAAAAAAGAAACGTTTACACGTGTTTTTGCTATAGATGTACATAAGAATACTTTGATAAGTATCTTTTAACTTAAATAGGAATGGTATAATAAAATTGTGGGGTTTGCGTTCGTGCCTAACTTCTATAGAATGGAAATAGGCACACACTTTAATAAAGACTTTCCATATCTATCTGCGTAAGTATACTTTGATGATTATGTTTCAGTTTTAAGAAATATTGTATGATAAAATTATGGGGTGTTCGTTCGCACCTTACCTTCATAGAATGGAAATATGTCACAAAGTTTAACAAGGTTTTTTTTTAATATAGATTCACGGAATATTGTGATCAGGGTTTCAGTGTGAACAGGTATGCTATAATAAATTATGGGGTTTATCTATTTTATTTTTACTTTCATCATATTTCGCTTTTGTTTTGATACCTCCCAATTCGAAGCTATCTCTTTACAACCCTTTCTTTTCATAACCTATCATACTTTCATAAATCAGAGTCCATTTTCTGTAGGCTGTTTTTGAACCCAGTATATATTTGTGGACAAGGTACGAACGCAGACCCCACAATTTTTATGAACCACCGTTCTGCCAGATCAAATATACCAATTCCTGTGTCTCGATACCTCGATACATCTTCTATCATTGCATGTAATCAGTTTTTTAAAATAGTCAACCATATATATATATATATATATATATATATATATATATATATATATATATATAGAGAGAGAGAGAGAGAGAGAGAGAGAGACATTAAAAAGTTTGACTCATGTTCAGGTAACCTACATCAAAAATTCCAAGTGTTTAGCCCCAAATGTATAGAGGAGTTGGTAGAATCTCCAAATGGCAATAGTTTCAATTGTGATTACTTGGCGGCCAAATTTTCGCTCAAAAAAAGATCAAAAAGCTTGCTACATATCATAATATCCTTTATGAAAATGTCAAATGTTTGACCATAAATTGTCTGAATAGTTTGCTACAGGGCGCAAAGTTCAAATCTATTGAACTTAAACTCCTTGGCAGAAAAATTCCCGGTCAAAAACCGCATAAAAAGCTTACAATATGTCAGAATACATTCTGTGTTAGATTTCAAATGTTTAGACCAAAAATTAGCTGATTAATTTGGTAGAGACCGCAGAGGTATTTTTTTTAATTTGCCCTTTACATTTATTGTTTTGGGCTCAAATAAAATTAACAAGGTTGATCCATGCCCAAGTTATCTACATTTAAAATTTTAAGTGTTTGAACTCCAAATTGGCGGAGAAATCGGGTAGAGTTTTGCAAAAGTCAAATCGTGGAACTTCAAAGCCAAATTTCTGGCAGAAAACCGATTCAAATACAGACACACACAAAGACAATTTCACTTTTACATATATATTATTATTATTATGAACATTAAGTCGAATACAGAAAATATGCAGTAGCACACGAAATAGCATTTAATGCATATATATATATATATATATATATATATATATATATATATACTATAATACTGTAATATTTTTCGGTCTCGTCGGTGACAGCTCGCAGATTACTACTATCAACGATATGGCGAATAATAATTATAATATTACAGCTAACTTCATATCTAGCTATTTTACTTGTCTTTTTAAAAATTGTTTCTGAAACCATATACAAATAAGTGTGTATCTGTATCTTTCTTAATTTTCCAATTTACTTGCCTCCGAAAAAGGGCCGAGGAAGACACAAGGTCGGATTTTAATGCGGGAAAAATCCAGCTCTCCAAAAACGGACACTTTTGATATGAACAAAATAAAAATTGTCTTAGTAATGAAGTTTTCTCCTCCACTAACTGAGGAGAGAAAATGTAGATTACAGCAGCAGAACATATTTTATTGAGTGTGGTTGCATTATCTACTACCAGAGGCTAATTTGGAATCACCCACACTTAGGCACAATGGCCAGTTGGGGGGAATGATTGTTAGATGTCATCTATCTACTCTAATTGTCTTTTCATTAGACCATTTTTGTTAGTGTTTATTTTTCACATTAAATCCTGGCTTTATATCTTACTCTGCCATCGTGTAGACGTAAGTAACAAGAGAAACCAGCTTGGCGTTCGTTCATCCATTGTAAAAATATGCATTTGTTTTTTTACTAAATATCCACAAACAATATTAATAAAAAGTCATTAAACAAAGATTGCTATTTGATTTCTAGCTGTGAGAGAATATAAAGAATGTGAATGCAGTATATATAGATGTTTGCCGATTCCATAGGCCGACACCCATAAGAAGATGATGCGAATTCAACCTCAGCTATGCATGAGTTAACATAATGTCATGGAATAAGATACAGGAATCTATGGTGTTTCACAGAACTGTGTCGAGAGTGCTATTCATCTCTACACCCGTTCATATAATAATGCATTGTCTAATGATGGTAATTTTGTTCCAGAGCAATAATGTGGCGACCAAGTCGTTACTCTTAATACAATGTTGTTGTATACATATACTGATTTCAAATATTATGTAGATTATACATTACACGAATAAATTATAATGTGTGTGTGTCCTCTTATTTTGAGAATTTCTATTTACTATCAGCAGAATTAACATTAGCAAACATTATGAACTTCAGATGAACTATTTCGGGACTATTTTTATGGCCTTCGATGATTAATATTTAGTCTAACTTAGTGACACATTTCGAAATAAGAGGTTAGATAATCTGAGAATTAATTTGATTACTGTTGCAATGTTTTGAAATGTTTCTACACACAACATATAAAATATATTCATATTTCTAAGAATGTTCAATTTTATTAGCTTTTACACCATTCAAGAAATGGTAATTATCCATAATTTACTTTATAGCGATGGTATAAGTCAAATATACCAACACTGCTATAGGAAAACGTGTAACTTTTATTCAATCAAGTATAGATATAAAACATTGAGCAAAAGCTTTGATATTAGTCGCTCCCAAACTTGATTTATATTTGAGAAAAATATTTAAGAGGTTATAGTTCAGAGTATAGAGACGTTTATATACATAAGACGTGAGCTGCAGTTATATACAGTCTTTAACGAGCTAGGTTTCCAAGCATTACCTTTTTCTTGTGTATAATATTTTAAGTGTAATCACTCGTTTTTGTCCTCGCGCATGACATTAATGTAACATTTGTTACGACGAAACACTAACTGGCTTTTTGTAATGATAAATGTATTTATTTGTATAAAAGAATGTAACGAGACAAACAAAACCAAAGTAAAAAGTAATATGCAATCTTTTATGTATTTTATAGTGAAACATCCTTATTTTTTTCTGTAAGCGATTGTTCTGTGTAATTTTTTTTATTTTAACTAATAATTTTGTACATCGGAGAATACATTTCCTATGTTGCTTCCCTTGACTTTGAACAAGACATGCTCTTTCAGTAAAGCCACATTCACTCTTCAACATGGTGCAGTACGAAAATGTACGCAGATATTTGATTTCACCAGGAAGTTGTAATGTACTTCCTGGAAGAATGGCTCTAAGTAAACTAAAGACATGAACAAAATTTGGCACACATTTATTCAGAAACGCATCTCATTTGATATAAATCTCTTTCACCTACCTGTCCTCGTTCGCTTCCTCTCTTATATGATACGTATGTAAATATAAGCAGAAGTTAATAAAGATTGCAACATTGACACTATAGCTAAGTTATCCCTATATATATAAAATGAATTCATTTTCCCCTTTTATTTTGACCTTAATAGGATTATAAATTAAGACATTTCATGCGAATGTAACATTCACAAACTGCAACACAATATCTTAGGTGTGTTATAGGCATATTATCTCTCCACTTTTTCGACAATCGTTGATTCTTATATGTTTTTGCTGAGAGTTCAATACCACAATCGATTACAATCAATGGAAGTAGTAAATTATTTCTCTCTAATTAATTGTTCCTTCCCCCGCCACCGCTTACACCTTTTCCGGATCGTTCACAAGTGACATTTACGAAGGAACGCCGGTTCGGGTTTTCTTTATTTCGTAGTAGCTAAAAAAACTGGAATGGAATTTTACCGTGGCTTTCCGTTCTATGCTTCCTTTTGGGGAAAAGTACCACGCAATTAACCGATGCCCACATTCCCACACACATTAATTCTAATCCACCGCTTACTTTTACGATGCTTAATTACCATTTATATTACTGCAACAAATTGCATAGCATACTATTCAAACACTCTCTTACAGAAATTCGTGTTCTTCAATACAACTTCAGTTTACACATAAAAATCGCATTTACTAAACAAACCTAGTGGCCGAGCTGTTCACGTCACACGTTTTTTTTTCTTCACACTTTATTTTCCAACATCGCCTCAAAGCTTCGGGTTCGATCCTTCCTACTTACCTACCAAATCTTTTTTCTTTTACCCCCCCCGGAAACAAACACTCGGGCAACGATTGTTTATTATTCTTTGGTTTTGATTTACCCAAAACCACACACACCTCGAAATACCCAGGAAACGCCGAGTACCCCCACTAGTTTATAATAACATTAAAATATATATTAGCTCTAAAGACAAACAGATAATAATAGTGGTTTTTCATTTTTTTCTTACCTTATATCGAATCTTTATTAAGATTACAAATCATTTAAATGTTAGTAATACGCGCTTCTTTACTTAGATAATCCAATCGAACATTAATTCCATCATTTTTTCCAGAAATAAAAGTTACCGATTTCAGCTTTCTTACTGATATGCCACATTGTCAACCAATGTTTACCAAGGTTTAGCGCTGCAATCTGCATCCTCGATATGTTCTATATGACATTAACTATGCTTTTAATCCGTTTATATGAATTTTCAATAAGACGAGTAGCAAACCATATTCATTGTGGTATTACACAGATTCCTGGCATTTTTCTCCCTGTACCGATTTCCCTTGGAATTATTTTCATACACCATTTTTGGGATGTTAACATTATAAATTGTAAATGTCTGTAAACAAATATCTTGCTGAAATGTTCCTCCACTAAAATGGCTGTATAGTGTTTACCGAGTTTAAAATGTCCAGTATTTTCTTATTTATGCACATAAACATAATGGTACCTCCACTCATATAAATTATATAAAATTATCATTCAGTATGTAAAAAATATTTTTAAAATGATATCAATAAAACCAAGGATTCAAATTTGTTGCTATTGAAATCATTTTTGAGGAAAGCGAGGGTACAATTTATGTGCATGCATTTAATCTGACGGATTAGTCCGAAATATATATATATATATATATATACATATATATATATATATATATATATATATATATATATATATATATATATCCACCGCAAAACAATATCGCAGCATACAGTACCAATTACAGCTAACAAACTGGATCGAACACTCGAGTTTCGCCTTGATTTTTCCTTATCAGTTCGTCATATCCGAACTCGGGATTCCGAACCCCAGCTTATTGCATGCCAGAGAAACACTCTGATACCTGAAAGGCGAAATACGACTATGGAACTGGCATACTCCGTCTCGAATAAGGGATGTGATCATCCAACGAAGTTATAACATAAACGGACACCTCACAAGTAGGAAGTTTTGGTTGGATGACCACATCCCTTATTCGAGACGGGGTTTGTTTGCGTTCGGATATGTCTAACTGATCAGCTAAACTGAGAGTGATACTCGAGCCTTGAACTACCTATTTGTTAGCTCTAATGGCTGTTGCGTGCTGCTATGTTATTTGGCTGTGAAAATAATTATATAATCGCTTATGTTCTGAAATATGTATATATATATATATATATATATATATATATATATTCATTATAATTAGAAACTAGAGGAAAAAGTATTAAAATATTATTAGTCGAGCCAGTAACTGCTCGGCTAAACAAAATGTTACGTGCAGACAACTATTGATTAATGAAGCTGTTACGTTACGGCAAGAAGAACACTTTTTTCCTCCACCAAATAGTTACTGAATTCCTTTGGAATAGTGATAATAATAATCTCCATTCATAATTTGATATAATATCGATTAAAAAAATATTTGTTTCAAAATCGTTCCTTAAGAGTTTTCCGACCGAGCAAGTATTCATACTAATATAAGATAAAATAACTGTCAGCATTACTGTTACTAATACTTATTTCTAACATGATCAGACTGACTGTTGCTGGAATTATCGCTTGAGAGAGAGAGATAAAGAGAGCGAGAGAGAGAGAGAGAGAGAGCTGTAGGTTCAGCATAAAAAAATAATTTCTTCACCAAATACGTAATGGATTCCTTTGGAATAGTGATAATAATAATGCTCATTTTATTCTGATTTATTTGAGATATGTTATAGATTTTGATATAATATAGATTTAAAAAAAATACTTTACAGATTTGCTTGTTTTGGGTTTTCCACTGTAACTAGTTATACTAACCTTTCTGTCCAAACATGCTAAGCAAATATTTATACTACCTTTGCACAATAGCTGTCGACTGCGACTACGCAGTCAAACTGATCGCTAGCTTTTGTTTTTATAAAAGTTGCTTGTGTGCCTGGCTGGTTGTAAATAACTATTCTGTACTTCCACCTAACAATTTAATGAACAAAAAGATATTGTAAAACTTTAAAATGCTAGTCGAACAACATAATCCTTAAAAAGGGACTCTTTACGTTTAACAGCGACGTCGATTAATTTGATCAGAAGTGTGTTTACATTTTGAAATTAACAATAGGTAGCATTTAATCACACTATTATTTCAAATGTAAGGATGTATTATTATTTACATTTAATTATCCACGTGTTAAACAACGAATGTTGTACGAATGAAGAAACCGTTATTATTTTTACAAGGAAAGAATTATTGCATGTGTCAGCTAGTTTTTTTTTTAATGTATTTTGGCTTGAACTTTGCGCATTATTTTGTTATTATGATTTTATCTTTTTTTTGTTATGTTTTTCTTTGGATGTATACATTTTTGCTGGAGTTTTTGGTATAGGTAATTATTAACAGGGAAATTGGTGAAAGTCAAAATTAGCACTTGTGGCGATAAACAAACATAAACAAAAAGCTTTAGCGTGTACGTACCTCTCATGGAATGCCGCAGATCGAAACACAGTGAAATGGTATCTGGTGCTAGTAGACTTATTGATCCGCGCTATGTTTAAATTGTACTTTCAAGTTTAATTAAAGGTTTACAATACCAGTTCTCATTAAATTATTAGGTAAAAGTACCCGCGCTATATTTTAATAGTGTTTTCATTTTTAATTAAAGGTTACGATACCTGCTTTTATTACATTTTTAGGTGAAAGTACCCGCGCTATTTTTAAATAGTATTTTCAAGTTTAATTAAAGTTTTACGATACCTTAAACGATAAAAAAATGACGGTAACATAAGTGCATAAGCAGTAAATTTTGTTTATATTTTGTTTGTAAAATCCGCCCCCCGAAAAAAACAACAAACAAACAAACAAAAAAAACAATAAGAACAAAAGGATACAAAAACATTAAGAAAAGAATCCAAAAAGTTCAAGCGAACTTGACATTTTTATGTTTTATTTTCCAATAAAAATAACGCAAGTATCGTAAAACTTTAATTAAACTTGAAAATAATATTTAAAAATAGCGCGAATTCAATGTTGGCTTTTACCAATTTTCCTGTTAATAATTAAATAAACTTCGGCAAAAAACTACCATAAAAGAAACAAAAACCAAACAAACAAAAAAAAAACATATACAATCATAACAAATATAATGAGCAAAGTCCAAGCCAAAATAAATTTAAAAAAAGACTAGGTCACACGCGAAAAAAATTATTTCCTTGTACAAAAAATAACGGCTCTTTCAAACGAACTACCTACAACATCGTAGGCGATGCGTGTTTCGCTATACGCGTAGTATTCGTGTAAATCCACCTTTTGGTACTGTGCTGAAATAATAATTTTATTATTTTGAAAGCCATTCTTAACGTGGAGAGGAGAGGGTGTTTTGTATCTATTCTGTGCTTCCACCTAACAATTGAATAAAAAATACAATTGAATAAAAAACAGATATCGTGAAAACTTGAATTGCACATGAAAACTCTATTTACAAATAGCGTGATACAAAAAAAATGCATAGACACATTTTTGGATCATTCTTGAAGGAAATATTGTTTTTAAAAGAGACTGCCCCCCTAATATTTTTTAAAAAATATTTTTAGTTAATTACTGTTGTTTTAAAAAAGATAAAATCGATTTCTAAGTGTTCGTTTTCTACCTAGTTGGCTAAGTTGTTAGTGGTTCAACTTATTTTACATCGTTTATTCAGTTCAACAACGAAATTACTAACCGCAGAATATATTTAAATAGTTATACTTATTAACTGTTCTTTTAAAAGAAGCAACATCGATTTTTCATCCTAACTTGTTACGTTCTTAGTGGTTTAACATATTTTAAAGTGTCTACTCAGTAAGAAAAACAAGACAAGAAGGATTTCCCCTCCACTAAACGCGGATAGAAAAGGTGGTGTAGTCTCAGAACAGATGCTAAACTTTGCTGCTAATAAAAATAATAAATAAATAAATTTACATTCAGATGAAACAAAGTTTTACTCACTGGCCGCATTAAATTTAAATAGGTAAACTTAACGAAGATTACATTTAATCTTGATTATAAATTATATGCAGCCAAAAATGTAATAAAACTCGTCCATTTTTGATAAGTTGGAAAACTCTCCATTATTGAATACACATCGATTGAAAACACATGTAAGGGCCGTTCTTTAAATGGGATTGTTTTTAAAAGAGACTACCCACCCATAATATTTTGAAATATATTTACTTGTTTACTGTTGTTTTAAAATATATAAAATTGATTTTCTAATTGTTCATTTTCTACCTAGCTTTGTGAGTTTTTAATGGTTCAACTAATTTTAAAACGTTTATTTATTTTTTTAAAAGTAGTGTCGGGTGTTACTTAAGAACATAAAATGTTCGACATGGCCCTCTTGAGAATTTTGATAATCGCTCAAAAATAGAAATTTAAAGAAAATACTGAAGTAGATATAGTTTTAAAAATAGCCCCCCAACAGAAAACAAATTTGTATATTTTTAAAGTAAGGTCTAAGATCAGTTTTCGGCAAAAAACAAACTATCGTAGTGGATACAGTAGATTATTTAACGCAACTGAACGGAACGGAGTCACGGAGCCAAGAAACGAAAACCAAACAATATATTCATAAAAATACTTTTTTTAACACATCTTGTGTTATTACAAAAGAAAAAAAAGAGAACAAAACTTGCTGTATCATTGAATAATAAAACAAATATGACATTATGTGATGATATTTTCATGTTATTTTAGCAAGTTTTATTAATTAATAAATATCATTTTTTGTTGTTATCAATGTTGTTGATAAATATAATTTTAAAATGTTGGGTATTTTCTTGAAATAAAAATCCCTGCATACACAGAAAAATATTCAACAAAATGTTTACCCGGAAAATTATTTTACTGAAAACTATTAATATTAAACTTTAAAAAGGCAGATACTAGGAATTAAAAAACATTTACACTCAATAAGATGTGTTTTATGCACTAATACACATGTTAATGGCATTTTGTTGCAATTTTCATATTTAAATATGTATAAATTTTCTCATTATAAAAACGATTATTATTGTAATATTCTGACAGAAGAAATAAAATTAATTGCATATAAAACATTAGAAGAAATATTTTAAATCGTAAGAAACATCTAAAATAATTAAATTATCAATAAATTTTGTCGTCATAAAAATGATTATTATATTAATTTTTATTTGCATAAGAAAAAAACAGCATTGTTGAAAACCATATCAGTGAATTATTAATATATTGTCAGAAAAACGATTATTGTTTTATTTCAAAATTATAATGAGAAAAAATGGTTTATTTCATTAAAATTAAATAGTATACATAAAATATGTCGAATGTACATAAATAAATATTTTATAATGACAAAATTTGTTGATAATTGGCTGATTTTTGATTTTATGGTTTTTTTTTCTTTTGCCAATTAAAATGAATTCAATCATCCTTTTTTATAATGAGAAAATGGATTGTCAATTTCTGGATCCAACATGTATTTTCTTTTAAAATAAAATAAATTTCAAATCAATTTACTAAATAATCCTTTTTTACAAAATATATTTACATAATTTGCCAAAATGTATTGATACAATTGGATTCTTTTGCATTTTTTCTAATGTTTTATATGCAGTTAATTTTATTTTTCTGTAAAAAAATTATAATCAATATAATACTCGTTTTTATAATGAGAAAATTGATACATATTTAAAATCTATAAAAGTGCAAGAAAATGCCAATTACATTTTATTAACGCATAAGTTACATCTTATTGAATGTATATAATATAGATTTCTTTATTCTAGTATATTCCCTTTTAAAGTTTAATATTAATAGTTTTCCGTAAAATAATTTGCCGGGTAAACATTTTGGTGAATGTTTTCTGTTGAGGCAGAAATCCGTTTTCAAGAAAATTTATAAAAATGTAAATCCTAACATCATAACATGAAATAAAATTAATCATTTACTACAATAAATTTAAAACCTAACTGGGTTATAAATTAGAATACCACCACCTTGATTGAGTTGTTTGAGAGAACTAAATTATTTTATGAATGCAAATGTCGTATGTATAGACTCTGTCAGTGACAGTAAATTAAAAAACAAAACAAATACATATGTTTATTTACCATCATATGTCCTAGGAGATTAAACATGTATCGCTATGAAACAGTGTTGTATTAAACTACCCGACTAATCAACATTTCCGTATCTTGTCTTAATTTAAGAAAATTTTAGTTGCACACCCATTTATACAAAAACAGACCAATAATAAACAAAAATTTGAAATATTAGAAATCTTACCTAGTTACTGCTAGATCTGGAGATTTCGTTTACAATCTAGCGGGGAATTATAGAAAATCTGGAGATATTTCGCACCCACACACCCGCAAATTTAGATGACAAAATAAAGAAAAGCGCTTGAAAATGCTTTAAAACATAAAATAAACTCATTCATGTAAGTAAAGAAAAGTAGCATTTATTGCCTTTGGTAACAATTATTTATTGATTATTTGTTTTTGTTTTTTCACCTTTTTTCGGCTAACCATTCTTAAATCTCGCTATAAAATCGATTTTTCCAAGTACATTTTAGGTGGGGGGTGCATTCCAATCTCCGAAGTTTTGTTTAAAATACGATCTAAGCAACCCCGCTTAATTTAGAAGTATTTAGTCGAAAATTGTAAAAAGCAAGAAACAACAGCAAAAAAAACTTATGCCAATACAGTAGAATTTAATTATCTACCAACCTAAATACTTTTAATATGCTAAAACAAAGTTTATTTTGTTTTTTTTTATTTTTCTAATTTCAAAATATGTTGCACCATTATTGTGATGTTTAATTTGCAGTATATGTCAATTTAACTTTTATTATAAAAAGTTTGAGTTTATGATTTGTTTCTTGCAAAAAATAAAATACCCTCTCTGAAAAAACAGGTAAAACTAGCTGACAAAATATGTAAGCCTTCTGGGGGGCTAACCGCTTCAATATTATTCCAAAAAACATATAGTGAGAAAACACGGAACATTTTATATATTAAATATACTATATTTATATTTTTATTATTGTAGGAAGTTAAAATATGTCGTTTTGGGGGGAGGGTGAATTAGCGATTTTTGAAAATTTCAGATGATAAAAGTTTAAAATCTAGCGATTTTCTGGACATTTCTTTCTCCTGATCTCGCGTTTTTTTTTTAAATCTCAGTTGCCAACACTGCATCACTAAAAGGATATTTTGATCTCACTAGTACAGAATGTGTTTACAATATCGGAAAATTTTCAATGGGTTTAATCACATGATTATTGATAATGTAACCATGTGATCGAAATTGTATTAAAATTAACCACACGTGGTCGCTTTCCTATCAAATATTCATCGAAAAATGGTAGGTACAGACAAAATGAATGCCGACGCTCGAAGTGTATAAACATTTTGACCCCTTTACTTTAAAATTCACCAAAAATCAGGAAATTAACCAATTTCATTGAAAATTTCAGTATTTATCAAATAATGATCGCAAAATATAATGAACTAATTATTTTTACTTAACTCTTCGTGAAAATGTTTTATTTTGTTTAAACAAAAAATACCTTTACTAAAGTTATGGTTTTCAGTAGTAAATAAAAAACGCAAGAATTTATTTTTGCTTTTTTTATATGAATAAAGCATCGTAATTTGTAACAATAAAAAATAATTTTTACTGGAACATTCCGAAAAAAGCCCCTAAAGTCCGTATATATGAATTCGATATAACTCGAAGAAAAATAAATTTCTCGCATACTATTCCAGAAATTAAAGATTCAATTAGATTCCTATTCCAGTCACCTAAATTATTTAGGGTGAAATGAGTTTTTGAATTTATAGCCAAACCTAAATATTTTTTTATGGCTTAAAAATTGCATTAATACAGTAAGTTAGGTAAAATTTGCATAGAATGCTCTGCTTTACGGTTGTTGTAAAAATGGAACGGAAATTTGAATTTCGTTCCCTTTTAAATTCGGTACATTTTTACATTACGTCCAACTCATCGTTCACTTTCGACACGTCAACTTTTTTAGCTTTTCGGGTATGCTGGCAAATTTAGGTGTGTCTATTCCGAAAGCTGTTCTAACATGAAAAGATTGGTAGGTGTATCATAAATTTCGTGAAAAATAGTGAATAATTCCACCCCGTCTTTCCAAGCTTATAACTCCTCGAAAAATGTGACTGAAACCCTAATTATTTTTCAATTAAAGGGCCAAGGACCAAGGACAAAGGTTTCATTAAAAAACAAAAAACAAAAATAAACAACATGTTTTTTTTTAAATAGGTTTTAAACTTCGGACTTTACAGGTAATTTTCTTAAAACGCTACTTTTTTGTTTTAAATTTGAATATATTATTTATTGACCTTTTCTCTTCAATTTGTGATATATAACACTTTAGTGAGCAAATTAATTATTTAGTTTTTAATAGACACTTGAAAATGGGGGGGCGTGAATTAAAAAACAAACGTTTGTCTAAAATATTATATTGGGTTTATTGGAAAGAGCATAAAATTTCACATTGACCCTGAAACTATCGTAAAAATAGAATCAATAGAAAAGTTTGATAGATTTTTAAAGTTTAAAAATTGAAAAATATTGAGTTCGTAAAATTCATTACTGTTTAAAAAAAATATTTCTATTACTTTTAAAACAACTTTAATGGTTTATTTTGGAAGTATAATCAATACAAAATAAACAACCAACTTTTAAAGGAGAAATTACGAGTTTTTTTTTTATATTCTATTCGCAGTTTCGTGATAGAGGTGTCAAAAATTCCTACAAAAATTCTGATACATCTACTAGATTGGAGTGTTCATTCGTTGTAAACGTACCCGACAACCTATAAATGTCGACATTTCCAATGTGAATGGTAAGCTGGACTTATGTAAAAAATAACAAAAGGATATACCAAACTACTTTTTCGTTTAAAAATGGAATTAATTCCCTTTCGTTATTAACTTTAAAAAAAAAATTGTGTTCTATATACATAAAGTAAATTGTTGAATCTTACTGTTTTTATTATATTCGTTTTGGGGGCACAATTAAAAAATTAAGAAAGATTTAAACGGAGCGAAATTTAGGTTTCCGTTCCATTTTTACAACAACCGTAAAACAACGCATACTCAGCAAGTTTTATCGTAATATATATGCATAATGTTGAAACACTAAATCAACATTTTATGTATTTTTCTGCATAATTAATGATGGAAGTATTTTTCTGTTTATTTTCTTAACATCTGTTAAAAAAATAATCTGTACATTCTCTTGAAAAAAAGAATCAAACTTTTCTCTGCATTCATATAACTATTTACAGTGTTCATGTAAAGCATTCATCTGTTCTTTTTATAATAAAAATTCCGTTTTCAAAGAGAAACTTTTACTGACAATTTTTTTTTAAATGCACGTTTTCCTGAAAAAAAACTTTCACCTAACAATTTATGGTAAAAAATATGCAATTTTTCCTGAGGAATGTGTTCCATTTTAACAAACTGAACCACTGCAACGCGTCGCCGGGTACAGCTAGTCAGCTAGTATATATATATATATATATATATATATATATATATATATATATATATATATATATATATATATATAGTCCTGGTCAAAATCATAAGGCTACTAACGAAAGTACGCGTTTACACATAATATCGAATTTTTAATCAAACAAATGGTTGAGACCATTGCCAAAAGGGAAAATATGATGGAAAAAATGAAATCTGCTTCATTCCAAACCCTAACCCTGATTTAATAATTATTTTTGAACAAACAAACATTTTCACCTTCACGATAAGACTGCTTTAATAAAATCGGCTAGTTTTGAAAAAATGAATACGTAAAGCTTACTATGTTACTAAAATCAACTTTTTAGTGGATACAAAACATCTTACTAAATTATTAATGGCAAAAGAGAAACCATTATCAGAGTTTGAGAGAGGAAGGATCTTTGAGCTTAATAGGGGTGGACTCTTCCAAAGATCCATTGTAAACGAAGTGAATCGTAGCAAAACGATCATCTCAATTTTTTTAAGAAATCCAGATCAATATACACACAAAAAGAGTCCAGGTCGACCAAAAAATATCACTGGATCACCATATCAGAAGAAGTTAAAAAACACCCTCCAGTATGAGCTCAAGTCGATTGAAAAGCCAAACAGCAGCAGAATGTAGTCCTAAAACCATCAGAAGGCATCTGAAAATGAAGGGTTTAAATCATTTAAAGCGACTGCAGAAACCACGTCTTCTAAAACAGCGCAAAGCTAACCGACTTAAATATGCCGTCAAATACCAGACTTGGGATGAAGAAAAGTAGGAAAATGTAATTTTCTCCGATGAGAAAAAGTTTAATCTAGATGATCCAGATGGATTTCAACACTATTGGCATGATAAAATTAGCCCAAAGAGACTTTTTCAACTCGGCATAGTGGAGGAGGGTCTTTAATGATATGGGGTGCTTTCTCGTCCGCTGGGACCCTAAAGTTGTAAGTAGTGAAAGGCTGGCAAACGTCATTGAAGTACATTTCAATGCTTGAAAATGATTCTATCAGGACTGAAGGTCCACGTCTGTGTGGAGGAAATTGGATTGTCCAGCAATACAACACTGCGATACACACTTCTCGACAAGCACGAGAATACATTTCTTTTAATAATATAGAATTGTTAGATCATCCAGCATGTTCTCCGGACCTCAATCCCATTGAAAATCTTTGGGGATGGATGGCAAAAGAATGATGGAACCCAGTATGATTCGATAAAGGAACTTTCTGAATCAGTTTTCAGTACATGGGATAAAATTCCTTCGCAACTGATAAAAAAACTTAGTCGCAAGCATGCCGAATAGAATTTTTGAAGTAATGCATAATAATGGAGGCTATACTAAATACTGAGACCCTTTTTATAATTTATAATTGCCTTTTGTTAGATCAATTATCAGCGATCTTATCATTTTGACCAGGTGAAAATGTGTGTTTTTTAAAAAAATAATTATTAGATGAGGGTTAAGGTTTCGAATGAAGCAGATTCTATTTTTTCCATCGTATTTTCCCTTTTGGCAATGGTTTCAACGATTTGTGTGATTAAAAATTCGATAATATGCGTAAACACTTATTTTCTTAAGTGGTCTTATGATTTTGACCAGGACTGTATATATTGAATTCATTTACTGCTAGGGGAAATGTCAGAATTGCTAACTGTTACCTAGACTGTTGAATTATAATCCCGGCTTGAACAGCTAACCTATCTCACCAAACTGAAGGCTACGATACACGTAAACACTCGTTAGATATTATCTGTTTGCGTATGCGGCATTTTACCTGAATAGGCTGAAAATGTATGTGGCAGTCAGGCGAGATGTCGGGTTAAACTTTAAGTTTGTGTATTCCATTATTCTTAAATTTACTATTTAAAAATATTTCGTATAAGAGTTTCTGGCCAAATTATTTTCGTTTTACTTTCTTTAAAAATCTTTACAATGCATTGAAATTCATTATACACTTATTGCAAACATCTTTGGTGAAAGATTCCTATATATATATATATATATATATATATATATATATATATATATATATATATATATATATACACACACATATATATAGACTTACATATTTATAAGCTTATAAAAAGGTGTTTTTATAATGATTTTAATTCTAACATGAAAAAAACAATGATAAAGGTAATGCAAACAGTAATAGTTATATTAATAATAATAATAATAATAATAATAATATATTAAGGAAATACAAAACAGGACGCATGCTTATTTATACAGTGGAATGGATAACCCACCACATGTCTATGAACAACCGGATACACACAACTAAAATATTCAATCAGGATATTCATACGGAATTCGGAATAGAAAATTGCGCACTTCTAATAATAGGAAAGAATAAATGCAGTGGAGTGTATGAAACTACACAAACAGAGTAGATAAAGACATAAGGCAAATATATCGGAGTTCTGGAAGCAGATACAGTTTACCCAAGAGAAATTAAAGAAAAATAAACAAGCATCCTTAGAAGAATATAAATACTCCTAGAAACTAAAGCATATAACATGTAATCTAAGAAAACTATAACCTATGGAGTGTTTCACTAATAAACCAAACTATATCATTGTGGTTTCAGTTTTTTCTTCTGCAATCTTCGTAAATACTTATATTTCAGAAAAAATCTATATGTCTCGGCGCCGATGTTAGACGCATACTGTCATATATGTTTTAAATCATTTATTTTGTTCGTTTACTCGCTTTTAGTAAAATATCGCCGGACTATTCTATAAATCTCTCTTGTTCTTATAAAATTATATTCCTTATGTGTTGTAAACGATTTGGAAAAAAATCAACCGAATTTTTCTAAATATTAATAGTTTTTCAGTAGGAAAATTCTTCGTCCATTCTTAACTGTAATACAGAACTATATTTGCTGACACATTTTGCAGTTATTTTGAACTGGAAGACTCTATGCTAAGGTAAATAATACGCAGGGTATTCAACAAATCATGTAATTTAGTTGTAAAATCAGCACAGCGTTAAATATTATTTTATCCTTTCGCAGATAAATCTCCATTTGAATATTTCAAATTATACCAATATTGTCACGTATTTAAAAATAAGAAATAATATATTTATATATGAACAAATAACTTGTTAGAACATGAAATAACAAATGCTATTCCCCATACTGATTCTATTACTGCCATGAATAAGACGGAATTCATAGTCCGTAGGAACAAGACACACCTTTAATTTCCGCGATAAAATCTCTTTTAAGTTTGTGGGCATATGATTCACACTTATACCAACATAAAACTAACTAGTCAAGATAATTGGTCCATTACTATCAAAATATTCAAGTTGGCATGCTAGATTTGTTCCGTTCAATATCTCAATAACTTAGGCTTTTATGCAAATGAATCATACATAATAAAATTTACACTCCGGGGTAGAACGATAAAATTAACCCTGAAAAGATGTTATTTAATTTTCGTTCGATAAAGCCATTATTTGTTGTTGTTAAAAGTTATCTAAAAGTTAGCCAGTTATGTACAAATCTTGATAGAAGCTTTCTATCATGACTGAAAGTGGCATGCTGTTCAAGCGGGATCAGAGATGCGCCGCTGTACAACTCAAACTCTCTAGCAATCCAAATTAGGACCTTTGCCAGCACCCTCCAACATGAAAATCAGGATTGTTCACCGCTTGAGTCACAGCTCAACGAAGTTTCCAGCCACGGTTATCGTTTTTCGTGTGGCATCAAGTGAGGCTAATATCATGCATTGGGAGTCAGCTTAAAAGTCGACACCACATTATCCCTGGACGTGCTTAAAATGTGGTGATTTTCTGGTGCAATCAGGTTACCCCAGGCAGACCCTCGGTATCACTTAGCCATGGCCGGCATTCCAAAGAAACCTAGGTTTGGCTGCAAAAAGAGTGTTACGACTTTGTAACCTTCTCTAACTGCCTACCCCTCCTCCTCCGACCTGAACCTGCTGAATCTTCGTTTTATCATACGTCAAGCTCATCACCCACAACATCAAATCCAGCCTGATCGCCGCCCTCCGCCGGACATTCGCCGAGCTCCCGCCTGCTCTTGTAGAAAAGGCATGCTCCCAGTTCCGAACCTGCCTGATGTTGAAGGCGTTTACATTAAATAAATGCCATCTCTATTACATAATCAAGTTACCCGAATTGATTTTTTCAATAAAAGTTTTAAAATAAAGCTGCAGTGTTGTTTTCTATAGGGAGACAAATTTATCGTTTCATCCTGTAATATTTATGGCAATAATAATAATAATAATAATAATAATAATAACAACAACTGTGCAAAAATGTACAAAAGAACATCTGAAAATAGAGATAATGATTTTTTTCTGTTTGCATTCGGTAGATGCTACATTCCAGCAAATATAAGAGCGATATTTTTAAATTATTCACATCGAAGACCAGCAATGCCGAGTTTTCAGTTAAAAGACAAACGACAGCATTTGCGATGTAAGCTCTTCCGTAGGCAAATTGCCCAAGGAATAAAAGCTTTCCAAAGACCGATTCTCCCGCTAAGTGATTTTTTTATAACAAAAACAATATTATCTAATGCAATTAGTCACTGTCTATTTTATACCATAGACGAAAAAACACCCCTAAAACCAAGTTACTACTCTAATGTTGCTTTAAACAAGGTATGTCAAGTTGATTTTTTTAATTTGCTGTATAGAGCGTTCACAACCCAAAGTCGAAATGTGACGCTGTTAACCCTGCATTACTTTTGATAGCAATGAAATGACATGAAGTATTTACTATGCCACCCCATGCAGACTATGAACGTATACTCATCTCTCAAGAACACCGAGCAGAGATAGCACAAAAAGAAAACATCTGGTAACATGTTTTAACAATAATTTTTAAATGTTTCGTATTAAATGCCACTTTTGATTTCATGCGATGTTTGAACATAACATTGGGCTCCTTCGGACATGTCAAAACCACACAATTATTTACATTCAAACATTTTTGCTTAAGATGTTCATTGCTTTTCAAGACCTTGAGGTCACTCTAATGTAAGAATTTAATGTTAGGTATGGTGAGACTACATGATCAATAATATTCGAAATTCTGTAAGGTTAGATCATTTATGTTGCCGGCTCAGCAGGAATATGCACATTAGACTTCGACATGATCATGTCATAGTAAGCCGGAAAGAAGCCGCAGCGTATTGTGTTCCCTCGATGGACACTTCTAAGAAAAATGATGTCTAGTTTAAGGCATAGATAGAGACTGGAAGAATTATTCGTAGCTAGGCAAGTAATTGCTGTGAACTTTTAACAGGCCGGGATAGGATTTCAGCGAAGTACATATCACAGAAGTAACAATATGGATACAGATTCGCAACGTTTCGTCAGAGAAAAAGAAATAAAGATGCAGAAAAGGCCTCACTCACTAAATTTCGAATATGGTTTTGTACTTTGTACAAAAGAGAAAGGGTACTCTTAGAAAACCCTAGGATGTATTGAACTCTTGTACAGGTTGATAATTTAGTCGGCAGTGAGATACTTTCTAAAGCGGTAGAACAACTACCCCAATTTTCCAATGATTTAAATAATAAATCATAAGTAGGTTTTCCATTCCAGGTCAGTGGTGAAAGTCAGTCCCTAAAGGTTTTCTAAGCAGGGTGCATTTCTAAGACGAAATTGTTTCTTTCAGCTAGGACCAAGTGGGAATAAGAGTGCGGGTAATGAAAATATACAAGTTTGGTTTTGTAATGAATTAAATCTTACTATCCATGTTTACCCCATTGTACCACACGATCCAGGCCAAAGGAGAAAGAATCAAAAAGATGCTGATCTTTGTCTCCCGTAGCCATGTGGTCAGAAATGGTAGTACCGTTAGCATAACTGTCAATGAATGGCCGTAGAAAAGTATTTGATATATTGTTTATGAAGGTAGAGATGAGATTTCGGCTCAGTAGGAACCCTTTATACATTCCAGACTGAATGATGTGTGCTTCATCAACGGCTACTTTAATAAAGTTATCGGAGAAAACAACGCTTACTATTCTGTAGCTGAGGATCTTATAACATAGAACTTTATGTAAAACCTCACCAAATGCCTTAGATACGTCAAGAGCTATTGCTTTAGAAAGGAAGCCATAGTAAATCGGTTCACTGGTCTTGTTTGATATTACCGTCAGTGACGGAAAGGATTTCGCTTTTGCTGAATATATCGTTTGAGATGTATATAATAGATTTTCATATTTTCTATATTATTGTTGTTATAATTTTATTTGTATTTTAGTTAACGTTGATATCGGCTATTTTTATCTTTGTTTATTATTTGCCCTAAACCATACCCACAGCGATGGTGTCATTATCAATGAGTATATCGCGGAGAATATTGCCATATTCTGACTGCTCCTTCCTCTGCGTTTGTGGAGACTTCAATGTGTGAAACGTTAAATAGCTGATCCACTAAAATAATACAGAGTGTGAAGGAAGATTATCATGATTGCTTCCTGGCCTATGATCTAATCCAGATTGTTGACGAAGCAACTCGTGGTCCTTATGATGATATAGCAGTTGCATTATATATATATATATATATATATATATATATATATATATATATATATATATATATATATATATATATATACTAGCTATATATAGCCGGCGTTGCCACGTTTAAACATATTGGCAAGTAAAGGGTTAAGTCATATACATATTTAAGATACACCGAATATCCTAACTTCTTACGATTTTCCAGATAGTAGACTACATGTTGATTTTATGGAAGCATAAAACAAACTGATTTATGTCTATGAAAATTAAACACAAACTATCTCTCTTAGCTTAAAGGGGAAATAACTACCAATGCTTATGAAAATGAACAAACTTCTGTTCTTAAATGCTGCTGATTCTCACTAATAATAAAATGAATTCAATTAAAAATGATTTCTATGAAATATAAATTTAAAATACCAACTTTAAATAACATTTCAAAATAGAATACTAAACACAATTTTATTACAACAAATATATAATAACATGTAGCTAATCTTTAAAATAAATTTCCTTTCATGTAATTTATAAATGGGGTTACATTTTGAAGGTCCATTTCATTTGAATAAATAGTATGCATAGAAAAAATTCTGGAATGAAAGTGTGTTCACACCCGTTTTCGTTTTTAATTTAATTTGTGAAACTACTTTTTGTAAATTTTACTCGAATTATAAAAAAAAACACATACAGAAATACAGGTTTATTGTAATATATATATATATATATATATATATATATATATATATATATATATATATATATATATATAACAAGCAAGTTAGGACAGCTGGACTCTCCGGTCCTGGATATGACCTTAAACTATATCCAGTGGTGAGGCCCCAGCTTGCGGGTTTTGGGGAGTGTGGAGCCATCATTTAATTGCCGTTGCTCCCAGGTCCACTCTGACCCGGTGTGGTAGTACCTGTTAGGGTCCCAACTATAAGTTAAATAGAAACCGACTTGAAAACAACAAATATATTCTATTAAAATGTTTTCTTCCGAATCTTTGGATTCAGCATTAAATAACCTACACATGGGTGATTTGCCGTAAAACAAAAACAGCCAACCAATCAACCAACTGGACTGTCCACAAATTTCATATCTTTATATATATATATATATATATATATATATATATATATATATATATATATATAAGAATAAGATGGAGGGCATGTTATATCCTGCTATGATAATAACGTGTTAATATTTTTTAATATAAATTCCTTACACATAATTTTTCCATCGTAACTTTATTTTCGTTGTTGTTAATATAGGTGTATGTGTGTATGTTTGTAATCAGGATGTACCTATGTAATGAAACATTTTACCTTAGCCAGGCTTCAGGTTGATATTGCTGACTTGTAGAGATCGGAATATTTTCATTGCATAATCCTCAGTTTTTTTGTTATGTTTCTATTGTTTTTTTATACTTTCGTATCGTTATCTCATGAGGTGTCAGGATAAGAAAATTTGACCGGGGCTTGTTATTTATGATAACCGAATCCACCGTTGCAAAGGTCAAACAACTTCAGTCACTTCGTCTTGTTTTCCTCTATTCGCTAATGGTCATTGTGGTATACATATATAATTATATATGTATATCATGAGTGAAGGATATTCTGTGACATCAAGTGTTTAGGTTAACAATGTGATTTACAGGGATCAGGGAACTTTCAATACATCATACTCGCATAACTAAATGCATGCCGATAAATGTGAATATACCCACGAAGTCGGGGTTTGAACGTGTACAGTTTATTTGTAGTCTTATGCATTTATAAACCAGTACCTAAGGAAAATCACATTTTATGATAGAGGAAATATTTAGAAAATACATTTTAGATGTTGAGTCTTACTAATTTAATGGAAAAAATATGTTGCTCAATATCAAAGTCCATGTTTATTTAAATATGTTAGTGTTACACATAAAAATAAGAATACTTGTCTAAAAACGATTATTATTATTTCCCCGGAGAATATAAAAGGCAATATTAGTAATCGTTTTGTGACTTGTATTCTTCCACTTATGTATGACACTAAGATATTTAAATAAGCTGTATGTTGATATGAAACTGTATTTTTATATTTAGCAAAAATATAATCTCATGCAAATAAATAAGACTCAACATCTAATATGTAGTTCGTTAATATTTTCTCTATCATAAAATGTACTAAAGTCGAGACAGAATCATACAAACATTATGTTCAGAATTCTTATTAAACTTTTGTTCAAACATCTATTGTTTTATTTTCGTGCTAGAAAAAACCCTAAACATATTAAAATTAAGCTTAAGTTGTCTAGAAATGAAATTTCGAAATAATTATAAATTAGTGTGTAATGACTACATCAAAATTAATGAAAATATGAAATATTGGATGTTATTATAGAAAGGCTGAACTTAAATGATTCCTCTAATACTCTTTAAAATATCGCGATTTTAAATTTAGGCCTATTTTTACTTGATCTCAAACCTATTGTGTTTAAATTAGAAAAAAATAAATATATTTATTGTTTAAGGAGTCCCCCTGTCACTCTTCGCATAAAACTAAATTAAATTAAATTAAATAATATCTCAATTCACAAATTGTTTTGTCGAGCCGTAGCAGGAGAAAATTCATAATGAGGAATTACTTTAGGGGGTTCTCCAAAGCATAGACGAATATTATAAAATAACCATATCTAAGTTCATGCTAAAATCTTATAACATATAATTCGCGTTGCATACTTCGATAAAAAAATCAACTTTTATTAATATTGCTACTGCATGAAGAATTCAAATTATTGAAAGAGAACCAATACCAACAGGTGCATGTCTGAAAATCATTTTGTAAAGTCGCAGATTCAAGTCTTCATATCATAAAAGTATGAAACTAGCTGCTTAAAACAAACCGTTCAGCATTAGTATACGAACACAAAACATGAAGATAATAGAAATCGTTCGCCGTACAGATGAAACCGACAGGTCGAATAGAGCATTGAGCTCGATCTCCACATCTCTTCGATAGCTCTTTGAAAGGTAAAGGTTTTTTAACCATTTCAAGCAACTCATGAAAGTAACGTAATTAATGTTACGCAATAAAAGCAAAACATTGAGGGACATATATATATATATATATATATATATATATATATATATCAAAGATGACTCTAGAACGAAAGTGGACGAATTCATGTGACTTTTTTAGGTAGATTAATCTGCCTATTCGTGATACCTTTAACACAGTATAAGGCACCGCACTGCAAGATTAGTAGCGCCTTGCTGAGTACCGAGACAGATTGTGTGTTTGCTTATATACTCGGGCACATACACCACATCAATGTTGTGTTTCTGTCGTTTTCTTCTGTAACTGTGCCCATGTGATTAAGAAACACTTTTAAAAATTGTGTTATGAAGTATTGTATCCATAGACTAATAAAAATCTGTTTATCCGACAACGACAGGGGTCTATATTACCTAAACCCCATTTGCGACGAAGGCCGCTTACCCCCAATATTTCCTCCTGTATCAGAAAACAGGCTATGTGAAATACAAATATCTGTACGTGATGTTGCCAAGCTAATCAACACTTGATTCCAGTAAAGCAACCGGGTTTGAAGGTATTTCTTGTATAAGATACTGTACAAGTACCCAATTTCTTCTGTAAGATACTGTACAATTACCCAATTTCTTATTTAAAAATGAAAAAAACTCAATACTTTTATGACATTTTCTTTTGTGTTAAATTTTCTGTGTGTCAGGGGTAAGGATTTGTTTTATCTGTGTACTATAGTGGAGAAGCACATTATTTTTTATATGTAAGTCATACTACTCAAATATTTAACGGAATGTACAGTTTTAATAACTTATGCACGTTACAGTAAAGATATTCTTTGTTTTTTCCTGTGAGTACTATACTGTACAAATACATTATTTATTGGGTAGCATACTGTGCAAGTATCTTATTTCTAATATAAACATGAAACTACTCGATGATTTTACATAAGTTTTATATATGAGTACTATACGATACAAGTACTCTACTAGTTGAATGTATTTCTTTGTACACATAAATACATTAACAAAGTAAGTAACCATTGTATGTGATTTTTGGAATATGACATCTATAGACATATACACACAGATACATTACATATTATTCATAATGATCAGTTAATTAGTTTTGGAGTGGATTCAAGACACAAACATACATAATCATATACACATCATAAAAATAATAATGATCGGTTAATTAGTTTAGCAGTGAATCCAATACATACATACCTACATATGAACATATAAATATCTTTAAACTCATAATGATCGGTTAATTAGTTAAAGAGTGAATCCAATGCATAGAAATATATAACCATACACACATAATTAAAATTATTAATGATCGGTTATATGTTTAGGAGTGAATTCAATACATACAGATATATACACATACACACATAATTAAAATTCATAATGATCGATTAATTAGTTCAGGAGTGAATCCAATACATACAAATATACAGACATATGCACATAAATAAAATTCATAATGATCGGTTAATTATTTTAGCAGTTAATCCAATATATACAAATATACAGACATATACACATAAATAAAATCCATAATGATCGGTTAATTAGTTTAGGAGAGAATTCAATTCATTGAAATATATAATCATATACACATGATTAAAATTAATAATGATCGGTTAATTAGTTTAGGAGTGAATCCAATATATACAACTATATAAACATATATACATAAATAAAATTCATAATGATCGGTTAATTAGTTTGGGAATGAAGTCTATACACAATTCCATTACTGGATCTATTTATATGATTATTGGAATGTAACAAATAAGCCGATATATAATATATCCTATGTATTTGGAATATGCCATTTTCGTTATATACAGCAAAAGCATGTTTCTATATTTTTTTTTTATACAAAAGTCTTCTTGTATAATTATTACGTAACAATTAAAAGTCAAGAATATCAGAATGTAAAAAAAAAAAAATGAAATAGTGGAGCTCGAACCCGCAAAAATGGTGTTAGTAATCGATGACGTTATGCACTGCCACAAACAGACAATTGCTTTCATACACTTGCAAACTTACTAAATAAATAAATCTCTGTTACAGATCGTGCGCCTGCGCAAAACGACGCCTTGGGCGTTATGCTCGTCAAGTTGTCATTTCTTCCAAGTTTGAACCCCCTTTTTTAATCCCTTAACAATTATTTTAATCAATTAAATACCCCTAATAAAATTCTGGACCCTATATTCAATCTTTTGAGCTACTGACCGCCGTCAAGCGACCATCCGTCTGGGGGGAGATACAATGTAAAAAACGGAGAAAGACATACACACACATAGACATAGTGAGATTTATATGATCGATTTAATCGATTCTGCAAGAATTTAAATTACAGAACAAAATCGACAATGTTCTTTTTTTACACAGACATCGCCACTTATTAAGGTCAAAAGACCACTCGAGGATAAGGATTAAAGAGTGAACAGTAAAAATTGAACAATATAGTAATCGTTAATAATGTAAAATTAGGTAAATTATTTAACTTATATGGAACGGTTCATCAAAAAACTTGTTTACGTGAGGCTTGAAGACAATCATATGGTAGTAAACTGGAAAGCAGGAAAACGGAAGATAATTCCACAAGCGTGCAGTTATAAGAAAGAAGCTTTGTTCATGGAATATGCGTTAAGGCTTAGGCACAGATAAACAGTGGGGGAAATTAGTGATAGTGTTTTTCTGCTAGACGGGTGTTTCTTGTTAAAGTCTAGCGAGGGGAGATCATAAATTAGAGATCAGCCAAGCACTTGCCATGAAAATAACCAGACCAATACAATAAACGTTATAAATTTAACTGTTGTAATAACCTGGAAGTCTCGTTGCAAATATTCGTCGTGTGATTAATAAATCTTTTATATATATATATATATATATATATATATATATATATATATATATATATATATATATATATATATATATATATATATTCAGTACTGCGATTGTTAATTTAAAATTCAAATTAGAATTAAATTAAAATCCGTTTCACAAGAAGGGACAACAACAAAAATCAATAATATGTACGATCGTTTCGGAAAACAATGTTTTTATTGTGGTAGACATTAAGCCACCGACAATAATTTTTACATATAGTACTTTTAACAAACAAAGTTTCCTCATCAGCAAAGTATTGGGAAATGTTTTTAATATATGTCAAAGACACCATAAATAAACCTAGCATTAAAAGTAAGGCAGATGTATCTGGAAAAAAATTAAAATAAAGGCATGTATTTACTTGATAAGAAAATTAATATGGGTTTAAGATAGAAATAAAATAGAATAAAATTATCAATCTGAATTTGGTTTAAATATACTATTATAATAATATATTTCTAATAAAATTTATAGACACACACACACACATATATATATATATATATATATATATATATATATATATATATATATATATCTCCATAGTCTGTCAAGACTGAAGGAAACCTTATATATATATATATATATATATATATATATATATATATATATATATATATATATATATATATATATATCATATTTCCTTGTCCTGGAATAGGTACTAAATAATACACTTTTGAATGTGAAAGTAAAATAAAAAGTTGGTATATATTACTGGCTGCACTTACAAACATATACAGTGCATTAATGGTTTTTTTCTGCTTTTGTTTCATATTAGATACGAGGGGCAGTAAATTTACTTTGTTTTACATTTTTTTTATTCCAAATCTTCTACACACCCAGAACACAAATCAAAAACAGGTATTTCTGTTTTTTTACTTTATGTATTTTCTAAAACTTGAATCGGAAATACGAATAGCAGGTAATAAATAATATTGTTATGATATTATTGTTTTGATTTCAGTAAAAAACCGGTAATTTAGAATGAGCAGGAATTACTTTCTGCACAGATGCATATGTATACTGATGCAAAATCACAGTCGTTTTTTTTTACATTATTTAATATTTCACAACGATTTTTTTAATAATTTTTTCTATGTATTCTGCGTCTCTTTTTATCTGAATACCAAACCTTTTGTATTATTTCATTCCGAGATTCCTTGCGTATTATTAAGGATTCATTGTATTCGATTATAGATAAAGGTTTCCATTTTATTTCTGACTCGCGTGACAGTACAGGATTACATTGATTTAATGTAGAAAACATTCAGGATTACAGAGAAGCAGATTAGGTTAATCCCATTAAATTTTGGATTAATTGTGCCCGTGATATACGCATTCACAAACAAGAAACATGAAATAATCTAATCATTTACCATATACTAAAAATAAAAAAGTAATTAAAACCAACCGTGATGTATCTGTTATGGTAAACGTTCTCTGTTTCTGTACCGGACTGTTTTATGACGTGGCATGATATGAATAATGGTTTTAAACACAAGATGGGGTTAATGAATAAACTATACACTCATTGAGTAGATAGATTTTTCGATTGTATGAGGTAAAAAGCAAGAATACATCCCGTAGAAGTGCTGTTCAACTAAAGCGAAACGTAATAGATGAAGTAAAATATATAGTTTACATAAATCTTATTATGATGCGAATATCATAATGCTACAAAGTGGAGTAGGGTTGATATTTAACCTCAGTGGCGCAAGGAGAAATATTTCTGGAGCAATATATGCATGCATGTATTTATCTATGCATATATATATATATTTTTATATATATATATATATATATATATATATATATTAAGAATGTAAGAGATGAAATAATCATTCCCACGACCAAACAATCTCCTCACATAGGCGCTGGATACCAGGAACACTAAAAAAAACAGAAACCCAAGACACTAATTTTGCCTTTATTTGACACATCCAAACTCAGGATTTGCCATCCTCATATCTTGTATGCAAGCCGAGTGCATGTCATCCGCTCAACCGCACCATAAAAATGAAAGTCTCTCAGTTAACATAGATCAAGCAAACTGCTGTGAAATACGACTATGCAATTACCATACTCCGATTCAAACGTCTAAGAATCTAAGCCGATATCTCACAAGTATGCCCGTAGTCGGATTTAACTGCGGTTTGCTTGATCGATGTTTTAATAAAAATTCTTATGTGTGGCGCAGTTGCTCAGGTGGTAGGTACCTTTCTCGCAAGAGATTCGTCATTCTTTTCCTGGTCCCAGATATGTTTAACTGATGAGCCCAAATAAGGGCGAAAGAAGAGTCTTCGGTTCCATTCTTGGGCTTTCATGGCTCATGTGAGCTGCGACGTAGTTTGGCTCTGAAAAGATTAATAATAATAATAATAATAATAATAATAATAATAATAATAATTTGTATAGAAGACTGTGTGAAGGACACGAAAAAAGACTTGAAAAATACATAATGCAAAACACTGAAAGGATAATTATGGCAGCGAGAGACACTGAAAAAACAACAAAACAGAAAACAGAGAGACAAACGACAAAACAAGAAAAGAGAAATGGGAAGAGAAACAACTCCACAGAAGATTCATAAGAATTACAAAAGATGAGAATAACGAAAACACCTGGACATGGATGCGAAAAGGACATATAAACCGAGAAACAGAATCTCTGATAATTGCAGCACAATATAACTCGATAGGAACAAACCATATCAATGCAAGGATCGAAAAAAACACAAGAAAACAGCAAATGCAGACTATGAGGACAGAAACTGACCCAAAAGGAATACAAAAACAGGCATGACCAAGTGAAGAGGGCGGTGCACTGGCAAACGACTGCATTTTGAGCGTACAGACAAATTGTACAAGCATAAACCGCAACAGCACTCGAAAACAAGAACCACAAAATCGTATGGGACATGGACATACAGACTGACAAACCCATCCAAGCAAGAAGACCAGATGTCGTAATAATTAACAAGAAAGAAAAGTCCTGTCAAATCGTAGACTTTGCTGACCACAGCGTGAGTATGAAAGAAAAGATGAAAAGAAGCTAGCCAGAGAGTTAAAAGGGATTTGGATTGATGAAGAAAATCAAAATAGTACCGATAATAGTAGGAGCACTAGGAACAATTCCGAAAAACTTCGAAAAAAGAATGTCAGAAATTGGAATCAGAGGAATAACTGCAAAAGTACAACGACTAACGATAATGGAAACGACTGAAATATTAAGGAAAAAACTCGAATGTGGAGAATAATTCAAGACAATATAACGAATAAGTGTTACAGGGAATGAAGAATACCGAAGCTGCATATCTACAAGTTCCACACCCCCATCATGCATCCCCGCCATTGTTTCATCACCGGCCCCCTCCAATAAAAAGTGATACCAAAGAGCCCAGAAGGGTCAAGAAGGACTGAATGACCGAGGAGAGAGCGCTAGCCAGACTTCGGCTGGACAAGCGCAAATAGAACTTGGACCTTGGGGAGGCTGAGTGCCACTCAAATTCCAGTATAAACCAATAGCCACTGCCAGCTAGAAATCAATGGTAAGTGGCTGTTGCGATGATGCAAATTTATTTGCAAATGCTATCGAAGGAGGTGGGGAGAGCTGAGCGTCTGGGGAGACGTGTTGTTATTCAGCTTCCAGAGAACACCACAGGTTTCCACTCAGATCGTTTGTTGACTTGTGTGAAAGCTCCATGTGAGCCAATAATAATAATAATAATAATAATAATAATAATAATAATAATAATAATGATGATAATAATAATAATAACAACAATAAAATCAATAACATATATGCATATACATAAAATGTCGAAAACCAGTGATTCAAGAAAATTCTTGTGTGCGGGGCGTTTGCTCAGTTGGTATAGTGCTTGCCTCGCATGCAAGAGGCTCGGGTTTCGAATTCTGAATTCGGACTTGTCTAACTGATGAACCCAAATGAGGGCGAAACTCGAGTCTTGGACTTCCGGTTCGTTGACTGTCATGGCTCTTGTGAGCTGCAACGTTGTTTGGCTGTGGAATTTATATATATATATATATATATATATATATATATATATATATATATATATATATATATATATATACACACATGAGCAAAACTAAAAGATGTGATGGTAAATTCCAAGGTTTCCTGTGTTACATTTTGTCTTTCAATTCTTACTTCACCAGTATTCTAGGCTGAGAAAGTTTTATTTACAGCAGGAACCGTTACTATTACGTTTCCATGTAGTTAATATCTCAACTGACGATAAGTTGAACGGGATAAGTACTGCTAATTTGAAATCTTAATAAATGTTTGAAAATTAACTATATATAGTTTATATTAATATATTTTAGGTTAATTAGGTTAATTCCCTCATTTATATTATAACACTGGACTACGCTTTTTTTTTACTTTTTATATGGTGTTTCGATTGCTACAGCTGTGTTAGCGAACTTTTGCCCTGCTGAATCATGAAACTGACATCAATCTCACTCTTTCTGGTCAGGTTTATTTGAACGATTCCGATCTTGTAACAAAATCGATTATATCTTGTGGCATTATTAGCCGATTTTTGTCAACACCTATCATACTAAATAGGTTTTTAAGAGAAAAATATTTTGTCATGAACATATATTGATTACTGGATCGAAAATCGATTGCTGTAACCTGAATAGCGGACATTGATATAGGTAATTATACATTAATTCCATTTTAATTCACTATCGTACAAAATGCAAGTCTTGCACTTCCGTTGCTTCGAACTCTTTGATTGCTCAGCAGCGAGGAGATCTCTCTTTAGACCAACAGTAGTAAGCCATAATGATTGTGTCCCAGCTATCCTAATACCTGGTCTCCATTTTTTTTCAGACTCTGATGGCATCTCCCTCGCTGCTTGTCACTTATGAACCCATGTTTTCAAGAAACTTCTTCATATGTCGAAATAGATAGTGCATCTTGAAGGTCATATCAGCCTAGGTTTTTTTAAAGTAGTCACCATTTTGTGGACAAGGTGTGCGTCCCTTTGTAGCGTTATTGTTGCCAAGATTTTTTTTTATTGCCAGCAGAAATGCCTTCAGCACTTCCAGTTTGACTTCGTCTATTGAGTTTTCAAATTCCAAATCCCTGATGAGCTGCCGGATCTGAGGACCGTCTGGAAGCGTCATTAATGCACACCATTTAATGAATCGTTATTAATATTATTCTACTATGACATTAACTTGCATAAACATGGTCAAACTGTCATATAAAATTACACATAATAATAAGATATAAATAAAGTTATGCCATTTAATGGGTTGTTAGAAGCGAGACAATAACCATAGTTTCAGGAAATGCATAGGTGTACCTGCAATTTTTAAGATACAGCAATATTACACTATAAAACATTAACTAATAAAATGTCGTTCAAAAATGCTTATGCATTACGAAATGCCAGCTTCCAACTTTTCCAATAGTTAATTAAAAAAACCCTGGGACAAATAAGTAAAGCAGCCGCCGTGTTTGTACAGAGCCTAAGTAAACTGCTTGATTAAGCCGAGCTTAATGTAAATCGGTGAGAAGAGTATTCTGATATTGTCTACCACATGGATGTTGATTACATTCTTTCTTTGCAAAGCACCACTTCCTCTAGCACAGATTAGTCTTTCGTGTATGCGGATTATCAATGTTTGTGGGATTTCGATGTTTATGACGTCAAACGGACCACCTCTCGACATAATAACTCAGAACTATCCGATTTGAATAATTACAGTCATTACGATGATCCTTTTCGATTCAAACATGGCGTTTTACTCCTACCAACTTACTCTAAAATGCTCCACTTATGCGTCCATTCGAATAAAAACGTAAAAAAAACCCTGTCGTACTGACTCGTATGATTTAACTAAAACAATGCAATCTTTAATTCAACGCATCGGATTCGCTTTAATTTTGCTGAAAAACGCTACTAACCTATTTGTTGTTCACCAGTAGTATTAATAAGTATATAAACATCCATATTTTTTACGAATCAACTGTCATTTTCTCTTGAAATAATCACAACTAAAGAGATAAGAACTTAATTTATTTTATTACATTTTGTATTTGCATTTATGTTTATGTTGGGGTAATGCTGCAGCATTTACTGTCTCATAAAGCAATGTTGTGAGAAGAGTATGAAAATATCAAAATATTTTTGTGCTCTGTGCCACTATACTGACGTCATATTTGTGAGATTGATTTTCATAATAGAATCTGGAAAATATATCGTAAGTACACTATAAAGAGCCAAAAGAACACGTTTAACCCATTTTGTAATGCATGAACATTTTTGAACGACATTTTATTAGTTAATGTTTTATAGTGTAATATTGCTGTATCTTAAAAATTCCATGTACACCTATGCATTTCCTGAAACTATGGTTATTGTCTCGCTTCTAACAACCCACTAAATGGCATAGATTTATTTATATCTTATTATTATGTGTAATTTTGTATGACATTTTGACCATGTTTATGCAAGTTAATATCATAGTAGAATAATATTAATAACGATTCATTAAATGGTATTCATTAATGGCGTATTATTTCATCCATTTATGAATGAAAATCTAGATTAATACTTTTCCATTATTATTAGTGTGTAAATAACTACACTAGATTCGTTCTGATTTAATTCAGTGTAGGCGGGTCCATAATACATGTCAGTATCTATTAGTCAAATCACGCACCCCTATTCACAAACTTAACAATACGTCAGGATTTCCCCCAGTATCCCCGTGACTACATCTGTCCCTTCTTAAATCAGTGGATCGATATCAGATCGAATCGATTCGACCCGCTGGCACGTTACCCACAACTTGACTCTATGTGTTTAACTGCCTGGGGAAAATTAGTGGAAGGTGTTGGGAAAAGAGTTGATTTATTGATTGTGCTGCTGTTAATTGTCTTCGATCTTGTATTTCTCCCTAATGAAATTCGTGCGACGACTTAGAAATTGAATGCGATTTGCACTTCGCCGCTGGCAACCATCGCAATTAAGGAGTCATTTGGATTAGAAGACACACGAAGAAAGGTTTTATAAATCACTGCTGTACGACTAAACTATATTGCGGTTATACACACAAATAATTCAACAGTAAAACCGTATATTATATATTCTTTTACAAAATATAATATCACAAATTCTCAAGCATTTAAATTAGTTTATTTTCATGTTCATACGTCAAGATTAAATAAATCGAATTTTACGATATTCCATTGAAATATATTAATTCAATTAGTTTATCCTAAACAGTCCTTCAACGTTTCAATAACAAATAGAATGTTACAAGTTCTGAACATATTAGTTTGTTCAATTATATTTACTGAACTGTAAGATTTTAATGAAAACAACAATAAATAAAAATATAAGAGTTAGCCAATTTGTCTAATTTACAATCGGGAAATTCAGTGATGCATTTTTGCAATAAAAGCAAGTGTCTTTGCATATATTTCACGATGTTTGTATTTCGATACTGTTGTGTTCCGCTGATATTATTTTATTAAACTGGTTAAAACATTAATAAATTCGTATTATGAGTTTTTAAAATCGTTGTTTTTTAATTCTTAATTTGACCAAAAGTTAAGTTATCCCCCTTAAAAGGAGATTTTTGTCCTAAACAAGCAGTAAAAATCGGTATATTCCTGTTTATAAACACTGCTTTTAAACAGTGATTTTTGAATTTTTAAAAAGTTTCACTTGTCTTTCACACGGGTTCAATCCCGTTTCTTGCAATCTCTCATTTATATAGAATGTTAGCTTTCCATTCGCTACTAGATGTATTGGATATATCGCAAAACTTCGGTGTGTGATATTTTTCTATGCCATAACCAATATTAAGGTCGAAATGCCACACTGTACATGATGTAGTTTAACAATATAATAGATTGAAAAGGTAAATATGAAAACTACTACAATCTACATGGTGAAACAAAGTTCAAGTCTCTTATTTAGTTAGATCGTAGCTTAGAAATTTAAAAAAAGCTGTCTTAGTGTAGGTTTATTATATCTGTTTTGGGCAGGGATATTTACTCATTCCATGTAACTTAAAACGCTAATACCGGTTTTCTTGCTCTGAAAGGATTTAAAAGCATTACAGTTTGAGTAGGGGAATTTTCCTCGGAATATATTGTGAAACACCGTTTAAAACATTTGAATAATTGGATGAAAAGTGTTATCATTAAATATATAAATACTATATATATATATATATATATATATATATATGTGTGTGTGTGTGTGTGTGTGTATGTATATACGTAGAGAGAGGGGGAGAGATAGAGAGTGAAAGAGAGAATGACGAGGTTATATCTTCTTTCTCAATGCAAATAACTTTTCTATTTCTAGCATTGTGATGTCTTTCTAATACTTCTACATGTAAGCAAACACACACACGCGCACACGTACACACGTACACACAAATATGTATGCATGTATATGCATATATATATATACATAAATATGTATACATGTATATACATATATAAACTAGCATGTATATATATATATATATATATATATATATATATATATATATATATATATATACTAGCATGCATGCCTGGCGTTGATCGGGTGTTTGGACGTGTATGCTGAGCAAAAAAAAAAGGTCAATCTTTTAATTTGACCTCTAATATGACCCCTTTATATTTATTGGTTGGGGTTCAAATCAAGTTATTAAGTAAGATCCATGTCCAAGGAACCTATATCTTAAATTTCAAGTGTTTGGACCCCGAATTGTTGGAGGAGTTTTGTAGAGTTCTCAAAGGCCTAATCATTGAGCTTTGACCCCTTAACAGCCAAATGTCTTGCCGAAACCCGATCATATAGATTTTCCCAAATCTCAGTAAGCTGTATATCAAATTTCGAGTCTATAGACTAAAATTGAACGAGTTATTGCGTAGGAAAGTGTACACAGACAGACACACAAACACACAGACACGTTCACTTTCATAGATATATAGATGTACTAGCATTTCAGCCCGGCGTTGCTGGGGTGTTTGGATGTGTATGTTGAGCAAAAAAAAAAACGTGGTAGTAGGAAGGCAGGCTATATACCTCAAAGGAGGGAAAGAACGGGGTGAAACTTAACGTTTATGCTGTTAGGCCCACCGCCAAACCGGAAGCGATATTTTTTTAGACAATCATAAGGAGAGGATAACTTTAAAAAATATCGGCGAAAAAAGTGAACCCCCCTGTAGAAAGTGCCTAGTTGAAGGGGAAGTTATTAATGTTTTAGCCAATTTTTTTAGATATTTGTTGTATGAAAGGTCGAACTTTAAGACGATACTGATCTTGGTAAAATCCGTCGCCTCTATTGAAAGTTTAAGCAGACATGCAAACAGACATACATACATTGAAATTTGACCCCTTAAAAGACAAATTTCTGTCCGAAAACCGATCACATAGATTTTGCTAACTAAAAATTTTCGACCCAAACTGATGAAAAAGCTTGCCCTATCTCTGAATACCCTTTATGTAAAATTTCAAATATTCAGACCAGAAATTGTCTAATTTAGAAGAGACCGCAGAGATCAATTTTTGTTAAACTTTTACCCCTATTATGACCCCTTAAAATGTATTGTTTAGGGTTCAAATCAAGTTATTAAGTTAGATCCATGTCCAAGGAACTTATATCTAAAATTTCAAGTGCCTAGACCTCAAATTGTCGGAGGAGGTTGGTAGAATTCTCAAAGGTCAAATCATTGAACTTTGCCCCCTTAATCGCCAAATTTCTGGTCGAAACTCGATTACGTCGATTTTTCCAAATATCAGTACCCTGTATATCAAATTTCAAGTCTGTAAACTAAAAATTGGCAGAGTTATTGCGTAGGGAAATGTACACAGACACACACACACAGGCAGTCAGATACACACATAGTTCAGTTTTATAGATATATAGATACGCATAAATATGTATGTATATGAACAGATCAGACAAGAAAGAATTATGCAAATATATATATGACCTTTTAAACGGTAACTCATACACGGGAAATTCGTTTGTGTGCGTACATTAAAATAAACTTGCACGCAAGCATATATATAGTCGTCTTGGAGGATTATCATGAAAATACACAAATACACACACACACACACACACACACACACACATATATATATATATATATATATGTATGTACGTATGTATATAATATATGGATATGGATCAATATGCATAAATATGTGCATATGTAAACATATATACCGATTAAAGACGGGAAAAACTCATAATTTAGCATAATATCATATATAGGTATATAGATATATGATTGCAAATTATAAAATAAAATATATATGTGTGTATGTGTGTGCGCGTGTGCGTGTGTGTGTGTGGTGCGCGTGTGTGTGCGTGCGTGTGCATATACATATATATCTGTGTCTCTGTGTGTTTCAGCTCTATCTAGACGCCTTAATCTCATGAAAATCTCCGGGAGACTGACTTAGATGGGAAGAAAAAAAAAAGGAAATAAAATATATCTTGACCCTTTTCTCAGAAATGCGAATAAATCATTTTTCATGCTGAGATTTGACGTCTTCAACGATAGTCTATAGACTCCTTTATGGCGAGCATCGTTTTTTCTTTTTTTCTTCACGCCATTTTGACAAAAGATTGCGACAAAAACGAAGTCGTATTAAAGTTTACATCATGGACAGATGCAATTGAATATCGACGTTCAGATAAAGAGAATAATTAAAAAAAACGAATATTTCGCTATGAATCACTACAGGAAATAGATTCATAACTATAAAAGTAATTAGGCCTGGTTATTTTGTTCTTGTTTACTGATATTTATTTCAGCTTTAATTTCTATCTACCTGTTTGTATAAGTTTTTACAATCCTTGAATGTGACTCGTGTTTTTTCTCCATAGTTACCTTACTATTTTGATTCGTTTAATTGACGTTTACTATTATAATTCCCGTCGCTTCTGTCTGCAGGTGCATTTTTTATGACTGAGGCAACAGGGATTGTGTAACAATGGAAAAAAAATCTTTTGTTAATGCAGACATCACAATTGTGCAATTTTTGTTTCGTTTTGTTTTTATTTTTTCTCTATCCTTCTTTTCCGTCTGTGAGTTAAAGAATGCATTTTTCTAGACTGGGGCAATTATGATTAGTTGCTAATCGAGGGGGTGTTCCTTTGTAATTGTTATAACTTTTTCCCTATATATGGACTAAAACTCAAACAATTTACTGTGTTATTTTATTCATTTCGTTGCGGTTGCCCTTGTTTAAAAAAGTTTACAAGGTGGGCAATCCAAAACCGATGACTCCATATAAGCCTGCCCGAACCTCCGACGTCTTCCCTCATACCGTCAGAGGTCAAACTCATAATTTCGCAATGTTAAATGTTCCCAAGTCGCCGAGTCTAAATAAGACTCAAAGTACAGCATCCTGGCAATTCCGATTGAAATCTTGTCAGCGTCTAGTGTTCTCCAACGCGCAACTGTTGTGTAAAAGAATGAGTTAACCTTCACTTAGTTGGGAGGCGCCTCGACTGAACAAAACAGTCGATTAATCCTTGCGTTTTTTGGTCAGTTCGGCTTTTCACTGTAGAATATTTTTCAAATGTATCAAAAAAATGTTTAAACTCATTCACACGCAAGGTTAATAATGCATGCAAAGCAAATAATTTTTTATAAATTGAAAGAAATTTACATAATATAATTCCCCACTCCAAAGAAAAACAAATATTTAGCTATACGAGCTTAGTAATACATCCGTATCTTAATGTCTATTGCATTCTTCTCTATATTCGGATAAATCGTTCTTCCTGGCAGCAGTCGCCGTCGGTATCATATAGGCTAGGATAAACGATAGAGCAATACTCCCAAGTTCGCATGCAGTGATTTTCGCGTCGTCGAATCCATGTTGCGAGTTTAGCTGTCGGCTTCGCTGCCGTAAGCTCTTTTTTAACGGCATTATCTGAGCAAGTGTAAATGTTCTCTCTGGCATTCTTTAGACTATTCTTTCGTCAGAGTGGTCTTGTTCTAAATGGTTTTAATGTGTTTATTTCTATTTTCATCTGGTAATTTTGGCGGCATCGTGCCCTGCATAAAAGCAGAGTGGAGCGCTTTGAGCGAACTCCCTCTTATCAGAATTGATCACAGAATTCCACCTCATCTTTGGTCCTCAAACATTGGTCAAATCCACTTAGAAAGATGCATTTACATTCGATGTGAGGTTCTCCAGTTCTCCTTGAAACAAAACATGCTTCAACTTGGGGATCAACATTGACACAGACCCTTGACCTCAACCTGTACATACAGACCGTTTTAATAATAATAATAATAATAATAATAATAATAATAATAATAATAATAATAATAATAATAATAATAATAATCTGCTCTGAACCTAGATTAATGGTTTGCAAAGCAAAACTACTATATGTTCTCATTTTGGCAACTTCAACCGACCATCAATGCATATAAAGAAGTGAAATAAGAAATGGTTGTAAGCAATATCTGTTGAATTGAGAATAGCGCCCGCTAGGTTACATCTCTAACCAAATAGGGGTGATTAAATTTTCAGTTAATGAATGGAGTCTTCCTCTATTTTGCATATCGCTAGGCGATTATGTAACATTTTTTAATTTTAGAGTGGGTGGCGTCGCAAGTCCTCTAGGAGCGGCAAAGCCACGTGAAGCCGGGTTGACAGTTTTATTGTAGTGAAAAAAAATAACAACAAAATATGTGTTAGAATCAACAGGGAAATAATAATATTTATAATGATATATAAATATAATAATGTTACGCGGAAATATACATCTATCACCCCGTTAGGTTTCCTGTCTATCTCTCCTCCTCCTACACACACACACACACACACACACACACATATATATATATGTATATATATATATATATATATATATATATCAGATTGTGATAGAATATATATTATTTATTTCCACAGCCAAACATCGTTGCAGCTCACAAGAGCCATGAAAGCCAACAACTCGGAAGTCCAAGACTCGAATTTCGCTCTCATGTAAGCTCGTCAGTTAGACACATTCCCACTTAGGATTCGAAACCTGAGCCTCTTGCATGCGAGGAAAGCACTCAAATAACTGAACAAACGCGTCGCACATAGGAAAGTCTATTAACAATCACATATCAAATAAACCGCAACGAAATTCGACAGTGAAATGAACCTGCTTTCGTATCGAACAAAGGATGTGATCATCGCGACTAGCTATAACCAAGTCGATGCCTTACTAGTAGGAATTTTATAATTCGCTAAGGATGTTCTCACGACAAGCTTACCTAACGAACATTTATAAAATGTGAGAGAATATATAGTTATTTCCACAGCAAGACATTGTCTCAGCTCACAAAAGTCATGACAGCTAACAAACCGGAAATTCACGACTTGGGTTTCGCCCTAATTTGGTCTTATCAGTAAGACACATCCGCACTCAGGATTCGAAATCAGAGGCTCCTTCATGCGAGACAAGCACTCTACTAACTGAGCAAACGCGCCTCACACAAGAAAGTCTATTAACTATCACAGATTAAGTATTCCTCAACGAAACCCTGGTTTTGAAACATAATAAACCATACATAGCATGTATTTTCTAACTTTCAGAGTATCGAATAACGTTTTAAGTAAATCTAACAACTGCGTTGCTTAACACCGAGAAATGTCAACGTTGGTTCATGCTACTTTAACTGTCTGGAAAACATGTATAGTAAAACCCGATCTTCATATAAAAAAATCTGACACCAACCGGGCAAGGCAATGATGTATACATTAATACGGTAGTACCTACTTTTCTACCTACTTACGTAACTTCTTACGTTTGTCACGCTTTTGATTATATCAGTGAAATAACGCGTTTGTAAGCACAGCTTCACACACATAATTACATAAACAAAATATTAATCAATTAAGATCGTTCATTAAATATATCATGTTAACTTCACTTTTTATTTTTTAGCATCAGAAGCTGATAAAAGTTCATGATATTCCTGGTAAGGTGCCCAGGCGTTTCGCATTGTCTAACAATCTTTGAAAAGAAAACGCAAACCTTGATAAGAAAGACCTTTAAGAACTGCGCAAAACCTGCATCACACCAAAACAAACAGCGAAAAATCATAACTACTAATCTATTCTCCGTTGATTTTTTTAGACTGAGCAGAAAACTCATCAGCAGAGCTGGTAGTTATTTCTCTCCCATCTCAAGAAATGTGACATTTATTTCTCTCCCATCTCAAGAAATTGTTTGCAAATAGGATGGAAAAATCGGCGCCTCAAAGGATGAGCACCATAACTCTGCAAAAATGGCAGTACATAACTGGCGGCATTTCCGACAGGTCGTCTTAGGCGATTAACAATAAACTAAATTCACAAAAAGAAGAAGCAAAGACGGATTTAATTAACATCCTAAAATTACACTAAACCAGCATTATAATGCAACAAAACACGGAACAAAAATGGCATAATCTCTGTTGAAATATTACAGCGAGGAAAATCTTTCAAATTGAAGGGTAATTGTATCCTTTTCAGCACATGAAATCTGATTGTGTTGTCGGAAAGGTATATTAAAATCATCTGTCCAGAGGAAGATCATTATAACCCTGAAAAAGATGTCTGTTAAATCCCGTCCGGCGATTACCATGATTAAACCCGGCGATTACCAATGAACACACCCGACGATTACCAATGAACAAGACCGTTTCACCAAAACCGACTCTTAAATGGGGGAAATTCCTCTATCAGCAAACTCATAGGGGAACTGACGTAAAGACGAAAAAATGAGAAAATATGGATCGCAGACGTGTTGAGAAGTAGAGAAGCGAAAGAAAAGAGGGATCGATAAAAATAGAAAGTCAAACTACAGAAGAAAGGAAAATTGGAAAAAATGAAGATAAAAACAAAAGACAAATTATTTATAAAACGCAAGGGCATAACAAAAGCAAAAAGAAAATAGAGAAACACGGATGAAAATAGAACCAAAGTTACAAGTATTCGTTTTTCTTCTTAATAATTAAATAGTAAAAATGTGTTACATGCATTTTAATGAGTAAAGATGCGTTGCAGACTGGGAAAAAGAATATTTGGCAAAAGTTTTTTTTTTATTAAAACAGGCTATATTCAAAATTTCAACTCAGTAGAGCGAATATTGGCACAGGAGTTTAGTAGAGACGTTTCGCAGACATACCCGCCAATGACACTTATATATATATATATATATATATATATATATATATATATATATATATATATATATATATATATATATATATATATATAATAGCATGGGTGCCCGGCGTTGCCCGGGTGTTTGGAGGTGTATGCTGAGCAAAAAAAAGGGGGTAATTTTTTAAACTTTGACCCCTATTATGACCCCGGAAAATTTATTGTTTTAGCCTCAAATCAAGTTATTAAGTTATATCCATGTCCACAGAACCTAAATCTAAAATTTCAAGTGTGTAGACTCAAAATTGTCGGAGAAGTTGGTAGAGTTCTCAAAGCTCAAATCGTTGAACTTTGACCCCTTAATCGCCAAATTTCTGGCTAAAAACCGATCACATAGATTTTTCCAAATCTCAGTACCCTGTATATCAAATTTCGAGTCTGTAGACTAAAAATTGACAGAGTTATTTCGTAGGGAAATATACACAGACACACACATACACACACACACTTTTACTTTTATAGATATATAGATTTAAAATTTGAGTCTGACAGAATGACAGAGTGATATTGCAAACCGATATATTAAACAAACGAACTTCAAAGAGACAAATGAACACATAAGTAAAAAAAAATTGTATTAGAAAACATTTCTTGATTATTCCACGTTTTTTTTACAGACCTGACGACTGAGGTTCGCTCTTAATAAAAATTGTTTTTTTATAGTCTTAATTTTGACTTCCTTTTTCATAAAAAACTTAAAAAAATCAAGAATGAAAAGAAATTTAATTTTATTCTTTTTTCATTAATTTCTTTCTGTGCATAGCAATTCTTTCAAACTTAATCTGTTTCCAAAATGTTTTTATTTTATTCCCCTCCCGCTTCATTCATTTTCCTCCGCATCCTGGCAAGTATTAAAATAAACCATTTATAATATTTATTTATGGATTTATTTACTTATAATTTCTTTTGTATCGGTAAATGAATTCCATGCACCCACCATGTGTAAGTTTGGGAGTAAAAAATGTACGATGAACAGAAGGATAGGGAAAATAATGTATATAAATACGCAATCATAGGTCATTATAAACATCATATATATTTTTACAGACAGCGTTACAAAACTTCCAAATTGGATTGAAATAAAGAACACGATGATTTATACTGAAACTCATCTAATATTAATAATAAAAAAATAATTTAAAAAACACAAGTTGTTTGTTTAAGTATTATAAGCAATTGAATATTTCGTTGTATTATAGATTTTAAAGATTAGAATGCGTTCTTTAATTACTTATGAATTACATTTTAAAAAGTGAAGGAACACGATTTGATTTGTAATACACTTTAAGTTTATTTAATATAATTAAATGAATATTATGCATGTAAGATTATGAATATTTGAAGCAGAACACAAGCAAAACATTTGATATGAGTTAAGACAATAAACAAATATTAAAATTAAACTATTTTTTTTTAAATCAAAATGAATTTTTTTTAAATCAAAATGAATGTTGGGTTTGTATTACTGTACACATAGATTCGAAAAATTTATCAAAAAACAAATATATAACAAATAAATGTTATCAAAGGCAAGATAAGTTACTTTTCTACCAAACTGGATATACTTTTCATATTTTTATTCAATGTAACATGTTTATTCAGCTCGAAAACCATACAGTGTTTACCGATGTAATGGAAAATTAAAGATGGCGTCTGACTCCCTCTTTAACACGGTAAGTTTGGGAAAGGTGTTATAAATAAAAAACTGGATAAAATACTGTTAAAAACTCGCTCAATATATGTTACCGTGACATAGCTTGATATATATTCGGCGGGTTTTTAATAGTATTCTGTCTAGTTTTTTTATTTATTACACCTTTTCCCATACTTACCGTGTTAAAGAGGAAGTGAGGCGCCATCTTGAATTTTCCAATACATCGGTAAACACTGTATGTTTTTCGAGCTGAATAAATATGTTACATTGAATAAAAACACGAAAAATATATCCAGTTTGGTAGAAAAGTAACTTATCTTGCCTTTGATAAGATTTATTTGTTATATATTTGTTTTTTGACATTTTTTTCGAATCTATGTGTACAGTAATACAAACCCGTGTTTTGTATAGTTTTTTTATTTATAACAACTTTTTCCAAACTTACGGTGTTAAAGAGGGTGTGAGACGCCATCTTGAATTTTCAAATACATCAGTAAACACTGTATGTTTTTCGAGCTGAATAAATATGTTACATTGAATAAAAACACGAAAAATATATCCAGTTTGGCAGAAAAGTAACTCATCTTGCATTTGATAACATTTATTTGTTATATAATTGTTTCCATCCCCCCCAAAAAAAAACAAATTAGAGTGGTCGGTGTTCTGTAGTAGCGTATCTGGATATTTACCAAAAAAATATTTAGGTTTGGCTATAAATTCCTAAACTCATTTCATCCTAAATAATTTAGGTGACTGAAATACGAATCTAATTGAATCTTTAATTTCCTGAATAGTATCCGATAATTCATTTTTCTTCGAGTTATATCGAATACATTAATACGGACTTTAGGGGCGTTTTCGTAATGTTGCTGTAAAAATTATTTTTATTGTTACAAATTACGATGCTTTAAAAAAAGCAAAAATAAATTCTTGCGTTTTTTATTTACTACTGAAAACCATAACTTTAGTAAAGGTATTTTTTGTTTAAACAAAAGAAAACATTTTCACTAAGAGTTAAGTAAAAATAATCAGTTCATTATATTCTGCGATCATAATTGAAAAATACTGCAATTTTCATTAAAATTAGTTAATTTCCTGATTTTTGGTGAATTTTTAAGTAAAGGGAGGAGTAATAATGTGTATACACTTTGAGCGTCGTCATTCATTTTGAGACCACGTGTGGTTAATTTAAATATCCAGTTTGGCAGAAAAGTAACTGATCTTGCCTTTGATAACATTTATTTGTTATATATTTGTTTTTTGACAACTTTTTCGAATCTATGTGTACAGTAATACAAACCCGAAATGAAAAGACCACGAGTGGACGCGCGGTTTTTTTAGGTTAGTTTCATATATATATATATATATATATATATATATATATATATATATATATATATATATATATATATATATATAATTATTTTAAAATTTTATCTTTCTAGCTTTAAAAAAAAATTTTAAATTTTATCAGCCGGCATAATTTATTTTTAAATATTGAAAAATGTCAGGAAAATTAATTTTTGCTAGATTTTTAAAACATGTGTGTCAACAGCTTAAAAAATCGTCTCTTCAAAAGAACATGTTATAAAGAGTGTGTGTGCGTGTGTGCGCGTGTGCTTGGTCGTAGTAGTAGTAGTAGTACTAATAATCTGTCCAGCGTTTGCTTTCCTGTTGTGTGTACGTGTGTGCAGATAGCGCCAGAATGGCGGACGTTGAGTCGGAGGTTGGATTGTGCTGTCTGGTGTAAGTTTCGTATTTTTGTAATTTGTAAATGGCAAGTTAGAAAAAAATTAAACCCTTCCAAGATGGACAATAAATAAGACCAAAATATTTTATGGTAAAGTTAAGAGCGTAAGAACTATAGTTTTTTAGGAGATGTGATTATTGGATTAACCAATCAGAAATCGTCTGTGGCACACACATCTCTGTTTATATATATATATATATATATATATATATATACATATATATATGCATATATATAGAGAGAGAGAGAAAGAGAGAGAGAGGGAGACAGGTAGACAGACAGACAGAGGCAACGACACAGGCAGATGGAGAAAGAAAGAAAGAGGGAAAGGGAGAGAAAGAGAAAGAGAGTTAGTATGATTTTCCCTTAAATTCTACGCAATTATACATAATGTAGAAACTTTCCATAAGTATAATTCAGCGTCATAGTGAAATAAAACTTATCATTTGATAGGAAACGATAAAAATGAAATATTAGTTGAGGTATTCGCTCGCATATTAAAAGTGTGTTAAATAAATATTCAGATTAATATTAGCTATTAAGTCAGAGCGAGAAAACACTTCAAGATAATGTATATACATTATGTAAAAAATATCATAGAAGGAATAAAATAAGGAATGTTAATAGTACAAATAGCAGTATATCAGACATTTAATTCGATACTACTTTATTCTTCCAATTCTATCCAAATGTTGTAAGAAAGAAAGTGAAATTCAGGGAACGTTTGCTGTGCATATGTAATATCGGTAGTAGTTATTAGGCATTAGCAAAGAAAAATAACAAATAATAACACTTATTAAAACTAAAATTTTAATATTACGGAACATTTCCTGTGTATATGAGGGACGTAGAAGTAGATAAAATCTCCTTATGAATTTCGTAGGTTGAAGAAGTAACTATTTCAAAATAAATGTCACAAATTATGATAGAAGAAGTGTAAATATACTCGCTAAAACGCACTTTAGGATAATTAGATGAATTAGTGAAATGATATGGTAATGTGTAAAGCTTTTGGGAAAATCGATGATATTTTTTTGAGACAACGGATTTTTTCTAAAACTTCTGCGCATCAATCACAGCTTTTACACGAGAAGTTACTCTGAAAATCTAAGACTAAACAACCAAAAATTGTTCGTTTTTTATTCAATAGCTACAGTTTTTATGTTTTTATGTATTTTGTGTTTGTATTTGGAATTCGAACCTATATCATAGTGTACTTGTCTTGTTAACGTTTTGAATTTGCGCCGATATTTAAGGGCCGTTTTTAATTTACAAATTTGTTACTCCTGATTAATATTAATAGAATTTTTAGTCTAAAGTTTTTCGTTAGCTGTTTATAACATTTCGATAAGCGGAAATTATAATACATTATGAACATCTTTTAATTTAAGTTTATCTACAATAGTGTGCTTCTATTATTTAATAGTGTCTATAAATGTGTAGAGAATTGATTAAGCCCACCATTGGAATTTAGGATTTTTAGTCTTATTTCTGGATTCAGCTGCAACATAATTTGCGACTAATAGCGTTTTCCTTATTAATTTATTTATTTATTATTATTATTATTATTATTATTATTATTATTATTATTATTATTATTGTTATTATTATTATTATTATTATTATTATTATTATTATTATTCTTTCATCGTTATGTAAACATTTGTGATGATTTAATTGCTTTTTCTGAGAAGACCAGGTCAATTCCTTTGAATTAAGACATTGACGCTTACCTAAACACACTCACCGTTTTTAACAAGCAAGCGTTTTACAAGGTTATAAATGAAATTACATATATTCCAGTGTTGGACCTGTGCGGGTTTATCGTGGCGCCGTTTCTTATATTGATTGTGAGCTAGCATAAAACATTCTGATATAATATACGTTAATGTTATATTCGAGTTTTTAGCACAATCCTCATACCGCTGATACTGCTGGACTATTTCCTCGTTTATGATGGGCTGAGTGCTCTCAGCAGATGTTTTGCGATCATCAATAAGCAACTAATTTTAGTTGTCAACTCATGTTCTTGAATAATACACTGTGTAATTTACTTCCAATTAATGTTATTTCATTCTTGCAACATCTGCCTTTTTCAAACTCAACCCTTGTATCCTTTACATTTTCACTTCATGAATAAGAACTTCATTACTTCCAGAAAATATTTAGTTAGATATTCTTTCGCCATATTTACTACCACTTTGTTTTTTATGTAAATACAACCGATTTACATCTTTTTTCATAAGAAAATACCCATAAATTAGAAGTATTTTGCGTGTTTTAGTGCCCAAGCCTTCTAATTTATCTACATTCCAGCCAAGTGCCATACTCCTTTACCAAATGATAGATACTACTTAGGCATTGATGGCATTGATATTTTATTCTGACTTTTTCAATCCCTTTTAATTTATTAAACACACGTTTCTAGATTTTCCCGAACAGTTAGTTTTGCCGATACTGTTACAATTATGTCACTTTAATTTAAAGTTTTTGATACGGTTTGCATCTTTTAATTACACATTTGAAACAATTTTAGCGTATGCTAAAATAAGGAAATGTCATTTCTTCTAAAATTTGACAAACAAACTATTTCCACCGAGTATTATTAACCTCTTCTTGTGTAGATCGTTGATGTTCTGTAACAGACGTTTAGCATTTCTTCCTCCTTAATAACGTGTCATATTTACTTGCATAGAATACACTAAACACAAGAAATAGGCGTTCCAAATATTTACATAGAAAGCATTCGAATAGTACTGACCCATGTAAGTAACATGCTGCTTTCGAATCACGAACGTTTGATAACTGTATAGAAGTCACAGGAAAATGTTTACGCTTCAGCGCTGAATTTTTAAATCGAGTTGTAGAACAAGACTCACTTAAAGTACTACGTCTTGAGGGACGGACACGCGATATTCTTCTAGATTTGTGCATAGTCTTCTACCTCAGTTGATAAATAAAGGCCATCTTTTTACCTAAACAACTTGAGCAAAATCGGAAAAAATAGAGAAAGAAAATAAAAGATTACACGATAAAGGTTGTTTGATTGATGTCATATTCAATAACGTCCAAAAGCTGAGTACCATAAGCAACTATTTTTACGGCCAATGAACACATCAGGTCATCGGCATCTAGGACAAAATAATAAGCTTACATACGGAAAATATTTAAAAAATAAATTATAATAATGTAAAAAAACAGTTGAAAAGAAAAATATATATGAAAACAGACTTAACACACATTTTTATAATGAAGTAAGGTTATCACCATACGAATGTTCGTATGTTTCTATCTATTTGCTTTTATTATCCGTATTAGCGTAACGTATATCATGGCCCAAAGAAAAATAAAGGTTGTTTTCTGCTTGTCTGATTTATATGCAAAACAAACAATAAGCATAAAGAGAGAGTCTATTGGGATTCGAGCCATATTAACTATGTAAGTGTGCATTAAATAAAAATAGTAAAATATGATGTCAAATAAGCACATTCGTGTCCAAATGGACGATCAATAAAACGTGTCTAAATCAAAATATTAATTAAAGAATAATGTATAAATACGATAATAAATTGATCGTTTATAGTTAATTTTAATAATGTTTATTAGAATTTGAACATTCTGCAATGTGAATGTTACTGGCATAAATACCGATGCGTCATTAATCCCAGGGTGATTGAACCGGCATTCACCAAAGGAGACAGTTTCATAGTTGTATAAGATTCAAAAGCGGCGGCTGGTTGCAAATATATACTTGCATGACGACAAAAGATTGTGAAGCTTTTGCAGCGATGTATCGACATCATCACCTTAAGTTACCCTCCCGTATATCACTTCCCTCTATTGGAATAAAAAGGAAGAGATAATGCCTGGAAGGATTGGCTCATTTAAACACTCCCTAATCAATGTGGTGATAATCCCGAGTTGCTCCCCGCTTTATACTATAATTTGAAAAGGAATGACGTCATAACCAGAAGTTACCTCCTGCCTATCACTCCCTCATCCTACTGGAATAAACAGAGGGTGATAATGTCTGGGAGGATTGTCTCATTTAAAACTCGCCAATCCATGTGCTGATAATCTCCAGTTCCCCCCCCCCATTTACATCGTAATTTGAAGACGAAATGACATCGACACCGGATGTAACCCTCCGCCTATAACCCCGCTACTCGAATAAACTTGGAGGATTGTCTCGTTAAAACACTCGCAAATCAATGTGATGATAAGCTTAAGCTGAGGAAGTATCTAAACAAAGATGATGTTACAGAGTTTTAGCTTGTACGACAGCTAAATCCCTCTCTCTCTCTCGGTTCAAAATGTTGAGATCCAGCAACAAGCATGAGCAAGATAGATAGCAACAAATCAAACTGCAGACCAGCTTAATGCGGGTACTGGTCTCCCGATTTATTTTTTTTTTAATCAGAGATTTGCTTCACCCAGAGGGATTGCCTTAACAGGGCTTTTGGGAGTCCTTTCCACCCAACGCACATATCGAAATAAAGATATACACGTACACATACAAGCATGCATACAAACAGATGCACGCAAACATCCATACTCAAGAACAAACACACATGACAATATGCACATACACTCATACATTCATACATACACGCATGTACATACATATGCACACACACGTACATTTAGAATATATATGAAAGATGATGATGGTTGTTACGAATAGGTAAATTCAACATGAATAAAAGAGTAAAACAATCCCAAATACACAAAACGTAGAAGAGAGTGAGAGACTTCGCTTCGCCGGTAGTACAGCTTTTAAAATGGACGCGCGTTCATAACGGCACAAATACTCAACGTTCATGCCGGCAACGATGATAGTTGTTACGAATAGGTGAATTCAACATAAATAAAAGAGTAAAACCAAATACCAAATCCCAAATACACAGAACATAGAATACACACACACACACACACATATATATATATATATATATATATATCTTTATGGAAAAACATATTCCGCTAACAATTGAGCGAATAAAAGTACATATATACATATGTATATATATATATGTATACACACACACACACACACACATATATATATATATATATATATATATATATATATATATGCTAGCACGTCGCCTGTCATTCTTTGTCGTAATATACGCTTTCATATGGCATTTAATTTATGTAAATCTCCTATCTATTAATATAGTGTTAATGCCCTATTTTTGTATATTGGATTCAATACAAAGTAGTAATTTAAATAAATATAGCTAGTTTTCATTAGCTAGAATCGAAACCAAATTATTTAACTTTCTAGGTGTACTTGCTGTCATCTGCTCTACTTCAACCTGCATATCAATTGTTAGAAAGTAAGGCAGATTAATGTAAAAATGTACTTTTGCGATTGCGTATGACATTTTAATCTTTTGTACCTACTTTCTCTACTAAAGAACAAATCGATTTTTCCCCAGTCTGAATACCCTCTATTTTCCATTAGCTAGAATCGAAACCAAATTATTTAACTTTCTACGATTAGAACAGCTACTTAAGTTTCAATTCGGTGGACCAAAAATTGGCGGATTATTTCCGGAGACCATTTAGAAGACAAACAATGTCAATACATATACACAGGATATATAGAGATCAGTACGCCTTCTATTGTTGTCTGTTGTAAAGAAAGCTTTTTAAATATTATATTTTAATTTTTGTAGAGTTGGTATTTTTCATTATAAGACTAATTTTCTATTGATTAGCACATTTTACCCAATATAAAATAGTGATTTCAAAAAGTCAAAAAATATTTATATACAAGTTGAGTGCCCTCAGCTATAATCGAAACATACATATTTAGCTCTCTATCAGATCTAAGCAATGTTGGATAGCATAACTTTAAGAATTCAAGCAGTAAAACGCATAAATGTATATTTGCGCATGCGAAGAAAACACATACTTTGTTGACTTACACCATTATAATTATATTTTCTTCAATTTTGAACTATTAGCACTATTTTTACGTGCTAAAAACTTACTGAATCTGTGTCACGTGCTCGAAATTTCTATAAATCAAGTTTAACTTCTGTAGACAAAAATTGACGGAGATGTTTAATAGATAGAGTAACACAGGCAGTGTCACATTTATATATCTACGTAGACTAAGCAGCCCTATGTTTTTGTATGTTACAAGTACGCAATTCTATAAGGAAACTGTATTAAAGGAAGTCTTGACGTGGGGATATTTCTTCGAAAATAATTCTTAAACCAGGTGAAGAAGAATTATTTAAAACAGCATTTTGCAAAGACGCATGATCGTTCACTAATGTTTATTATTCTCGATCGATAAATTGTGATTTAAAGTTCCTAGTTCTTGGCATAGCTTCATTGTCTATTTGGCTACTTGTCGCAATATGAATCATTCCTTTGCCAAAAGAACAACCAATGAGTTATGTCTAAAGCCAACTGAACCACGAAACTGCAACACCCTAATCCTTTTCTATAAGACCAATCCTTGTGTTTGTAAGGAACTTTACTGTCTCTGTCTAGTATGTATTTGTTGTGTTTTTGTCTTTTAAACCACATGCCATTCTCTCTCCCGCATTTCTACTTCAAGTCATTTTATTATTTCTAGAATACTTGATGTCTATTTTTCTTCTCCGCGTGTTTTTAATATATCATTTTTCTTTATCGGATTCGTAATACTTTTCTTGAAATCTAAATGCAATTTAAGAAAATACGTTATCTGTTGTTCTACCAGTCATTGATCTTCCTATATATAACATATATTTATATTCGTTTGTCTACTGGAAACTCCATAATCCGATAGCTTTGATGTGCAAAGACTAATTTTTTCAGCTAACGCGAAAAAATAGTTGTTTTCGTGGGACATGGAAATAAAGAACCTAAATTCTAGATGCAAAGAATTTCACTTGGAAGTAAAAGAAAGAAGAAAGAAAGAAAAATCGTATTAATCTGTAATTACTAAGTATTATAGTGTGCTTTTCTTGAGTACGAAAATTTTACTTTTGAAAAGAAAACGTATGCAATATGGACGACTTTACATAGATACGTGTTCATATGTTGTAATCAACAGTTGAATACAACATAAAATGGAAAATAGGATGTTCCAACAGCAGCAAGAATTCTAACCCAACAATGCTACAGCAACAAGAACTTCAGAAACAACAGATGGATCAGCAGTATAAATCTGAAGAAAGACTGATTCCGCAAGAACAATAAATACAAAAGAATCAGGAATCACTGCTCAAAAGTTTACCCAATTAACCTAACCAATGAATCTAACTAATGAACCAAACCAATTAATCTAACCAATGAACCTAACACGGACAACGATTTGGAGCACTATAGAGACGTTTAACTAAGTCCCTGATTAAGTCGTGACGTTCACGTATTCTTTTACGGTATAGATAGCTTTTCACTATTGATTGCATAGATTGGCCTGATCTGAAGAAAGTCTGCCTGTTTTCTTACTAAAGCTTGAACCTATGGAATACATTAGATTTACAGACTGCTTCATAGCGAAAAATCCACGGATCTGCAGTTCCCGGAAACCGTAAAGTAATTCTCAGAATGCTTCAGTCGAATTGCATCTCTTTTTCATAAAAGATGGCGTTGCTTCAACTATGAAGGGAAACGAATGTTATTTAAGGTTCGCATTCCGCGTTAACAAGCACTGCGATAATTTTAAGCTAATGGAATTATCGGGAGATTATTTTCAAATATCTTATTTTTGCACAAGGACTGCAAAAATGCTGAGATCAGACAGAGATTATTGGCAAAACTCGAAAACAAACCTAATCTCACTTTTACAGTAAGTTGAAGAGGATTCTCAAAAAGTTTTATGCATAAAATGTACTCAGAAAAGTGAGGAATCTGGCATAGCTTAGGTAAGAAAACCAAAGTACACTTCTTTAATGATGCCTCAAAAAGAGAAAAACAAATATGTCCAGTCTCATTATAAAATAAAAAGGATTATTTCGAAAAAAATCAAAATGGCAACCCACAGATTAAAAATGAACCTACTTTTAAAATACAAAAAAAATGATATTCTTTACTATGTTACAGATGCGGCAAACTGTCTCAGAAAAATTCAAAATTATGGCAAACTTGGTCACAAAATATCGCATTTTGGAAAAGAATAGAGTCAGACAGACAAAATCTAACGAAAAGACTGACGAGAATTTACAAAAATACGTAATTGTAAAAATATTTAATCAAACGTGAAATTACAGCTAAACACAGGATCTGATCTGTCAATTATAAATTTTCATACGTGGGAACAACTTAACAACCTCATTGGAAAAAAAAACCCTCAGATGACAGCACACACAGTGGCTGGAAATAAAATTTATTTTATTGAGAAGTATATTTGCCAGTAAATTTAAAGAAGACTATTATTAATCGAGCATTTATGTGCTGAGCAATCTGCCTACTTCCTTGCGAACAGATTGGATGAGCTGTTCTAATCGTTGGGTTGGGACTGTTCAATTATAAACTTCCTATCAGAATGTGGAAAGTATAACATCAAATGCTGAAAAATTAAAAGCCGAACGTAAACAGACTTTTCCCGCTGTTTTTATCAGCAGGTTTAGTCACGTGCGCGAAACCGAAGGCAAAATTTGATGTTAAATCGATGTGCTCAACCCATTTTTTAAAAACAGAAAAGTACTGTGTTTTTGTGTGTCTTTGGACAGTATTTGCAAAGTATTGGACAAACTGTTAAATGCGGGATTATTCCAAATAATTGATTTTAGCGATTTGGCGCAGATTTTTCGCGAGATTTCAATAACGTTTTACATGACCATCTGTTCCTCCTGCTCACTCATGAGGAAGTGTGTACCAAACTTAACGAAAAGTTATAGGTTCCCAAGTTGACTTGGGCGACGCGTATTTAGAAATCAAAGAAGAGGAAGAAAGCTCAAAGCTTCTGGGTATAAACACACACAGGGCTCTATACAAAATCTAAAATTTGCGTTTGGGATCAGAGTCACGCCCTCTATTTTTTTTATTATCAAATTATTGACACCATGCTCGCTGGATGAGACTTCGCAACACCCAAACTAGACAACATAGTAGCCAGCAAATATTCGGAAACACATAGGGTTTTAGATCAAGAATGAGGATTAAAAGTAAATATATCGAAGTGAGATTTCTACATGAACTAAATCAGATCCATAGTCCATCTCATTGAACATAGAAGCCGATTTGATCTCAAGAGGTCTACAGCCATTAGAAAGCTACCGACATCCGCGTATGTACAGGTTTCCAAAGTTTTTTTTTTGTAATTGGCAAATTACTACCATGTGTTCATCAAAAATATGCACGACTTAGTTCACCGATAAATAACTTATTAAAGAAAGAAAAATCCTGTAACTGGTGTCCCGAATGTCAGGTGTCATTTGAAAAATTAAATAACTTTTACGTCAGACCGTTTTCAGACGCCCTACGATCCAAAGTTGAATATTATCAAAACGAATGACAATAGTTCATAGGCATTGGGGCATGTACATTAAAGAAAATGAACTACGACAAAAAAGTCAGTCGCACATACTTCAAGGACATTGTTACCCGACAGTTGTTCCAAATTTAGAAAGATATATTTTCTATCATTTTTGCAATTTCCGTAGGTGCATTTATGGGAGGCCGTTCACGTTCATTACCTACCACACACCTTTACTAACAAGGTTCGGATAAAAGATTAGATTGCCGACATAGACTGCCAACAGATTTTTAAGACAAATAAATTTAAAATTTATGCAATCGAAAAAAGTCAACAACGCTGATGAACTATCTAGATTCATAAAGACGAAAAGATAACTTTTCGAAGACTCGATCATTGCAGCACTTCGACCTAATGTGAAATTAAAACAATGGTATCAAACACCGTTAGAGAGATCCTGGCTACATTATTAGAAATGAAAAATATCACTAAATAACGACTTCCTTCGAGACATAAAAACTAAAATTGCTACGAAAGCCAGAAATGGCTCGGAGTTATTTTTATTAGGCGACGAAATCCTGTTGTATTCATGATAACCTTCGGAAAAGTATCCTGCAGGATTCTCACATGGCATACTCGATGATAAACGAATTGAGATTTGATGAGAAATTATGTGTATTAGCAAAACATGGACACGGATATTATAAACAAATTGATTTACTCTTGCAAGTGTTGCGACTTTGCGACAAAAACACCAGCAGTTACATTTAAACAGAACTGGCGTGGTCTAAAATCCACATCAGATTTTTATGTCCAATCAACAACCATTCTAACTTAAATATAGTTGATAACTACACCAACTGCCTGAGGTACTAAGGTGTACCACCGGGATGAAAACTTATTACACGAACTATTCGACCGTTTCAATGTGTTAGATTGCATTGCAAGCGAATTCAATTCACATCTACAAAGTTAAAAGTTTTAGTGGTATTTTTCAAATGAATCATTTCAAGATGCACTATATTACCGTAAATGGCTCTTAAATATCGCCTGCAGGATAAAAAAGAAACAGACAAGTTAAAGAAACAAAAATAGTACATATAACTGATTTGTTCCATTTGTCTTCGAAACGCGACTTCCTAAGATTTTTTATTCAGGTCACTCGAGTGGTTAAATATTGTTTTGCCTTACCCGATTCTCCCTGATGATCTCAACAGTTCTATCCTTCCACAAATCAACATGTCATGTGACGACTACAATTCACTCAGGACTAGCAACCAGTTAGTGCAAATCTCACGCATGTGCATTTTCCCCTATGTTCTGAGCTGTAATCTTCGGCCTTCTTTGATAAAGCACTCAATCCTCTGGCCGTTTTCACGATCTGACAAGGCAAATAAAGTTCACAATCTTAAAAAAAAACAGAGCTAGAAAAACGCATTCGTCGAGAACTCTATATTGCTGTTTTCATAAGCTCCAGATCAAAATTATACAACCCAAATCATATATGAACCAAATATATAATTAACTTTACCCCCCCATATATATATATATAACCGAGTTAAGAGGCTGATAGAATTCAGATGAAAAATTCTGATAGATATTACTTGAAGTAATACTTTCAATAAGATCCTTGCCAAAAAGGAAAAGCTCAATATTTAAGTTTCGTGGTTAAATTTTTAATTCTGAAAAAAAAAACAACATATGGAGACATATATCCGATTTAAGAATTGATTGCTTGACAAAAGGAATATATAGAAGGGATTATATTAATTTCCTTAATCCATGGATTTTCAACAATGGCTCATATCATCAGAGGAAATGAAATGCATTGTTCAAAATCCATGGATTAAGGAAATTAATATAACCCCGTCTATATATTCCTTTTGTCAGGCAATACATTTTTAAATCGAATATATGTCTCTATATTTTGTTTTTTCAGAATTAAAAATTTAACCACAAAACTTATATATATATATATATATATATATATATATATATATATATATATATATATATTGCATGGATGCTTTACTGGGTAAGCTAATGTTTTGTGTAAGTGGTCGTTAAAAGCCAGAAATCCTCGTAAGACGACTAAATAAATCAATTAATATAAATATGTGTGCCTCCTTTTTATTGATCACTCTTAATAATTATTTTAAATTCATTAGCTTCCACTCTTAATTTCATTAAACGCGGTGTATATATATATATATATATATATATATATATATATATATATATAGCTGATATATATATATATAGCTGATATATACATATATATATATATATATGGTATGTACATATACTGTTAAATTGTGGTTACATTAAAAGGTAAAACTAATATCAGCGTGAGTTATTATAATTTCGTTAGTAATATTGCTTCACTCTTACTAATATGTTTAAGAAAATTACAACCTCTATATATGTACCCCAAATGATAGATTTAATAGCAATTAACTTTAATATCTTTGTTATGCAACCAATTTAACACATGGATAATTTCGTACGCACATTTTAATAGCTGAAATCTCATAACCCATCATTGAATCGCTGAATAAAACGATGCCTGTTCAGTAGAGTTGCGGTAGATATTGCTCAATCGTAGCTTTACTATAGAATTCTCGTGCAGATTCTCTTAAGCAATTTCTATTATTCAAATTAAATGCAGTTCGGCAGCGTGTCCATGCAAATTAGTATTCCTCACTTGCTTCACCGACCCAAATTATAATGATGAGCAATTAGTTTTAATTTCCACACGCAACAACTAACTATCGACAAAAATAACGACTTCAATTTCGACAAATGGATACAATCGTGTGCCTTTTTAATACTTTATACACATTTTTTCTTGCATTCTGTAGTCTAATTTTATCTTTTTTTTCATATTTTCATATTTTTTCTGTCTTTCAATTTTATTCTAAACAAGCATTTTCATGGCGCTCTAAGTGATGGTTTTTTTTCCAAATGATTAACTGTCTGAAATGTACACAAATAAAACTAAGAAAAAATTATAGGTAAAACTTTCCTGATTTATTTTTTCTATTATATGTATTTTTTTACAAGAATGTTTGCCCGTAAACAACGACATATATTAAAGTGACATTTTCAAGTATACAAAGCTGATAAAGCCATTTTGATATTCATTTGATTTAGTTTGAAACTTTCCATCACGATTTTCTGTATAGATATTTTCTTTGCAACATAAAACACGATTGGAAAATACATATTTCTTACAAAGGGGTTACATTATAACACTATAACTACTACTAAGAATTAGAAGTAAATTAATCCAGTTTTTAATCTAATATTTTTCACTCTCTATTGGTATATATCTCATACTCTCTTTCTCCTCCCACTGTTAATCTTATTCAGTGTTAAAATTCTTATATCTTTAAAACAAACTGCTTTAACATATTTAAAAATGATAAATCTTTATCTTAAAATTTTGAATGAAACAAATTTTATATAGGTTTCATTAACAAATATTCAGTATATAACTATCAAAAATTAACAAAACCCAACAGCAAAAGAAATTCAAACGACATACAATAATGTTCTCGGAAAACGAAAGCGCCTATAGTGTATATCTTAATTGAATACACAAATGTAGAAAGCATATGATGTCATTCAAATTCAAAGTTAATATATTATCTGTCCAATTGTTGGTGCTTTTCTATTTGATTTTTGCTGTATGCATTTATTATTTAATAAATACATGCAACATGGAATACAAGAAAAAATAATAAACGAAAACATAATAAATATAGACCAGCTATATAACAGGCGGGGTTCCAGTCCAATAAGTAATTTCTCAAGATACGCGACAATATTTTTTGTAATTTAATGTTTAGTTAAATAAAAATAATTTGTAGATCACACACACACGCACACACACCCATATATATATATATATATATATATATATATATATATATATATATATATATATATATTGTTACAAACAGCCACCTCGGCATTAAATACTATTTTATTATTCTGCAAGTAATATAAGATAGATGTTTGATTATATGTTCGAACTGAATGAGGATGCACCAAAACCCAGAGTTAAAATCAGTCTGAAGAGATTTTCTTCCCCTGGCCTACGACAGAGAGGATGACGTGTGACGACGGGTCAGTTACTATACTGCCATCCGATCTCGGAAGCAGAGAAAGAACCCACTACGAATTTCAGAGACACAGAGAGAGAGAGAGAGAGAGAGAGAGAGAGAAAAAGTAAAATAGAGCGAGAGAGAAGAGGAAAAGTGAAACAGAGAACGATGTAGTTGAAAAACGTTCGACCGACGTTAGCACCAATCACCTCCCACCTCCTCCAAAAGTGAAAGCAAATGACAGGTCGTTACGGTCAACGCACGCAGTGACCTCGTTTGCGCCAAGAAGCAGTAAGGAATCTAAATACGATTTCGTCAATTCTATTTTTATAATCGAGGAGCGAAAAAAAAAAATAAAAATAAAAATAATAATTCTCTAGTGGGCTGGAAGTTTGGACCAAAATCCGACCGCGTAAAACGTGGTTCTGGACAACGAAAGCGATATGTCGCATTTCCGAAATGGGCAAAGACGGGGGGAGGAGATACCTAAATTAATCCCTCGATAAAGCTATTTTGGATAACCTAAAACGGATGCCGACAGGCATGTTTTAAAAAAACAAATCAAAAAAATCTGCGAAGTCATCTATTGGAGCTCATGTCTCCCACGCGGAACTCGGCGTTTAAAGACTGGATTTGGTGATTGAAACTTTCTTTCCTCACAAGAGAATTTACTTGGATTAACTGTAGCAATTGCAAATTGTCAAAAGAAAAGAATTGAACTATAAGTGCAAAAAACACAAACTTTACTTTCTTTCTCTGTCGAGCTAGAAACCGAATTTTTCCTCGTGTGGCCTGGTTGCTGCCGGTTCCCCTTTATCTTTCTGTTATATATGTTAGAAACATTCCCCAATCCCATTAACTTTGAATATAATTGTTTTTGTTCAATCTTTCTTTTTCCCTATCATTAGTAAATTTAGTTTTATAGTATTGTTACATGATAAGGGTTGTCCCTTTTTCATGTAAGAAAAAAAAGAAATCAGTTAAATGTAAATATGAAATAGGATAGTCAAGGATTCGAACTTGCAAGCTAGACATGGAATTGAGAATTCCAATCATAAGTAAAAATAAACACAGAATGTTATTATAAATGGAATATCCAGTAAATTGTTGATTTTGTTAAAATATTTAATAAATACAAATTTGTCTGGAAACTATTCACTTTCTTAGAAAGAATGCAAAATAAAAATATGGGTTACAGAATTAGACAAGTAGGTTACATTCCTTTGTAAAACAGCAAAGAGAATGGGAAATTTGTTGGTCGTCAGAAATGATTTCAAAACGTGCAAATCGCACATGTTGGAAACACGTGAGTTGTGGTCACGTTGACCAGACATACGTGTGATTTCTCAATATAGGAAAGAGTTCGAAGTTAGTTAGAAGAGTTAGATCAGTCAGATCAGAGAAGTAGAGGAGATCAGACCGATTCTCTGTTAGAGTTCAGGCTCCCTCTGGAAGCGAGAAGGTTTAGAGATTACCATGTAACAACTTTGAATCCCTGAAATACAGAATCATCTCCGACTGGTCGAAGAAGAAATAAACGTATCATCATGTGTTTTTATAACTGCCGTCTTGTGTTGTGTCATTCTACCAAAACAAAGATAAAGTGAAATTGTATTAATATGAACTTTGTGTTTATAAAAATGTACAACTGTCAAAACGTAAATGTCGAATGCACTATCGGTCTATCTATCAATATATTCATAAATCTCCTCTCATTGAATTACAGGCTTGGTGCTCCCCTGTTTATATGCATCCTGTCTTTCTCTTACATATACAGAACTGTCTCTCTTTTTATATATACCTTTTTATGTCTCAAATATGCTATCTCCACAAACATAAATATCCTAAGACAATATGAACACTCACAATGAATATATACATAATATCTAGCATCTCACAACACTCAACACACATAAACCATCCTAAGACTGTCTTTATCACTCTAAGACTCTTACAAACATGAACAACAACAAATATATAAGTCGTCATCTAAATAAGAACAACATAACATACTCTTAGATTTGGTACCTTTTAAAATAACGCCAAGTCCGTAACATTATCTGAAAGTGTTTGTCTCGTTATCTCTTGCAAATATTATTGTGTTTGATTTTTGTGGTTATTTTGTATCCGCTTGCTCCACAGAAAATAATTGTGGTTTTATTTGTTTCAAACCTTTTTTGTATAAATTATAATATACATTTCCCTACGCAATAACTCTGTCAATTTTTAGTCTACAATCTCGAATTTGATATGCAGCGTACTGCGATTTGGGAAAATCGATGTAATCGATTTGAGGCCGGATATTTGGCGATTAAGGGGTCAAAGTTCAACGATTTGGCCTTTGAGAACTCTACCAAACTCCTCCGACAATTTTGGGTCTACGCACTTGAACTTTTAGATATATATTGCTTGGACATGGCTCTAACTTAATAACTTAATTTGAGCCCAAAATAATAAATTTTAAGGGGTCATAATAGGGGTCAAAGTTTAAAATAAATTGGCCTCTGCGGTCTCTTCCAAATTACTCAGACAATTTCTGGTCTAAATATTTGAAATTTTACATAAAGGGTATCCAGAGATAGGGCAAGCTTTTTCATCAGTTTTGGTCGAAAATATTTAGTTACCAATATATAAATGTATGTATGTCTGCTTGCATGTCTGCCTTAAACTTTTAATAGAGTCGACGGATTTTCCCAAGGTCAGTATCATTTTTAAGTTCGACATTTCACACGACAAATATCGAAAAAATTGCTAAAAACATTAATATCTTCCCCTTCAACTAGGCACTTTTCTACAGGGGTGTCACTTTTTTCGCCGATATTTTTGAAAATTATCAACTCCTTTAGATTGTCTAGCCTTACTTTTAAAAAATGTCGGTTCCGGTTTGGCGGTGGTCATAACAGTATAAACGTTAGGTTTTACCCCCTTCTTTTCCTCTTTTGCGGTACGGGTTCGACCCTACCTTCCTACTAGCACTTTTTTTTTGCTCAACATACACATCCAAATACCCGGGCAACGCCGGGCTGAAATGCTAGTCTCTATATATGAAAGTGACCGTGTTTGGCTGTCTGTGTGTCTGTGTACATTTCCCTACGCAGTAACATTGTCAATTTTAAGTCTACAGACTCGAAATTTGATACACAGGATACTGAGATTTGGTAAATAGTTGGGATCGGTTTTCGGTCAGATATGTGGGTTTTAAGGGGTGAAAGTTCAACGATTTGACCTTTGAGAACTCTACCAAACTTCTACAATTTTGGGTCTGCGCACTTGAAATTTTATATATGGGTTCCTTGGACAAGGATCTTACTTAATAAATTGATTTGAGCCCAAAACAATAAAGTTTAAAGGATCATAATAGGGGTTTAATTAAAAAATACCTATTTTTTCAACATACTCCTCCAAACACCCCCCGCAACGCCGGGCGTAAATGCTAGTAGTTTACTAAAGATGTTTATCCCATTCAAAACCCGAAGAAACCAATAGTAGATCAGCAGGAGGGATTTTGAGAAATGGATAGCTGACACATAAGAAGACACTACCAAGGAGTGGGAGATAGCTAATGCGTTAGCGACACCAACAAGAAGAGCAAGGAGAAGGCAGACAAAATCCATGACTAATAGTCCAACCAAGTATGCAGACGTTATGAGAAAAGTTAGATCCATTAACCAACTAGTGATAGTAGATAGGTGCTCCCCAGGGGGGTTGTGGAACAATGGCCGGCATTAATAACCGACTCTCCGATTCCCGAGGCACAACGACCAAAGAAGAGCAGTCCGCGGAAGGAGGAAGCGATGGAGTCAATAACACCAATGTCACCAGGGACCCGAGTCACCCAGGAGAAGAAAACACTCCAGTTTTATCAAGATTTGTTCAAGAAGAAGTACGCAGATTACATTGAAGGGGGAACGATCAAGCTTCTACCAGGGACGAGAGATCCGTGTCCCTGGTAACCCTGGGCGCAAAGAACAAAGGTTTGACGGGAGTACATAGAGACAAAATAATGGAACTTCTGGGAGACGTCAACATCCCTGCCAAGTACGCGGTGTGCAGGAGTTACACCATGTGACATCTCCTTTTGCCAACAAAAGACGCAGAGAAGGTGGCAAAAGTGGATATCACTTGGATGACACTCAGGCTCATACCTCAGTGTCAATCGAAAAGAAGGATACGATTCTAGGGGTCCCATGTGTCATGTTTGAAGAGCAAATGGGCACCATAATGGCGCAACACGGAGAGGTGGAGGAGGTCAATCCCGTCAAAGGAACTAGGCACGTTATGATGGGGGAGTATAAGATCCGAGTAAGACTGGACAGGAAAGGGTTCAACGAAATTCCGGCCCAGTTAAAGTGCGAAGGATGGACAATGTCAGTGATCGTGGAAGGCAGGAGACCACATTGCTGGCCTTGTAAAAAACCCGGCCATATGCCAAAGGCCTGTCCCCAAAACCAAACTGCGATAAAGCCGGCAGGAGTGCCACAAAAAGAGGCGCCAACCAAATATGAGGAAGGGGAGAAGACCGATACATACGGCAAAAAGGGACAGAAAAGTATGGACATCCCCGCAAACTACACCAAAGATGGGAGCAGGTTCAAATGAAAGAAAGCAACCAGCGAGCACTCGGAATCTCAAGAAAATTGCGAGCCGACAAAGGCAAAGCCACCGGAAAAGAATCTAAAAGAGAAGCAAATAAATCCGAAGAGCAGTTCCACCAACAACCGCAAGACCAAGCTGCCGAACTTCCCCCAAACACCCCGCGAACCCCCTCCCAACACCAGAGGAAGTTTAGCCCACCCTCCCCTATTCAACACCCCTACAGAGGGACCCGAAGAAGTTCCCGTCACATAAGACAAAGCTCCAGTTCCAGGCCAGAGGGAGGTGAAAACCAGTAAATCCCCCTTTTGGCACGAAGAAAGAATATGTGAAGTAGATATCGACAAAGTCATCGGGAACCTAAATTGGCGTCAAAAAAGACACATGAAAAGCCTTGAGCAACTGAAGGAAGTGGACGGGAAAGAGGATCCGCCCCTGGGCAGGTAACCAAAGGAGTGGTCATACTTCTTAACAGGAGAGAGCGGTATGGTGGGGAGGACTTAGATGATTATAGGCCCATCACTCTGCTAAACACAGAGTTGAAGATTTTGTCCCGCGTTCTTGCAAATCGACTGCAGGTTGTTATCGGCGACTTGGTCGAACCGGATCAGACTTGTTCTGTGAAGGGGAGATCGATTCAAAATAACTTGCACTTGGTGTGCACGATCATAGAGGGGTTGGAAGACGACACGGTAACGCTGATCAATTTAGATCAGTCCAAAGCGTTCGATAGTGTTTACCATGGTTTTCTAAGAATCTGTTATGGAGACCGCCGGCTTTGGTCCGGTCTTCCGCAATTGGATTCCGTTCTGGTAGGTTGTCGGTGTCCTTTGGGGTCTCTCGGTCGGTGCGCCAGGGTTGCCCGCTGTCGCTTCTGTTGTATGTCCTGGTCTTGGAGCCCTTCCTTCGCAAATTATGGGACGAAGCGACTAGACCAGTCCTGCGCGGTATAGCTCTACCTGGCGGCAAATTCGCCAGGGTGTCTGCGTACGCTGATGATGTCACCGTTTTCGTTGGGCGAACGATAGATATTAAACCGGTGATTGAGGCGATCGCTGAGTATGAAAGTGTCACAGGGTCGTAGTGAATCGCAGCAAATCCGTTGGCCTGCGGCTGGGAGCCTGGACCGGGGTAAACTTGCTTCCAGATGAGTTCGGCTGGACGGATGAATTGGTATGTGGTTCAAGCCTGGACTCCAGCTGGGTAAAAATTGATCGGAAGTAAAGACAAAGATCGAGTCGTCAGTACGGACTTGGATTCGCAGAAAGGTCGTGCAGAGGCGTGTCAAACTCACGTCTTTCCGTTGAGACTTTACCACTTGTCAGTACTTCCTCTGTCTGCGGACCGCTGTAAGGCTTTGGAGCAACTCTTTTTCAAACTTCTTTGGAAAGGGAGAAAGCCGTATGTCAGTATACAGGTCTGTATACAGCAACTCAGCGAGGGAGGAATGAGAAGGCCTGACTTGTTAAGTCATAAGTATGCCGAAAGATTGGCGTTTTTGAGTCGGACACTGCTTGAGAAATTGCACTGGGTACTAGTTGTGGAGCAAGCTTTTCCACACCTCGTATCCTCACCTGTTGCTGAAGGTCGCAGAAGACCGAATGCCGAGCTGCCCTTAGGACATTGCCGGGGTCCAGTGACCTTGCCCGGCCTAGGACGAGGCTATATCGGGAATTAGTGGCGGGTACCGAAAAAGATCCGCTGGTTGAGCAGCTGCGCATGTAACCCCTCACTCGAGAAGGTAATTAAGGACCCCTTTTTATCTAGAAATCTCGGGGCGTGTAGTCTAGTCTTCTCTGAGGTTGTTAGATGAAATCTGGTATGCTGAAAACGAATATCGAAGCAGCAGGCAGGAAGAAAGACAAACAACTGTATTCTAATCTACAGTGTTAATTTTCAAAAAATTATGTACAAAAATGTTTTTACAAGTCTCATTCAGCTTTTTTGTAAGTTCTTTTCACAGTCTCAAATCTCTTCACAGACAGCGACAGACGGTTGAATGAGGAAGGTGGAAGGGTCACGTCTCTTCTCGGATTCAACAAGCAATCTTCAAACAAATCTGATCTGCGACTCAACTCTAATCTGACTAATTTTCGCACGACAGTCGTATATATTGTAAGGTATGTAGATGGGGTGGAAATTCTCCCAGCCAATAAGATTTCCCCACTAAATCGAAAGCTTTAGGGTTTGCGTGGGTACGATTCGCATACCTGAAATATGAATTACTCATTCTCACGATTTTCAAGGTCAGATTTCAATTCTGAGTTCATTCAAGACTAGACAATGTTATAAGTGAAATATCCTGTCATCAAATTTTTGCCGTAAAAATATGTTTCTCTGGTTTCAGACAATATCTATTTTGACATGAAATAATATATATAAATATATATATATATATATATATATATATATACATATATTTATCTTCTCTATCTTAAATCCTTGGGTTATCTGACGTCACCCGGGAATAAAAAGCTACTTCAGCGTAGTTCGAACGCTACTCAATGGGGGATTAGGTTACAACATGTCGAGGGAGGAAGTCCTCCATCAGTGGAATTGGGCGCCAGCCAGAAGCTTTTTAAATAATTCAGAATTCTCTTTGACATGGAGGTTTATCCAAAATGCGCTGCCACTTTTCGACATGCTTGCCAGGGACTGCAAGAGGGATGAATACGTTCTCATTTGCCCTCGCTGCGAGGATGATGAAGATGAAACAAGGGATCACACCTTTTTTCTTTGCGGCATAGTTTGGAGGCTCTGGGAGTACGTCAGACAGGACACGGCTCGCGTCGACCCCGAGCGATTGGTGCCACTTGAGTTGTCGTCGACAAAATGGGCCCGCCGTATTATGGGGATAAACGGTTTGTGTTTGTCGCGATCCTAGCTGTAGCTAGGTTAGTGACGTGGGTTACACGTTTTAACATTGTCTATGGGGTTGAATCTGTTTCGGATCTGGATATGTCGCTTACTTTAAGCATCAGCTTAATGTAAAGATCAGATGCGATTGGAAAAGATTACATCGCATAGACTTTGATAGGAGATGGGTGCACAACACTAGTTTATGCATCCGACGAGGCGCTAGGTTTAAGTTTTTTTTCCCACCCTAGTGGTATTGATCAGGTTGTGCTAAGGTTCTACGGAACCCAGCCCCGAACAAAGTTTTAGAGTAGGATTAGTTAGGTTGTAACCACTTTGAGTGGAAAATACTTTATTAGGTGCTAGACTAGGGCAAGTATGATAGTTGACCATGTCCCCGATTTTATTTTAATCGGCATTAGGAGAGCTACCAAAGATGCCCAGTTCACTCTTTGTTTTGTCCCCGGTCTGTTGCCCTACACGCACATTTATCTTGGAAGACGCTGTCCATCCCCTATATCGCCCATCCCTATCTAATTTGTTTTCGAAATATCGTCCCTAGGTCTCCCACTCCCCACTAGGGAACAACCTGCTTGCTTTCGACCTTCAGGACCGGAAGACAGTGGGCGCTCCATATTTAGAAGCATTAACCCGCCTCCATAAGCATTTTGTTTAGTTGTATTCTTTATATTTCTTTTTGGGTGTATCTAAGCTTGCCCCTCTCAATATCATCTCATCACTCATTTAGTATTATTTTTTTAAAAAATCCGTTTGTTTGTACATACGATTTTGTTTTGTTAACATGTAAATATTCATTTTTCAGATTATATATAAAGCCGGCTCATACGCTGGGGAGATTTTAAGTAGATAAACTCCATGGTAAAAATGAGGTATTATGGTGATAGTGTCTTAGTGTAGGGAACTTAAAGTATTCTCAAAGACCTAACTCTTAGTTTAGAATGACCCTCGACCCTCATTCCCCCTACCGGCTCCATGCCTTAATGTTTTGGACTCCAAATGAGGGGCTGGCAGTAGATAATGCCAGACCCAGGGGCAAAGACTAAATAAACTGTTGTTCTTGGACTTCCGGCTGGGATCAAAGTGTAGTATCTTTTCCGGCGGATACTGCAAGCAAATACCCTATGTGGGGGCGGTCCCACAGATAAGACCTTGCTCAATGTAGGGGAAACCCTTCATACCAATTGTCATTATCCAGCTCCCATACTCCCCGGGGTGTTGGCCCCCATCTCCTCACATTAAAAATCGGCCTTGTGCCTTATTTGCTCGGTGGGGGAGCAAATAAATACCATCTGTTCCGGCAGATACTGCAATCAAAGACCATATGTGGGGAAAACCCCAGATATAAGACCTTGGTCAATGTAGGGGAAACCCTTCATACCAATTGTCACTATCCAGCTCCCCTACTTCCCGGGGAGTTGGTCCCATTTCCCCTTCACTCCTCGCATTTTAAATCGGCCTTGTTCCAAATTTTCTCGGTAGGGGAGCAGATAAACATCCTGTTGTTCTTCATCTTCGGGCTGTGATCAAAGTGTAGTATCTGTTCCGGCAGATACTGCAAGCAAAGACCATATGTGGGGGCGACCCCACATATAAGACCTTGGTCAATGTAGGGGCACCCCTTCATACCAATTGTCACTATCCAGCTCCCCTACTCCCTGGGGAGCTGGTCCCCATTTTTCCCCTTCACTCCTCACATTAAAAATCGGCCTTGTGCCTAATTTGCTCGGTAGGGGAGCAAATAAATACCTAGTTGTTCTAAACCTTCGGGTCGGGATCAACGTGTAGTATCTGTTCTGCAGCTACTGCACTTAAGGTAATATATATATATATTTATATATATATATATATATATATATATATATATATATATATATGTATATATATGCATACATACTAGCATTTCAGCCCGGTGTTGCCCGAGTGTTTGGAGGTGTGTGCTGAGCAAAAAAATAAAAACACAAAAACGGTTAATTGCTTTAAATTTGACCCCTATCATACCCCCTTATCATTTATTACTTTGGGGTCAAATCGAGTTATTAAGTTAGATCCATGTTCAGGGAACCTATATCTAAAATTTCAAGTGTTTAGACCCCAAATTGTGGGAGGAGTTTGGTAGAGTTTTCAAAGGTCAAATCGTTGAATGTTGACCCCTTAACAGCCACATTTTTGGCCGAAAACCAATCACCTCGATTTTCCCAAATCTCAGTACCCTGTATATCAAAGTTCGAGTCTGTAGATGTAAAATTGACAAAGTTATTGCGAAGGAAAATGTACACAGACACACATACACGTTCACTTATATATATATATATATATATATATATATATATATATATATGTATATATATTGTTGTAGAATATGTACACAAAATAAACACAATTTAATTTACAATATGGATTAAGTACGACATCGAACATTTGTCCGTGTAATAGTTACTCTTATTTCTAGGAATCTAATTAGTACATTCACATTTTCTACATTTAGCATATTATACTTGTATATTTTATTCTCAGTGTATAGTCACGCGTACATCATAGAACAAATAAAATATTAGAACTATTGCTATTGTATCTTTCTGTGTCTTTCCTTTCTTTACTAGTTATTAATCGTTTCACGTGTTCCATAAAATGCGAACAAATCTGTTGTAGAACGTAAAATGACATAATTAGATTCCTATTTCATGACAAGACTGTTTTAAATGGTACACTCACCTTGTTTGGATGTTTGTTTGTAACTTTATTCTTTCATTACTTTACAAAGATTTGTATTAACATAATCATTTCATATGATTTATTCTTCATAACCATGTCTGCTGTTGTCTTTAAAATGAGAAATCAATAATTAGATATCGATTTTCTTCTATTTGTATTCTAGCAATACCTGAATATATTTACACTGAGGAAATACTCAAATTGAAATGGAATATTCCTGATAAATTTAGAACGTTTATTTAGTATTTACATGCTCGTATTGTTCAATATTGGAAAATATTGTGGCAAACAACACCAAGATTATATGTAGTTAGTTATGAACGCAAGATAATGTTGACATCTTTTTTATATCGCCTGTTAGTAGATAACGTTATTGTATATTAACAATATGTAATGTTGCGGACATTTTTTCCACGTAAATAGTGTATGCTTCATAGATATAAATTAGTTAAATTATCTCGGGTGTCGATTTTTATCACAAGCGATAGCATTATGAAGTGTAACGTTTACTCAAAATAAAACTTGAAGCGGATCAATATCCAAAGAATTTCGTTGCATCGTAATATTTTCGCCGAATCTTATCTATCTATCTATCTATCTAGCTAGCTAGCTAGCTAATTAACTATCTCGCTAGCTATCTATCTATCACCTCACTCATGCAATTAATCAGTTGTGCTTGGTAATTGACTGACTCAAATATTATTACTGCCTACAATAACATTCTCAACTGTTAAAACAATCACAGGATCAATATAGTCTTTAATACTTTACTTAAATGTAGCTTTTACACATTTAAACTGTGGCAAAGAAACTTCGTGTCATTTTCGGATTGAAGAATGTGTCCCCTTCTATAAGGATATCTAACTATTTATTTTTTTTTTTTTAAATCATCGATTGTTTGGGTAATTATTGAATGGTAAATATTGAACTTATTTGCGTTGTTGTATTCTCGTTTTTCTGTTGTTATTTTTTTTATTAATTTGTTCTATTCAAATCGGTCAGAATAAATATTTTCACCGATTATCCCATTCATAACAGAGTAACCCCCAATTTGTGGCTAATAATTGCGTTGCAAACTGCAAATTTCAGACCTCACACATCTACAATGAAATCATGAGGAGGAGTATAAATTCGTAATTAGGTGTGGTGGATCAGAAAAGCAATTTTAAAGTTTGGCGTAAATTAGGTGTAATCCCGATAAACTAGTGGTGTCGTAGTGGTAGTCTTAGTAATGGTAACGTCCTACCATAAGGGTTACAAGAGAAGTATTTTGGCAAGGTTGGTAATAATTTGTAAGTGTGTGTGCTGGAAACGAAAAGCGCATGTAAAACTTTCCGTAAATAAGTAACAATCCTGAAAAATCTGCTGTAATGTAAAAAGGGACAGACCCCAGAAAGTAAAAGAGCAAACCATTTTGAAAAGGATATTTGGAAAAGGTTAGAATCGAACTCAGTAAAAAAAAATTAAAAACGAATACATATTGAAATCCTAGGAATGCAGAGGGATTTTAATTATTCTTGCTAATAAATATTATTTATGTCAGAGATAGGTACTTAATTTAGGAATGCAGTCGATTGTTCATTCTTTTAGAAATAACTAATTATTAAATATGTTAGTTAAACCAATGGGAAATGCGAGTGTAGAAATCATGATTTACAAATAAGTTATATATTGAACAATCATATTGGGAATTGTTTATCTGGCAAAAGTGTGTTTGGACATACATAGGTAAAATCCACGTAGATAAATTTCACGCAGCAAAGCATGTCTTGGCGTCATAAATGAGACAGCCAGTCAAAATGAGAGTTCACGCCCTCTTGCAGGCAAGAGTGGAAGACACAACAATGTAATCGTAAAAGCTTGAATATCTGTCCCCTATAATCAACAGCTGGTATGAATAAGGAATCATCTATGTTAGTCACTGTCGCCATTCCACCAAGAGAAAAAAGATAAATGTCTTTTGTCTATCATCTTGTAAACGAACTTTTTATAACTCCCTCAAACTATATGTGTCCTCCCCATCACCATACTCGTAAAGAAGTATCCGTCCTCCATGTTAGCAATGACTGTTGCATAAATGTCTCTCTCAGCTCTGTATTTATTATACTATGTATAAAGAATTATCATCACAGTCGTTATGATGTTCCAAGAATATAAATATCTCATTAACTTATTATGAATGTATTCCCATCATTATTAGCATCCGTATTATGTGTCTCCGATATGAACCCACTGACTACACAACACTAAGTGAGTTTATGTACTTGAGGGAGAACGTGCGACGCATCGGCTGGGTAGCTGAAGTGATGCAGAAAAAAAAACTAACGTAACCTTGTGGACTGTATAGAAAGTATGAATAAAACGAAACTTCGTTTTTTGTTTTTCTTTTGTTAATAACTGCAATAATCAGTGTTAATCATTGTAGACAGCATGTTCAGGTTCTACAGATGTTTTAAAGATAATAATTGCTGCTATATCAACCAAAAACAAAAAGTAGAAAAGTGTTTTAGTATTAAATAAAAATGAGTGCAGCCTAAAATAATTAAAAATAGCAAGTAACCGTCTAGTAAAGTATCAAAGACTAGATAAGTTATTCTTCTACTTACGTAGTTTAGTTTTGCCTTGCAATATATTTAAATGCTTTTATTATGTTCGAAAAATATAACTGTTATTTGTTTGTAACGTTAACACGGAACCCTTCTGTAAGAAAAACTAGCAAATTATTTAATTTTTGAATTACCGATGTTTGTGATAATAATAGATGCTAAATATTGAGCGTATTTGCTTTACTGGATTCTCCTTTTTCTGTTGTTAATATTTTGAAATGAATTTATTCATGCAAAACTTTCGAAATAAATATTTTTCACCGCTTTTCTTTTTAAATCATAACAGAATGAGTCACTTTTTTTTGGCTTATAATTATGTCGCAATATAGAAATATCAGTCCGTACACATCCTAGCATGGAATAATTAGTGATAAGCGCTAAAAAATAAGATTTTTTTAAGAGGGAAATAGAAAAAAAAACTGGTAATTGTTGGTGCTTCAATCGAAAGGCACATTTAGAGTTTGCCGTAAAAAAGTATTAATCCTGAGAAAATTAATTTATTTTATGCAAATATGTCAGAAAACTATTTTCCAGTTTTTTTAATGCCTAACAGAGTAAACTTTTATTTTTGCTCCACACGACCTAACATGAAACAATATCATAGATAATCGTAACAAAATAAGTTTTTTAGGGGACAGCGGTAAAAACTTCTAATTGTGGATGCTGGAACCAAGCAACGCATTCAAAGTTCGTTATGAATAATGGTAATTCTGAGAAACGTAGTTTGTTTATGTACATAACAGATAACGCGGCGTCGTAGGAGTAGTGATGAATAAATGTGTAAAAGAGCGTTAAAGAGATTTTTTTCGAAGTAGGTAAAAATTTGTAATCGGGGTTAGCAGTAAGCGCTGCAACACAAGTTTTTTCGATGTCGGTAAAAAATTGTAATTGGGTTCGCTGGAAACATAAAACAGAATCAAAAATTATATAATTTATATTTTAGTCACGATAAATATATAAGGCGAATATGTATTTCATTATTTTACTGTTTACTTATAGTATATTTAATTATTAATTATAAATGAATTGTTTTAATTATTGATACTATTATATGTCATTTGTTTCGTGTAATTTGTTTTTTCCATTTTTCATAGTTTCTTTGTATGCCCATCGTGTGTTTTTTTAGATCGTAAATTAGTTGTCTTTACTAACTTCCTTTTTTCTTAATCCTGTGTTCCCTGTTGTAGATGAAGCATTCAGCTAATTTCATACGCATTATTTCCAATCTTTTTTTTAGTTTAGGCCTTGTTTTCCTTTATTCAATAAGTTCGTTTTCTTTGTACTATTTTAACTTTTTTTGTCTTTTTGATTTATTCATTTCTTTTATGATTTCATATTCCATTTAAACAATTAAACGTTGACAATTACGCCTTTTATTCACAACGTCAGTTTCAATTTTTGTTGTTACGTTTTTTTTTTAAATCGCTGGAGACAAAGCCTGAATCTACTTGATGTAAATCGACAACATGAACGAAATATGACTGTAGTACACACAGCAGATTCATATTGATCTTAATCTTGAAATGAGGGATTAAGTTACACGGATAAAAAAAAGTCCGCATGAAGAATTTTCAACAAATTTGTGGTTCTTGAAATAAAGGCAATCGAATGGTGTTATCAAGCACTTACATAACAATTAATGAACGTTTCCAAATAATATATTAATAAAATTCCAATTACTCTCATGGGTGAGATTCTCTACCAAGATCCGATTGACAAATAAGCCTCGTTTACATTACAACTTTTCTTTTTAAATTTCTTCTTTTTACAGATATCTTTAAAACGCATATTGGGTTCCGAGTTGCCCTTTCTGGGTCCCAAGTCTGAGTTCATATTAATAGATGAACAAGAATTCGAGATTGTGTACTCATGCATAACATACTTGTTGATTATACATCAACTGGCGACAAGAATTAAAAGATACGATAGTCACACAAATAGCGCAGTCGATTCTTACCAACAAACTTAAAGACTTTCGAAGTAGCTATATGCAAAAGTTAAAAAATAAGTCGATTTACACATCTATATCCAATTGAACTAAGGAGGATTTAAAGTTTTAAAAAACGTAGTTTACTTTAAAATCAATGGTCAACCAATAATTTCGTACATAAATGGTATCCCTCCTTGATATTACTTAACGTAATGTTCTAAAATAATTTCCGCTTCACATAGATTACAACAATTTTGAAAATATAACCAGCTCTTCAAAACAGAAAAGAAAGCATCTTCGACTTGCCAGTTATTAAAACATGTTATGCTTAACGGAAATGTTAAACACAAAATCTTGACATCCTGGCAAATCGGAGAGGTTTAGTTTTCTATTTAGCAGAACGAGTAATATTTTTGAAATTTCCGACTAATCGGTTTATTTCAATAGTTTTCCCAGGTGTACTGAATAACGCCTACCCCAAATATACATGAGTCGCTCGTCTGCAGACAATGAGGTCTGTGTTTGATAAAATTATTTCGAGACAAACACGCCTTCCTTAAAACGTTACAGCTGTGGCTAAAAAATTGTAATTCCAAATAACATGACATGTAGAGAAGAGTGAGGGAGTTAGTTTACATCATCTAATGCTCCAGGAATAAACATAAGCGCCATCTCAATAACTTTAGGCAATGTCGATTGAAGGACTCCGACATTGCACTAAAACAAAATAGTGAGAACTTTTTTATTTGATATGCGATAATTTTGACCTCGATGCCCCTGTAACTTTGTTATTGTCTAATATATCTTACACACCTGTTGTTGTTTTTTTGTGATCGACATTTTGGATACACATTATAGGGAGCTATATTACAATGAAATATACAACATCGTATTGATTGAGATCACTAGGCCAACGAGTAAAACTAGCCAGATCAGATACATTTGAAGTCACATACTATAATAATATGTATATCAAAGAGAAAGACTAGCAATATCACATCTGTGTGTGAGAGAGCGAGAGAGAGAGAGAGAGAGAGCGGTTTCAGAGAAGTGATATTAAATTAAATTCCAGATACGTCTGTGTGCAGCTAATCAAGAATAGCGCAAATATGACAAACAATCCATACATGCTTAATAGTAGATCTGTTGAGATGGATAATAGGCTCACATATGAGAATATGTTTAGGACGATGTAAAGAACCTGCGTTACGAGTAGAAGAAATAGCAATCGATGTAATATATCTACTCTAAGAAAGATTTGATGATAAAGAAAGACCAAGAAGTTTCACGGTCGATTTTTACTCCAGGAGCAGAGCCATCCATAAGCATATCAGAAGAAAACGAGGGGCACGCCTACAGGTAAAAGACTCAAGTTGAGTCTTCCGAAAATTAAACGCACCAACCATGTCATACTCCTAGGTACAACTGAACCCAAGTAAGCTTGTAGATAAGCTGCATATTTCAACAGATGGGTGAGAGGCAACGTTAGAATAGGGAATGTTATATCAGCAGAGATATTCATTTTCTGAATAATATTCCATAGAAGGTTATTGATATAGAAAATAACAGTTAGATATTGAATAGAACTATCAGGAATGTTAATAGAAAAACAGAATTAAGAGACGCCATCTAGAGTAACTCACATGGTTATTGTCCCTTTTCCCATTTTCCATTTTCTATTTTTTATTTAGTTTATTTTATGTAGTTTCATTCGTCTCCTCTCCGATTTCACAACAATAACTCGCATAACAATCTAAACAAAAGCAATACTATTACCCAAATATGGCTCTCGTGACGATCATAGAATTCCATCTTGCCTTTTAACTCATATACTAAAGGTTGACCTACTCCGCTATTTCGCTAATATTAACTTCTTTCACACGTTTGTCATTAAGTGGAGAAAATACTGCTCCATGGTTACCGTCTTTGTTCATGATAAATGACTAATACTAGACTCTTTTGAAAGATGAGAAGCAAATGATTTGGTTGAGAAACATATTGTCTAGTGTATTGTATGAAATGATAAAGGTAAATGGAATAAGAATGGTATATAAAGAAGGCACTACGCAACTTTTTTTATTAAAAGAAAATTGCATGGACTCTTTGGAGAAATGTTTTGGTGCTGGAGTAGTGGTTGTAGAGAAAACGAATATTGATGTCGCTCTAAACCCAGCGACATGAATATTTTATGACTACTCTTAGAATTACAGGACAACGTACTTTTGTTACAGTATATATTTTGCTGAAAGCCATTTAAGGATATTTTAAATATCTATATCTGAATACATACATACATTTATCTTACAATCTCTCTCTTTCTAATATCTCATTTCCTCATTCACATTTCTCATTCCGCTTGCTATATTCTTTTACGTATCATTCGATATGTCTGTCTCTCTGTATGCGAATGATTATTTCATGCATCCAAATTATATTGCTATCATAACGCATTTATTTATTGAAATCCTAAAATGTTATAGCTTTTGAAATATTGCATATATATAAACAAGTCAAGAAATACACCTAAATATTTATCTACGTCATTTTCATAATTATTAAGCGTAGTTATTCAGAGAAAAACTACAATTGTAACTTAACAAAGCGTTATTCATAAAGGCTTTATTTATATGGATAATTCATATATTTGTACATACAATATAACTAATGTATTTTTATAGCTATACTCAGTAAAAAATCTTTATTTTAATTTTGAACGTTTATTTTTTAAGTATTTACATTTTCATAAAAATAGAAATAAATAACATGCCTTATTTTTATCGTGTGATTGAAATATTTTAATCGTGTTTTATACTTACAATATTAAATAGAAAAGTGTTTTTTAAATGTTTCTATCAATAGATCTCACAAATTATACATTATTTTTTAATAGAATGCATACAATATTTTATCTGCTTGACCAGTTCATTCATTTAACTGAAATATTGAGTGTACAATTAATTCTATTTTTATAAATACAGTAGTAAATTCGAATTTATAATACACTAGCGGGGCTACCTGGCGTTGCTCGGGACCGTATAAACAATGAAAAAACTGAATTTGGTTTTGTAATATATTTGTTATTCTTATGAGAGAAGAGTTTTGTATGTTTATGTATCATTTGTTATTTCGAGCAAAAGAATATTTTACCTACATAAGACGGGTATTACACGCATTATCTTACCTAGAGTAGGCAATTTATAGCATGTATATGAAAGGACGGGTAATATACAACACATTTATCCCATCAAATCCCAAGCGATACCAGGTATTTTGCTAATATATATTCTCACCTATGTCATTCAATCCAGGGCAACGCTGGGTGTTTTGCTAGTACATATCTCAATCAATCTTATTAAATCCTGAGCGACGCAAGGTATTCTTTTAGTATATATTTCACTCAATCTAATTCGATCCATGGCAACGCCAAATATTCTGCTAGTATATATTTCATCTATCTCATTACATCCTAGGTGACCTTGCATTCTTCTGGCATACATTTGCATGTATCTCATTGAATACATGGTGACTCCGGGTAATCCGTAAATATATATGTGGACATAACTCGTTGAATCCCATAATTCTAGGATTATTACAAATTTCGACAATTTAACCCATATTATCGCTCACCTGTCTAAAATAATAACGTTAAGACGTTGTCTTTGCTGGGTTTTCATTACAACCACATCATCTAAATAAGTCACATTTCATCATTCTTCATAATTTTAAGACATTTTACTTATTTCAACAACAATATCACATGATTTAACTTACATTATCGCCCCCACTCTTACTAAAATAAAAACTTTGATACACAGGCTATGGTATGTTACTAATTTCTACTATCAGTTTTCATGAGTAAATCCACATTATCGCCCCCTACTATCACTAAAATTATAACTTTTAGATATTATATGGCTGGTTATTTCATTACAAACCCACCAACAAAGTAACTCACATTATATCATTTTTCATAATTCTTGGATATGTTACTAATTTCGACGATTATTTTTAATGAAGTAACCCAAATAATCGACACCTATTACTAAAATGATAACTTCCATACATTGTCTGGTCTGTCTACTTCATTACTCATTTACATCACCAATCAAATAACTCACATTTTACCATTTTTCATAATTTTTGGATATGTTGCTAATTTCAACCGCTATTTTTTCTGAGTTCAACCACATAATCCGTCTCCTCTTACTAAAATAATGAGACATTTCTGGGATGTTTATTTCATTACACACACATAAATAAAATACTTCACATTTTATAATTTTTCATAATTCTTGAATATGTTATGAATTTCGACAATCAAATGTAATGAGTGCACACATATAATCGCTCAATTCTTACTAAAATCATAAATTTAGTACATTGACTGGGCTGTTTAATTATAAACACACCAATCAAATAACTAAAATTCATTTGTCATAATTCTTAGATATGTTACTTATTTCGACAATAATTTTTCATGAGTTAATCCACATTATCGCCACCTTCTATTACTAAAATAATAACTTTCAGACATTGTATGGCTTTTTTTTTCATTACAAACACACATATCAAGTTACTCACATTTGATCATCTTTCATAATTCTTGGATATGTAACTAATTTCGAAAATTATTTTTAATTAATTAACCCAAATAATCGCCCCCCTCTTTAACCGAAAATATCCCCTTCCTCTTACAAAAATAACAACTTTGATACATCTAGCCTGTCTACTTTATTACGAACACACCAATCAAATAACTGATATTTAATCATTTTTTATAATTCTTGGATGTGTTACTAATTTTGGCAATCTATGTTTATGATTTTACCCACATAATATACCCCCTCTCTTAACAAAATACTCACTTTGATACAATATCTGGTGTGTTTATTTCATTATAAACACACCAATCAAATAACTAACATTTAATAATTTTCATAATTATTGGATATGTTACTAATTTCGACAGCCGTTTTTCATGATTGAACCCACATAACCCCCCTCTCCTCTTGCTAAAACAATTACTTTCAGACATTGTCTCCGGTTATTTCATGATAAACACACCAATCAAATAACTCATATTTTATTATTTTTCATAATTCTTGGATATGCTACTAATTTCGATAATCATTTTTCATGATGTAACACACATAATCGCCCCTCTCTTACAAAAATAACGACCATGGGACATTGTCTGGAGTGCCTATTTCATTAAAAACACACAAGTCAAATAAGTAACATCTCATCATTTTTCATAATTCTTGTATATGTTACTAATTTTGGTAATCGTTTATAGTGATTTAACTTACACAATCTCATCCCTCTTGCTAAAATCATAACTTTGAGACATTGTCTGGGGTGGTTATTACATTACAAACACACAGATCAAATAACTCACATTTCATCATTTTTTATAATTCTTGGATATGTTACTAATTGCGACAATCATGTTTCATGGGTTAACCCACATAATTCCCTTCCTCTTATTGAAATAGTACATTTGAGACATTGTCTGGGCTTAATTACAAACACATCAAGCACATAACTCATATTTCATCCTTTTTCACTTTTCTTGGATATTTTTCTAATTTCGACAATCATTTTCAATGATGTAACCCACATAATCGACCCCCTCTTACTAAAATATTAACTGTAAGACTATATCTGGGCTGTTCATTTCATTATGAGCACACCAATCCAATAACTTACATTTAATCATATTTCATAATTCTTTGATATCTTACTAATTTCGACAATAATTTTTTTATAATTAAACCCACATAATATCCTTTCCTTTTGCTAAGATAATTACTTTGTGCCAATGTCTTGCTGGTTATTTCATTACAAACACACCAATCAAATACCTCACATTTTATCATATTTCATAATTCTTGGATATGTTTAATAATTTCGACAATCATTTTTCATGATGTAACCGAATAAATCCCTTTTCCTCTTTCTAAAATAATAACTAAGATATTTTATCTGGCTAGTTATTTTATTACAACCATACCAATCAAATAACTCACATTTCACCTTTTTTCATAATTATTGCATATGTTACTAATTTTGACAGTAATTTCTCATGATTAAACCCACATAATTGACCCCGGCCCTACTAAAGAAATAACTCTGGGACTTTTTGTCTGGGCTGTATATTTCACTTTAAACACACAAATAAAATAATTTACATTTCATAACTTTTCATAATTCTTGGATATGTTACTTATTTCGACAATCATATTTCATGAGTGACCCAACATTATCGTCCACCTCTTACTAAAATAATACATATGAGACATTGGCTGGGCTATCTATTTCATTACAAACACCATAATCAAATAACTCACATTTCATCATTGTTTATAATTCTTGGATATTTAACTAATTTCGATAATCATTTTTCTTGATTCAACGCTAATTATAGCCCAGTTCTTACTATGGTTTGTTTTTTACATTCCATTTGCTAATTCTCTCTGGTAATCTATTTCTAAACCTAAATTACGAGGTTCGAATTTCGTCTATTCTATTTCATTTTTACATTTACCTAAATCTGTCTATTTTTTTACTTACATGAAAAGGGGACATCCCTTATCATATAACACTATATAGGGTATTCTGTTATCACAGATATCCACCTATCTTATCCGACTCCAGGTTTCCTCATAGGAAACATCCATCCTATCTCATCCAATCCCAGGCAACGTCGGGTATTTTGCTAGTACATATACGAACCTTTCTTATCCAATCACCGGCAACGCTGGGTATTCTGCTAGCTATGAAGCCACATCGAAGAGAGTTCACTGGCATAATATTACAATGATCGCATATTAATCTCATGGTATTCGACAATAAAGCTACATCCAAGGCCGGGCACTTGCATAATATAAAAATGATTGCATATTGATCTAATGATATTTGACAATGTGCTGCCTTCAAGGGAGGCCACTTGCATAATGTAATGGTAGTCGACAATGATGTTTCATTCAAGGGAGATAACTCGCATATTACAACAATGATTGTGTATTTATATAATGTTCGACAATGAAGCTGCACTCAAGGGAAATCACTTAAATATTATGACAATGATTGTATATTGATATAATGGTATTCGACAATGAAGCTACACCCAAGGGAGGTCACTTGCATATTACACCAATCATTGTATATTATTCTAAAGGTATTCGACAATGAAGCAACCCAAAGGAGGTTACTCGTATATTATAAAAATGATTGTATATTAATCTAATGGAATTCGACAACGAAGCTGCGCTCAAGGGAGGTCACTCGCATATTATAACAGTAATTGTATATTTTTCTAATGGTATTCGACAATTAAGCTACACTCAAGGGAGATGACTTGCATATTACACCAATGATTGTCTATTAATCTAATTGTATGTGACAATGAAGTTACACTCAAAGGAGGTCACATATATATTATAACAATGATTGTATATTAATATAATGGTATTCGACAATGAAGCTACATCCAAGGGAGGCCACGTATGTATTATGACAGTGATTGTCTATCAATCTAATGATATTCAAAAATATAGCTACATCCAGGGGTGGTTACTCGCATATTATAACAATGATTGTATGAATATCTAGTGGAATTCGCCAATGAAGCTACATCCAAGGGAGGTAATTTACATATTAAAACAACGATCGTATAGTATTCTAAAGGTATTCTACAATGAAGCTACCTCCAAAGATGGCCACTCGCATATTATAACAATGATTGTATATTAATCTAATGGAACTTGACAATGAAGCTACATCAAATGGAGTTCACTTGCATATAATACCAATGATTGTATATCATTCTAATGTTATTTGACAATGAAGGTACACCTAGGGGAAGTCACTTTCCTATTATGACAATAATTTTATATTATCCTAATGGTATTCGACAACAAAGCTGCATCCACGAGTGGAGACTTGCATATAAAAACAATGCTTGTATATTTATCTAATGGTATTCAATAATGAAGCTACATCAAATGGAGGTCACTTTCATATTATAACAATGATTGTGTATTAATCTAATGGTATTCGACAATGAAGCTACATCCGAGCGATGTCACTTTCATATTATAACAATAATTCTATATGAATCTAATGGTATTTGAGCATGAAGCTACATCCATGGAGGGCACTTTCATATTATAACAATAATTGTATATTAATATAATGGAATTCGACAATGATGCTACATCCAAGTGAGGTCAATCGCATATTGTAACAATGATTGTATATAAATCTTATGGAATTCGACAATGATGCTACATCCAAGGGAGGACACTTACATATTATGACAATGATTATTTATCGATCTAATGATATTCGACAATGGAACTTCACCCAAGGGAGGTCACTTACATATTATACCAATGATTGTATATGAATCTACTGGAATTCGACAATGAAGATACACCCAAGGGATGTAAGTTTCATATTATAATAATAAATTGTATATTTCTAATGGTATTCGACATTTAAGCTACATCCAAGGGATGTCACTCGCATATTGCATCAATTATTTTATAATAATCTAATGGTATTCGACAATGAAGCTTCATCCAAGGAAGGCCACTCGCATATTACACCAATGATTGTAAAGTAATCTAATGGTATTCGACAATGAAGCTACACCAAAGGGGGCTTACTTTCATATTATGACAATGGTTGTATATAAATATAATGGTATTCGACAATGAAGCTACATCCAAGGGAGGTAACTTGCATATTATTACAATGATTGTATATTAATCTAATGGAATTCGACAATGAAGCTACATCCATGGGAGGTCACTCGAACATTGTAACAATTATTGTATATTAATCTAAAGGTATTCGACAATGAAGCTACATCCAATGGAGGTCACTTGCATATTTTTACATTGATTTTATACAATCTAATGGTATTAGACAGAGAAGCTACATCCAAGGGAGGCCACTTACATATTATAACATTGATTTGATATTATTCTAATGGTATTTGACAATGAAGCTACATCCATGGGAGGTCACTCGCATATTATAACAGTAATTTTATAGTATTCCGATGATATTCGACAATAATGCTTCACCTAAGGTTTCTCACTATCATATTACACTAATAATTGTATATTAATCTAATGGTATTCGACAATGAAGCTACACTCAAATGAAGTCACTTGCATATTACACCAATGATTGTCTATTAATCTAATGGTATTTCACAATAAAGCTTCATCCAAGGGCGGTCGCTTGCATATTATAACAATGATTGTTTATTAATCTAATGGTATTCGGCAATGAAGCTACATCAAGGAAGGTCACTTACATAGTGTAACAATGTTTGTATATTATTCTGAAGGTATTCGACAATGAAGCTACATTATATATTATAACAATGATTGTATAATTATCTAATCGTATTCGACAATGAAGATACATCCAAGGGAGGTAATTTACATATTATATTATGTGATGTTTGGAATATGACATCTTGTCTCAATGTAGTATACGATAAATATATATTTTGCATCTTTTTCTTGGCCTTTTGGCTAAGATCAAAGTGTATTATCTGAATTCTTGCTGTCCCATCTATCGCCCCTCTCCCCCCTAAGAAAATAAGGAGGAGGTCATGCTTTGCATGTAAAGCTTTAGAGAAATAAACCTCACTCGAAAATAAGGATGCCCTTCTTAATAATAGTGTTTTTAGTTCAGATTTTTGTTTTTTGAATATGACATCTTGTCTCAATTTAGTGTTCGATAAATATAAATCATGCATCTTTTTTATAATAGAAGATACTGGTCGGTAAAAAAATGCATGCACAAACGTACAGAAATTATTCTAAAAATTGTAAATTTGTTTTTTATTCTTAACGCTGGGGATTTCTTAGTTAGATTAGGATCCACAGAGTGAATGAGGAAACGTTTCCAGTAAAGAATAAGACTCCAAAGTCATCATTGTCTCATTTATTAAATAGTAACCAAGTCCCTGTACTCCCCAATTTCTTATTGGGCTTGCCCATAATTTTGCTGTAGGTAATTTTGCTTTTTGTGTAATTTTTTTTATTTAATTGTAATTTTCCCCCAATATAATATATATATATATATATATATATATATATATATATATATATATATATATATATATATATATATATATATATATATGAGATAAAAGTGTAGTATCTTGTTCTTAGAATTCAAGCGGTTTCATCTTTCGCCTCCCTCGGACTAAGAAAATAAGGGTGAGGTTATACCTGGAACCTACAGCTGTAGAGAAACAAACGTTACTCGAAAATAAGGAGGATTTATGCCTGGGATGTCACCAAATCCATTAACTCTCATTTCGTATTATATTAAAATGTGTAAGTATATGCCTTCTCCCTCTAAATAGAATTAGGTAATAGTGTTACTAATATAAAATAGAAAATGGCCGTTTTATTATTATTAATATTATTTTTATTATTATTATTATGTTATTATTATTATTATTATTATTATTATTATTATTGTTGTTGTTGTTGTGAAAACTGGCATCGGTTTTCTCATGCTAGATATTTTTAAGCATATTTTTTTATTAAGGATTTAGCTGTAGTGCACAATCACCTTCATAATTGTCAAATCGGACCTGTAGTGCACAAGCATCTTCAAAATTGTAAAGTCCGAACTATACTGCACAAGCACCTTCAAAATTCTCAAATTTGACCTATACAGCAAAGTTCCAATCAGATATATACTGCACAAGCACCTTAAATTTTTTTAATCGGACCTATACTGCACAAACCCCTTCAAAATTGTCAAATCGGACCTATACTGACCAAGCACATTCAAAATTTTTTAAATCGAACCTATGCTGCACACGCACCTTAAAAAATTTCAAATCGGACCTATACAGCACAAGCACCTTTAAAATATTTCAAATCCGATCTATACTGTACAAGCACTTTAATGTTTTTCAAATCGAACCTATACTGCACAAGCACCTTACATTTTTTCAACTCAGACCTATACTGCACAAACACCTTCAAAATTGTCAAATCGGACCTATACTGTATAGCACCTTCAAAATTGTCAAATCGAACTTATACTGCACAAACACCTTAAAATTGTTGAATCGGACCTACACTGCACAAGCAACTTCAAAATTGTCGAATCGGACCTATACTGTACAAGCATCTTAAAAAATGTTCAAATCGGAACTATACTGCACCAGCACCTTAATTTTTTCAAATCGAACCTATACTGCACAAGCACCTTAAAATTTTTCAAATCGGAGATATACTGCACAAGCACCTACAATTTTTTTTCAAATTGGACTTATACAGCATAAGCACTTACAAAATTGTCAAATCGAACCTATACTGCACAAGCACCGTCAACATTTTAAAATCGGACCTATACGTCACAAACACAAACTATTTTTAACCTGCTAATAACTTAGGTAACGTTTGCATAACGTGAAAGTTAATATTTTAATTTGTATGATTGTTGCATTTCTTTGGCGCTAACCATCTTTTATTGTATCCAATGTTTTTTATATACATACCGCCAGTACAGCTTGAGTCAGATCACGTAAAATCATTCAGCGTTTTTCAAATACGTATACAGAATATTAGATGATTACTTTATACATAAATACATAGGAAAAACGAAAAAATGTCACATTTTTGTCCCTTCCCCATGCAGAAAAAAACGCCCAGCTACCACACTTAGACTAGTCTATTTGGGCCGACAATTCGATATTTGTCCTCTGGAGAGTCGAGCGTAAAAATGATACCAAATTTGTGAACTTTTGTTCTGTCTATCGAAAGTTTTAAGCGATATACAAACACATACACACACTCACACACATTTTGCCTTTTATATATAAAACTAGCAGGGGAGGTACCCGGCGTTGCCCAAGTGTTTGTGTGTGTGTATGGAGGGGGTAAGTAATAACCCTGTTCAAATATTATAAAAACAACGATCTTAAAAAAAAATCGGAACAACCAAAACAACAACAAAAAAAAACAAAACAGCGATCAAAAAAAAAATTAAAAAAACGGAAAAATGGCATAAATAACTCTTTCGGGTCGAATCTGCAATCTTAAGAAACCAACGCTGTGTGAATAGGGTGGGGTAAACTAAAGAATAAGCGAAGTAATAACACTGTTTAAAAAAACGTTGCCCTGGTGGTTAAAGGTGTAAAAGAAAAAATAGTGTTGGTCGGGAGGCGGGATTGAACCCGGAAGCCTTTACGTGGAGGTGGAAACAAAAGCCAACCACTTCACCGTCTCGGCCACGAGTGACAGAAATTGATTATCATGTTAAGTTAAGGCTTATACAGCGAGTGAAAGAGGTTTGATTGACAGGTAGCCGCAAAATGAGGTCATCGCGGAAGCGTACGATGACGTGGGAGTATTTTTAGTTTGCGCTTCCCCAAGGGGGAGCACCTCCCCATTAAAAGGGGGTTGTCCAAATCGAATAGCAATTGTCTGATATAAGGAGAAACTCCACATTGATGAAAAGTTGATTGCTTTGTGGACGTATCGGCGCGAAAGCCGAGAACACAAAGTTATTTAGCCTTTCGACCCCTGACTTGGCATTATCTACTGCCAAGGCCTCATTTGGGGTACGACAGAGCTTAGGCACCAGGGCCAGTAAGAGGGGTTGTGGTAGAAAAAACGGGTCTTTTCTAAGGACTACGCTAGACTTGTGTTGAAAAGCAAGTACTTTATTAAGAAAACCCCTATGCTAGAATCTCTATCATTCTATACACAACCGCCTACATTCTTACTAGGACCAACTTAAAACAACTGCTCCCCAGCTTATGGGATGGCGGTCGACATTTACGCGGTTTAAAAAGATAGAAAAAAATATATATACAACAAGACATAACAAAACTTATTTAGAAACTCAAAAAGGTTTTTTTTATTGTTTTATATATATATATATATATATATATATATATATATATATATATACTAGCGGGGTCACCCGGCGTTGCTCGGGACCGTATAAACAATGAGGAAATTGCATTTGGTTTTGTAATATATTTGTTATTCTTATGAGAGAGGAACGTTTATGTTTATGTATCATTTGTTATTTAGAACAAAAGAATATTTTACCTACATAAGACGGGTATTACACATATGAAATAATTGTATCTTGATCATTTATAGCGTGTATATTAAAGGTCGGTTAATATAAAACACATTTATCTCATCAAATCCCAAGCGATGCCTGGCATTTTACTAATATATATTCTCGCCTATTTCATTCAATCCCGGGCAACGCTTGGTGTTTTACTAGTATATACCTCAATCAATCTCATTACATCTTGGTTGAAGCAAGGTATTCTATTAGTATATATTTCACTCAATCTAATTCAATCCAAGGCAACGCTAAGTATTCTGCTAGTATATATTTGCATCTATCTCATAACATCCCAGGAAACCGTGTATTCTGCTTGCATACATTTGCATGTATCTCATTGAATCCATGGTGACTCCGGATAATCTGTAAGTATATATGTGGAAGTATTTCGTTAAATCCCATAATAATACATCTCACCTGTCTAAAATAATAACTTTACGAGATTGTCTTGGCTGGTTTGCCATTACGAACACACCATCACAATAACTCAAATTTCATCATTTTTTATAATTTTTGGACATGTGACTAATGTCACAAACCATGTCACAGGATTTAACTTACATTATTCCCCCACTCTTACTAAAAAAAAAACTTTGATACATAGGCTATGGTATATTACTAATTTCGACTATCACTTTTCATAAGTAAATCCACAATATCGCCACCTTCTATCACTAAAATAATAACTTTTAGACATGGTATGGCTGGTTATTTCATTACAAACTCACCAAAGAAGTAAGTCACATTATATCATTTTTCATAATTCTTGGATATGTTACTAATTTCGACGATTATTTTTTTAATGAAGTAACCAGAATAAACGTGACCTCATACTAAAATAATAAATTCCAAACATTGTCTGGTCTATCTACTTCATTACAAATACACTACTCGAATAACTCACATTTCACCATTTTTCATTATTTTTGGATATGTTGCTAATGTCAACCGTCATTTTTTCTGACTTCAATCACATAATCCCTCTCCTCCTAAAATAATACCTTTGAGACATGTCTGGGATGTTTATTTCATTACACACACATAAATAAAATACCTCACATTTCTTTTATAATTCTTGGATATGTTATGAATTTCGACAATCAACTTTAATGAGTGCACACATATAATCGCAGCGTAACTAAAATGTGTAAAGAAATGGACCAGATAAGTATGTACCACGGCAAAACAGAAAAAAATCGTGCACAAAATATAGGTGTTATGATAACAAAATGCGTTTATCTGAGCCGCAAACTATTCGATATTGTGTTGCCAGGAGACGAATGTTCGTTTATTTCGGTATTTTCTTATGTTTTTTTAACAGTTCAGAAATTGCTTATTCCGTTATCTTTTAAGTATGTCGTACTCGGTGAGGGAGCAATCGTTATTTCAACCGTATTTGACAATAATAGTAACGATAAACGTAGGTTAGTAAAGGCTGAAAAGCACACGTGCTTTTGTAAGAACTGTGAACAATGTAGAATGCTCCCGATTCGGTTGGATAGATAAGTACAGAAATTAATTAGTGAGTGAAAAGCGTGCTAGTAGCGGTAAATATTTTTTATTGCTAATAATATAAGATTCTATGATAACGAATAGAATCCAGTGATAATATGCGAAAAATGTGTACACCAAATATTGGCTAATACGCTGACCATATCAAATTTATATGCGGCGCCTGCGTTTTCAACGCTATACGTATTTTTTCAGACAAGTATAATCTTTTATATTTTATTGCATATAGAAATGTACATTGCTTGATTATATTTATGTCTATTCCTTACAACTGATATTTTCATCCCGTATACAGTGCGTATTAATAACATGATAAATAAGGTAAAGTCTAATCCTTTTATCATGTACTAAACACAATAAATGGAAAATGGTCGAACAAGTATCTCAGTTTTTAATGGTTCGTTTCTGATCAAAAGGAAACATGCTTATTCGGCAATTTTGTAAATTAAACTTCATAATATATATGGTAATATGGATATCGATCATTAAATGTAGTTCTATAATAACAAAAATATCGGATAGACAATTATAATATTACATTGTTACGCAAATATTTGTTTTATTACCAGCACATATTTTACTCTGGATATCTATACAAGTAGAACATTCTCAGATTACCTGTTGTAAAAAATACTTTGGAACAATTTTAAAAGTATTAAATCGTGTTACGTCATATTTACTTATTCTTTGTATTTTCTTTCTTGCCTTATTTTTCTAATATTCTGAAGGTTGGTTGACATAAAACGTATTGGTTTACGATCTCTGTCCATTGTTTTGTTGACTAGTCTTGTCATGCCTAAGAGATACTGATACAGTCACGTCATTATTGTTATCACTCACTGGCGGTATCAGCCACCTGGCAGATTTGGTTGCAATGTAAGTGTCTGATTAATTGCAGGTGTGACTTGAAATGTATCCAGTTTCGAACACCTGCTTACCTGATAAAACGTAGACACGTGAAACTATTTTTGTTTGTCTTATCCAAAACCAATTCATTTACGAAAATCAGTTTATAGTTACGAATGACCTAATTAACGTTATTTCCCCGTATTATAACCGAATTAAATTTCTCAACCTTGATTTCTGAAGTCACGTCGTCGATGGAGGACCAACCTGCGGTGTCTATAATAACGGTCTCCAGAGCTGCATCAAATGATGGGAGAAATGCATACCTCTGGGCGGTTCTTATGCAGAGAAATACTAATAACTCTGCCAAGTTTCGTTTTTCTACTGCTATAGGCAGTGGGTCAAGGACATTACTTATTGCACGCCCTCGTATAGAGCATGTTCTCTATTGATGATTATATTGTATCCAACATATATAGTGCTGATTTAAAATATCTTAAATGATGACTTTAGTGCAAGCAGCTGGAATCGAAACCAAAATACTCAGCTCTTCAGCCGTAGTCGTTACTTAGCGTATCATCCTTCATCGAGTTCATATGAGAAATCGCCACGGGATAAGAAGACAAAAAATTAAGCAACTTCAAGCAAAAAACTGTATATATGTTCGCATACTGAAAAAATAGTCGATTTACCACTGTCAAATTCAATGATTTCTTTTCAATTTTCATTCATTTAGCAGCTATTTTCGTAGGCTAAAAACCATAGTGAAAATTTACTATGTGTCAAAATACACTATATATTAAATCTTATCTGTATAGACCGAATATTCAGAGTGACATTTGGTAGGGCCTTTTAGCACACATACTGACAGAGTAATATATATATATATATATATATATATATATATATATATATATATGTGTGTGTGTGTGTGTGTGTGTGTGTGTGTGTGTGTGTGTGTGTGTGTGTGAATGTATGTATATGTGTGTATTTCTGTGCGCTATTACGTTTTGATGGGAAATTCTTTGCAAGTATGCACAATGTAGAAACTACGCATGAATAGATATCTTAATTATGAAATGTAATCAATCATCTAATAAGAAACTATAAAAAATTAAGAAAATTAATTAACGCACCTAATTATCAAATAATATGAAAATTAGTTAACCTTTTTATAATCGCTCGTATATTCATGACGTATTATAAGAAAAAAATTGGTTTAATAATTTTTAAATAGATAAAGTAGGTTTTTAATATAAGAAAACACTTTTAAGTATATGTATTATTATTTGAAGAGAGAGAGAGGGAGAAAGAGAGAGATAGAGAGAGACAGAGACAGAGTAAAAGGGAGTGAGACAGACGGACAATTCCATGTAAATGTAAGAAAACTTTATAAAGGTAAGACATGTCGCCTACTAAAAGTAAGATTAAAAGAACATCAAAATGAAGTCGGGTTTTACTGATTAAATCCCGATGAAAAAAGGTATCACGCATTAATATAGGACAAAGTAAAGATTATAGACAGAGGATAACTGTGAAATTTAAGAGGACTCAAAGAAGATGCACATATGCTGGGCGATTAGCCATTACTAAGTAGACTCAATTTAGAACTTAACACGATATCAGAAATATTACTATAAATAATAGATAATATATAGAATATTTAGAACACAATAACAATATATATATACTAGAATACTCGTGACCCGTTGGGTCAGTATACGTTATAGCTAGCTATTATAGAGTATGGGTAATTTTAGTAATATGAATACTTATTTATACACATTCTTCAATACTAATCAATTATATTAGCACTCTTGAAAAACGCTGCATACTTGTCCAATAAAAAAACAACAACAAGCTTGCAATGCCATAATACAATGCTCATCCAAATGGATAAGAAAACAGCTGTTTGGAAATCGATATCGTATACTTCGTCGGACGTGTCTAGTCGGCAAACGTTGAGAGCTGCTTAACTGGAATAGGCTGAAACCAGACGCCGTGCCAACGGGTACAAAATCCAGAAACAGATTCAGGTGAAACAGCCATTGCGCAAGTAAGTCGAATCGATACCTGTAATTTAGCTTCGACACCGAACAGAACTTACGCTTCGTTTGCCGAATCGATCTCATTTCATTTGCGGCAATTGCATACCGATAGATTACTGGACCATGGCCAAGAAATTAGTGGTTATCAATCTGTACTAGTTTAGTTCGAATAACTAGTAATACCATTATGGCTGTTTTATGGAAATATCCTTTGCAAAATACTCAATGCGCATTACACTCCATAACTTGTTTTTAAGAGATTTCTTTGTTCTTAAACATTGGAAAATATTACAAAGTGAAGCGATTTAGAAAAAAAATGTAAGATACACACTAAGATGGACCTATGGCGTATAATAAAAATCGAAACAACCTTCCATAGTTATTGATTAGAATGATGAAAACAACGCGCTTATAAATTTATAGAATCAAATGCACTGCAAGTCGATTATTTGTGGATGACAGGTCCGCATGTATTCGTAGCGTAACTATGTGATGTATTTTTAGTGTTGGATTGCCCCTCTTCCTGTTCAATGCAACAATCGACCGAAATCAGTATTACAAGAATCAAGCTATATTTCATGATCTTATATATATATATATATATATATATATATATATATATATATATATATATATATATCTTGTTATGTTATTGTTTTCAAACAAAAACGAGAGAGCGCAAGCGTAGGTAATGATGGTGCATGTATTGAACATAAAAAGTCTTATTATAATATTTCTGCTTTTCTTTGTGTGAGTTCTGAGTGCGTTATTTGATTCATGCATATGTTTTCTCATTCCTTATCCTATGCTCTACATAGTTATTATGCGTTATTGATTTATATATATATATATATATATATATATATATATATATATATATATATAAATATATATATATATGTATATATATATATATATATATATATATATATATATATATATACTTTTCATTTGGGTTATATAATCATTTATATTCCGCTACACATTTCTGGCCATTCGTCGATACATATGTTACAAATAAATAATGTTACAAATAAATCGTAACAATAGAGTTTGTTATGAAAATTGAAAATAATAACAGAACCTGTATAACCGGCGGTCAGTCACATGATATTTAAAAATAAAACAAGCTAACAGCATTTAAATAATTGAAAAAGAAAGAAGTAAATATAAAATATATAACTACATAAAACAGAAAAGATAAAAAGAAATAATAAAAATAATTAAAATAATAATATGAATAATAATAATAGATAGTAATAATTATTAAATCTAAAATTATAGAAATAGAAACACTAAGACGCGTTATATATGAATACACACACATCAAATGAGGATTTCGAAAGGCAAGCGTCAAGCAACTACAAGGTTATTAGAGACGAGTGTTAAAATGACTAGACAAGCATCTAGATAAAATGAACTAAAATTGTTCTATGACAAAATAAAAAAAAAGATTAAATTAATGCTTTTGCCAGCAAAAGTAATTTTAGATAAAAGTGTCAAAAATTACTTTTATTTATATGTGATTGAAACGAATAAAAAAATAATTAAAATAATTATATATTTAATAATAATATGATTAATAATAATAATAACAATAATAATAATAATAATAATTAGAAGACAACAAAGAAGAAAATAATAATGATAATGATAAAAATAAAATATTAATGAATATATTATTAATAATGGTAAATATATAATAACAATTTTGATATTAGTAATAATGATGATGATAATAAAAACAACAACGATAATAAAAATGATGGTAATAAAAATGATAATAATTATCCTCATATCATATATGAATTAATCCTAGTTAAGTTCATAGAATTATATGGTCTATGCAATTTCCAATTGTAAATATTCATAGTAAAGATTAGAAAATTAAATATTTAATAGGTAAGGAAAAGAGCTAAGATATTCGTCTCAAAATTGGGGTTTAAACAATTCAATCCTAATCATAGTGCACAGAATGCTTCCACTGGAAGTAGCTGCTATACTTACTAAAGCTGTTTGCGCGTTGCCATTAGTAGAAATCATTTCCAAGATTCTGTAAAACTTTATCAGTCTGCAGCTTATTTAAAAATTAAAGAAATAGGTCATTTTCCTTCTCGTGTATACCAATCAGTCCCCTGCATGTCATGAAGAAGTTGATGGAGCCTGTGAAAATAGAGAAGTGGTCAACCACCTTTGACAAAAAAAAAACAAAAACAAACAAACTATTCAGTGACTTGCAATATGTGTTCCGTACTGCAAGTTAGTAATAACACAAATAATTAATGAATCTCTAAACAGGGCTTAATTTATAGAGACTTTTCCAATACTGTTAATATCGATATGACATAAAGATATACCTAACAAGATTTCCAGCTACAGAATTAGCATTATCAATTATTAAATTCTTTTCTCTTTAATAGGCTTATAAAGTAATCGTCAGTGGTAAAAATTATAAGATCATATTATCAACGCGGGTGTCACTTATGGTTCAATCTTGGGTCAAACTCTTTCCTGATCTTCATCAATGATCTCCCAGGTCACATTCTTAGATTATTTGTAGACGTTTCTGCAGACGACAAAGTCGGCGATATAAAAGATCTTTCTGATAATCTTTCTTTTGATCTTGAGTACCTAAAGCAATTAAAATAAATATGGGTGGTTAATTTTAATGCATCTAAAACCAAGTTTCTCTTTTCATCACAATCTTAGTGAGCTAAATCTGCCCCCAATTGAAATGCATGAGGCTCGTCATGGGGAAGCCCCATGTCTTGACAAGCATCTAGTACTGATCTGCTCTCAAATTTAAAAGAGAATACATATATCAAATCAATTGCCATCGCAAACGTTTTAAGCATTCTATCGGCTGAGTAAGTATGTTACTTTCGAAGCAATTCTTTAACATTGTAATGGTCAGGTTCGTCCAAAAATGATGAACCGTTGCTACATCTGGACAACAGCTGCTCATAGTGCCCTATCTTTCTTTGTTACCGTTCGAAACCGGCTTTAAAACTTAGTAGGTGATGCTGTTTTCACTGTCTTGCTACCTCTTTCCCACAGAAAAGATGTTGCAAGCATGTCTCTGCTCAATACTTATTTGCATGGCTCATGCTCGTCTTTGCTGCAATTCATGACAACTCCTTGCCCAATTTTCACAAAAAACAGCTGTCTCTCTACAACAACTACCAACAATTCTCCTTATCTGTGTCTAAATTTAAATACAGCTGTCATGAACAAAACTTCTTTTCCAGGACTGTCCAGGACACTGTTTCACTGGCCTGCTTCCCGGCTAACTAGAGTATGGTAGCGATCAATTCCAATGAAATAAAGTTCTTGTTGAGCCATCTTGTAAATAATAAAATTTTTATCGAATTGACACCACCTTTTTACATGGAATAACCATTTATCACTTATCACTGGCCTTGAGGCAACTAGAGGATAAGGGTTAAAGAGTGTACAGTAGTAATTGGACAATATAGTAGTCATTAGTAATAGAATTTTGGTGAATTCATTAACTTATATGGGACGGCTCATCAAAAACTTGTTTACGTTAGACTTGAAGACAACCATACTGTAATCAGCTGGAAAGCAGGAAAATGAAAGACAATCCCATAGGCGTGTAGTTCTAATAAAGAAGCTTTGCTCATGGAATCAACGTTTAGGTTTAGGTACAGATAAAGAGTGGGGGAAATTATTGATAGTGATTTCTGCTAGACGGGTGTATCTTGTGAAAATTTTGTGAGGGGGGACCATAGATTGGAGCTAAGCCGAGCACTTGCCATGAAAATACCGATAAAGCAGAACAAATTCGCAACATTTCTTCTGTGAGAAAGAGGTTGCAAGAAAGAGAAAAGGACATCCCCTACGAGGCTGTGAAGTCTATTTTGAACTCTATCAAGGCAGGACAAGTCCTTTCTAGCAGATCCTGCCCAAATGTTGCAACAGTATTCCATCCTTGGGCTACCTGGCTCTTATATAGATAGAACATAGCATCAACAGTGCGATATCTACTGGATCGAAAGAAGGATTCCACCATTCTTCCAGCGGCCTTGGCAACGGAATTGATGTATGTGTTTCACTTTAGATCAGGAGTAAAGGTCAAGCCCAGAAGCTTGTCAAAACACGAGGACCCTGAAGACGAGACCATCCATTTCAATTTATGCCAGATGGGGTTCAGAACGTTGATGATTTAAAGATAAAAGCTTGGTTTTAGATGCATTAAAAGTAACCAGTCACTCCTTTCCCCATTGCACCACATGCACAATATCAAAGGAGAGAGCATCGGAGAGAACTTGGTCGTTTACGGTCTTAGATATGCTACCATAGATAGTAATGTAATCAGCATAAACGTCTACGAATGATGCAAGGATGTGATTTGGAAGATCATTAATGTAGATCAGGAAAAGAGTTGGGCCCAGGATGGACACCTGAGGGGCTCCAGCATTAATACTGAGAGCTTCTGATTTCTTCCCATCAACCACTACGCTTATGAACCTATCAGAGAGAAATAATTTAATAATTGAGAATACATTTGCAGCTATACCGTAGCTGGAGATCTTGTGAAGTAAACCTTTATGCCATACTCTATCAAAGGCCTTTGATATGTCCAGAGCAATTGCCCTAGAAAGGAAGCCTTCGTCGAGAGATTCGCTAATCATATGAGATATAACTGTAAGCACATCTGCTATAGATCTAGCATAACGGAAACTATATTGCGTGTCACTTAGAAGGTTATTTTGACCGAGATGGTTGATTACTTCTGTATTTAACACAGATTCCAGCAACTTACACATGTCCCACATAAGACTTATTGGCCTGTACTGAGAGGGAGATGAGCGATCACCTGAATTCCTGCATACATAGCATACTGATGAGATTGTCCAAGGTGATGGGAAGCAATTCTTTATAAAGCAACGTTTAAACAGTTCTGTTAGGATGGGCGCTAGTTCTGGCTGAAGTCTCTTGAGTACTATAATTGGAATACCATTAGGACTGGTTGCTTTACTGGAATCAAGGTTTTTAATTAGCTTGGCAACATCACTTACAGTTATATGTATATCACATTGCGTGTTTTCTGATAAAGGTGGACATATTTGAGGTTGATCGCAAATGGTAGAATTAGCTGCAAAGTTCTTGCCAAAGAGTTTGACTTTGTCTGATGCTGACGTGATTCCCTCAGGTCCATTGATGATAGTTTGAATAGAGCACACGCTTCTGTTAAGGATTCTGTTTGCTATTTGCAAAAACTGGTGAGAACCAAGCCGCTGCTCAGCTACGTTGGACTTAACGAACTGAGCATATAACTCTCTTGCGTTCTTTATAACTTTTTTACTGTGGTCGCTGGCAGTCCTGAAAGCAGCTTTAATCTCAGTACATCTATTATGTTGGAAGCAATGGAAAAGGTGATTTCTGTGCGCAATGGCAGCAGCACATTCTGGAGATAACCATGACTGGCTGTTAGGTTTTAGCTGGAATTTGTTAAGGTTATGAAACGGTCTATACGTACAATTAACAATTCCGTCAGGTCTGATACTAAAGAGGACACATCCTTTTTAAACATGGAACGCAGAGTTAGATCCGATATAAATGTACGGAAGCTATCCCAGGTAGCTATAGAGTATCGATATACTGTACGATGGAGAGGTAAATCTGAGGATTTATTAAATTTCATTTTTATCTTAACTGATACAATAGAGTGGTCGGAAAATACAAGCGGAGACAGAACGGAAGCTGACCACAGTTCAGGGCAAGTTGTGAGAAAAAGGTCTAGGAGACTTGCGTACTGGCCGTCAGTATTGGGCACACGGGTGGGTTCGTGAACAATTTTAGTGAGGTCATAAGCAATGGGAAAATCAGGCCAGAACCTCCCCTCATCATCGGGTTTTTTGAGTGAGTTATCCATTCCACATTGTGAACATTACTGTCTCCACAGACATGCTTATTAGATGAACGATAAGCAGATAGGATGTTGTCAATTTTCTCAGATATGCTTTTAAAGATAGTAACTCCGCTCTTGTGGAGGCGATAGAGAGCAAATATAAATGCAGTAGTGTGAGCAAGTACAACCCGGAAGCAATATTGAGTAAGTTAGGATCTTTTCTGGAGAGTCCCTACCATATGGAAACCCATCTTTTAAATAGGCACATATTTCATGGCTATGCCGATCTTGTGGGTTAGATTTGGAAGTTAAATTAGAGTATCCTTTAATTACGAACTCATCTAGGGAAATAGTTTGTCCGATGCCAGTTTCACTTAAAAAGAATATATCTGGTTTAGTCTCCTGTAATTGGGTTTCAACCTCTGGAAGGTTAGAACGTAGACCCCTGATGTTCGAGAAGGAGACATGATAGTGGGCGTCTACGTTAAAAGTTGAAGATTAACAATTACGACACTACCAGGTTACATTCATTAACCCTTAATGTCAAGTGGCCTCCGATTCTTAGTAAGTGATGAGACTTAGTAAGTGATATGTGAATCGTAAAATAACAGCTATAAACGTAAAGTGAAAGAAAGAAAATATTTGAAGAAAAAAAGCTCAGTAATTTTCCTACTTAATAACCAAGAAGTTAAATTTAAAATTAAAATTAAAAATAAAAAGGAAAGTATAACTTTACTTAATATAGGACCCGTAAAATACTATTATTGCAGCAGAAACACACACACACATACGCACACATATATATACATACATACGTATATGCATATACATATATATATATATACTAATATATTTATATACACTATCAGATATATAATATTAAAACTTATATGATAAAAATTATATAATATGATCTATAAAGTACAATATAATACAGTAGAGTATGTAAAGTCGCAGCATGGTAAGGAGAGGAATACGAGCGATTTTTTGAAGAGGTCTTTAGTTACTTGTAATTAAGAAAATGAACCATTTGTAGCGACATTTAACTGCTTATGTAAAACACGTGAACATTTTATCATGCACTATTTTAATTATTATTTTATTTACTTATTTAAAATTCTTGTTAAACAATCATTAGTTGATTCACATTTGTAAAATATTGACTCGGAATAATAATAATAATAATAATAATAATAATAATAATAATAATAATAATAATAATAATAATAACAACATCATCATATATCATCTTGTTTTCAGTTTGTTTAAGCCGGGGTGGAGCATCCTACCTTATTCTAAACTTTAACTTGCTAAATAAAATATTCTAATCAAGAAATCTTTTACAGATACTAACCGTTCCGTTAAGTTCAATTATACGTGCTTATGTTAAATTCAGTATAATGATAAATATGATGCTCTTTTCTCATAGTTATATCTGAAGTAAGAAATTATCTTTGAAAAATTAACTAAAAGCTGATTTTTCACTATTGTCCTTTGAGGATTTAATGAATCACTTGATATTTTTCATCATGAGTTTTACGTAGATTCCGTTGTTTATATTCATATATATATATATATATATATATATATATATATATATATATATATATATATATATATATATATACGTGTGTGTGCATGTGTGTGTATATATATATATATATAAATAAATATATATATATATGTATATACTTCTGTGAAATAGGCTTATATATATTACTGTTTGTTCACTGTTATTTTATATTAAAATGTGTTTATTTTTTATTTATCTTATTAAAGTTTAATTGCGAAGTTCAGTCTTATAACTATTAATAACAGTCCCTATTACTATTAATAATAGTTTAACACTAAATATTCTCATTTCTGCTAATATGAATAAAATCTATAAAGAGACAAACTGAGTATTACGCTCGTTAGGATGAAGTAATCATGTCTTGTAAATAGACAAGCTAAAAGTAGATAAGAGCATGTCTATTATCAAATGTAATATTCACCAACCACGTTTTCATGAAAAGACTACAAAAATATACAAGACATAAAATATAATAATCGAAAACGCAATTGCCTGTTTTTTTTTTTATTTTACAACGTGATTCATACGATTCTAGAATAAAAAATATATATTTTTGAGCATCACAATTTAAGCCTGGAGAATATGTCAATTCCCACTTTTCTCATATCCGTCAGTGTAAAAACCCTTTTTGTAAAGAATTTCTTGAATGGAACACCGTTTTTTAAGATGACAAACACTATTTCTTTAAGATTATGCGTTCTTACATGTTTTTAAATGCAATAATATAAAAATATTACCACACACATATGTACACGTGGAAACGAGGTGGTGCAAGGGAGTTGATTTTACATGTATATATGCAAGGGAATTACTAGAATTTCTTCTGCATTCGGCCAAAATAGCTTTAGTTGTGCTTCTACACGTGTGTATGTGTTACTGTGAGTATTTATACAGTAAATTATGTAGGCAGATATATAAATATCTAGGGCATAAATGTCATTGATAATACATATCATATATATATATATATATATATATATATATATATATATATATAAACATATTTACATAACTAACAAAAAACTAAATAATCAAAATATAAAATAGGAAAATCGAAATTTAAAAAAAAAATGACATAACTCGCCCCCAACCATCCTGCAACAATATTTATAGCCAATTAACAACCACAAAAAAGTATAAATACACCAACCCGCAAAGGAGAAAATAAAGAAAAAGAAAAGGAAAACAATAACAATCGCTCTTGATGATAATCGGATGTAGAAGATGAGAAGGATATGGCTGAATAATAACTTTTGGACGCCATTTTATACAACATACGTGCTAAAGTTTAAAAAGATATCCAGACATATTGGAAAAATAAATAATTCTTTCGTGTTCAAGAAGATGTGATTGAATAATGATTTGCTGCGATAATACACCCACACACCCACACCCCACACCCACACACATATATATGTATGTGTGTGTGTTTGTGTGTTCTTTCAAACATAAAACTGTTCACATTGTTTTTTATATACTATATCCCAATCAAACTATTAAAAAATCTCCCCATTTGTAGGCAAACACTTCGAAATATGGAATTCATAACAAATTTGTCTAGTTCCAGTATTATAATATGCAATGTTTGTGTGTGTGTGTGTGTGTGTGTGTGTGTGTGTGTGTATCATTCAAACACTAAGTGGGAAGTGTAGTCATTTAAAACTGCTCACTCATTACTGCTCATTCATTTATTGACCACATTTCAAACACTCATTACAGTTTACAGTTTATATCGTGAAATAATTTTTCAATATTCCTTCAGTAAAACAAGAGTTATGAATAATTTTCTGGTGTTCAAAATCATAAAAATATGTATGAAGTGAGCAACACATTTTGTTACTGGTTTCCATAGCAATCACGTCGACGAGTAACAAGTTAAACAGAGAGAATAAAAGCATGAAACGCAGATAATTGGGAGATTTTATTGAAAGCGGATGAGTTCCATACATTGTTATTGCATATGTGCTTATGCTGGCAAAAACATCCTGAAATTATACAAAGAACAAGTGAAATTATGAGAAGCCTCGAAAAATCATGGATTGCAATAGAAAAATGCTAGCATGAAAAGTAATCTTTTTAAGTTAAGACATAGGAAAAATAAAGGACTAGTTGTTTAAACTGGAAAAGAAAGGGCAAGATATTGTAGTAAAAAATATAATAAATTTATAACTTAAAATATTGCAGCATTCATATTTTTTAATTCAATTTATAATATCATATAATCAATTCGTAATGTCGCTATATTTTAAGTTATACATTTATTATATTTTTACTAGAGTATCTTGTTCTTTGCTTTTCCAGTTTTAACACCTAGTTCTTTACTCTTCCATGTTTAAGCTTAACTATATAACTTTGATGCTTGCATTTTTCTATTGTAATATATATATATATATGTATATATTTATATTTATATATGTATATATATATATATATATGTTATATATGTATTTATATATGTATATAAATCCTACTTAACCAACTTAATATTATAGAAAAAAAGTAACGGACACACCTTTCGCCATATCCTCGACTAGTCAGCGTAGCTGATTTTACTGATCCTGCAAATTGTTTAATCTTGCAAACACACACACACACACATATATATATATATATATAAATATATATATATATATATATATATATATTCTTTTGAGCTATCACGTTAATAATGTAAGATACACTAATTTTTCGAAAGTTTTTTTCTTTCATTAGTCACAATATTATGTACATGGTTTTGGCTGACACAGTATATGATTGCCTAACAGTTTTTTTGCTGTTAATCACATTATAACTTGCACAAGTCTGGGTTCACCAGTGCCTTAATAAAAAATAATATTTTTAAAGTTTTTGGCGCCATGGATAGGAATTTTCTAGTAAGTTTATCATTTCTATCAGCAACGTATATATAAGATTTCAAGGGAGTTTATCTACATTTTTGATTGAATACATTTGCCTGATCATTATGTACGTAGTTATATATTTGCCAGTTTGTCGTGCTATCTATTACTCATGTTTTTATCACTTCCGGTAAGTTATTATAATTTAGTAAATTCTTTTCTATTGATAGACTTGCTTCTGATTAATTCAATATGCGTATGTAGCTAACACCAGATTAAAATCTTAAAATACGTTGCTGATGAAGTAAAAATGAGGGCACTGTAAATTTTATACCTGGATGTGGATCAGAGAGCAGGTAATATAGTCAGATGTAGCTGATCATTAATGCGTGGCTTTTGTGCAGAATGGTAATTATTTCAAACTTCGTATAAGCCCTAGCATTATGAAAACCTTAATGGATTTATTTGTCATAAAGTTGTACATACATAAATAAATTATAATTTGGTGAATGAGGATAACAACCGTGAAATATCTGCTTGATTTTTCACATCCGCATTGGAAATAGGTATATTATTTTATCATTGTTAAAGTACGTTGCATTTCATATTTAAAATCGTGATTTGGCGCGCAGTCAACACAAGTAAGAGTTAGATAAAGTTATTGGCAGGAAATAATATTCATTCCACAGAAAACCTGCATTAATATAGCAGTTGGAAGTGTGCCATTTAATCTCAACTATCCTCTAATGCAAAAAAAAAACACCGAGCAATGCGAAAAAAGCCTCGGATATCCAAATATTCATAATGTATATCTAAAATGTTCATAATTATCTTTATATATATATATATATATATATATATATATATATATATATATATATATATGTGTGTGTGTGTGTGTGTGTGTGTGTGCTTATATATATATATATATATATATATATAATAATAGTAGAACATTAATTAAAGAAACTGCTACTGTAAGTCACCAGTGCATTTCCATAAACATCTGTGAGAGATTTTATTTACTGATGCTGTCCTAAAATTGTTTGCTTCTTGTAAAATTTTGGACCTTAATAGTTTTAGCATCGTACTTAAGACATTCTCATACATAGTAATTCAAAAACATATAAAACAAGCAATTTCCTGATTTGTAGAATAGCTTACGTAGAATTAAAATCTCAAATACTTCGCGAACGAAAAAGTTTTAACTTTCAAATTCTGCAAGTTATTTATGTAGCAGTAATTAAATATGTAAATAAGATTCAGACAAAGCCAAACTCTTTGCCAAGCACTTTGCAGTTAATCCTATCCTTTGCGACCAAAGCCGCCAACCCTCAATATGTCCTCCTGTATCAGAAAACACGCTATGTGATATACATATATATGTACGTGATGTTGCCAAGCTAATCAAAAAACTTTATTCCAGTAAAGCAACCGGCCCTGACGATATTCAAATTATAGTACACAAATAACTTCAACCAGAAATAGCGCCCATCCTAACAGAACTGTTTAAACGTTGTCTTAAGGAGAATAGCTTCCATCACCCTGGAAAATCTCATCAGTATGCCCTGTAGTTAAGAATTCAGGTAAGCGCTCATCCCCATCTCAGTACAGGCCAATGTCTCCTGTGCGTCATGAGTAAGTTGCTGGAATCTGTGTTGAATACAGAATAATCAACCATCTAAACAAAAATAATCTTCTTAGTGACACGCAATATAGTTTCCGTTATGCTAGATCTATAGCAGATGTGCTTACAGTTATATCTCATAGGATTAGCGAATCTCTCGACGAAGGCTTCCTTTCTAGGGCAATTGCTCTTGACATATCAAAGGTCTTTGATAGAGTATGGCATATAGGTTTACTTCACAAGATCTCCAGCTACGGTATAGCTGCAAATGTATTCTCAATTATTAAATTATTTCTCTCTGATAGGTTCATAAGCGTAGTGGTTGATGGGCAGAAATCAGAAGCTCTCAGTATTAATGCTGGAGCCCCTCAGGGGAACATCCTGGCTCCAATTCTTTTCCTGATCTACATTGATGATCTTCCAAATCACATCCTTACATCATTCGTAGACGTTTATGCTGATGACACTACCATTTATGGTAGCATATCTAAGACCGTAAACGACCAAGTTCTCTCCGATTCTCTTTCCTTTGATATTGTGCATGTGGTACAATGGGGAAAGGAGTGACTGGTTACTTTTAACGCATCTAAAACCAAGCTTTTATCTTTAAATCGTCAACGTTCTGAACCCCATCTGGCATAAATTGAAATGAATGGCCTCGTCTTCAGGAGGCCTCATCTTTTGACAAGCTTCTGGGCTTGACCTTTACTCCTGATCTTAAGTGGAACACATACATTAAATCCGTTGCCATGGCCGCTGGAAAAATGGTGGAATCCTTCTTTCGATCCAGTAGATATCGCACTGCTGATGCAATGTTCTATCTATATAATAGCCAGGTAGCCCAAGGATGGGGTACTGTTGCCACATTGAGCAGGATCTGCTAGAAAGGACTTGTCCTGCCTTGATAGAGGTCAAAATAGACTTCTTTGCCTCGTAGGGGATGTCCTTTTCTCTTCCCTGCAACATCTTTCTCACAGAAGAAATGTTGCGAATTTGTTCTGCTTTATCGGTATTTTCATGGCAAGTGCTCGGCTTAGCTCCAATCCATGGTCCCCCCTCGCAAAATTTTCACAAGAAACACCCGTCTAGCAGAAATCACTATCAATAATTTCCCTCACTCTTTATCTGTAGATTCCATGAGCAAAGCTTCTTTATCATAACTACACGCCTATGGGATTGTCTTCTATTTTCCTGCTTTCCAGCTGATTACAGTATTGTTGTCTTCAAGTCTAACGTAAACAAGTTTTTGATGAGCCCTCCCATAAAAGTAAACGAATTCACCAAAATTCCATTACTAATGATTACTATATTGTCCAATTTCTCCTGTACACTCTTTAAGCCTTATCCTCTAGTGGCCTCAAGGCCAGTGATAAATGGTTATTCCAATGTAAAAAAGATGGTGTCGATTCGATAAAAATATGTTCATAAGAGTAGTAGTTAAGGGGCAAAAATAGAAGCTCGCAGTATTAATGATGGAGACCCTCAGGGATCCATCCTGGGCCCAACTCTTTTCCTGATCAACATTAATGATTTCCAAATCACATCCTTACATCATTCGTAGACATTTATGCTGATGACACTATCATTTATGGTAGCACATCTAAGAGAGTAAACGACCAAGTTCTCTCCGATTCTCTCTCCTGTGATCTTGAGCACGTGGTAAATTGGGGAAAGGAGTGACTGGTTACTTTTAATGCCTCTAAAACCAAGCTTCTCTCTTTATATAATCAACGTGCTGATCCACATCGGGCATCAATTGAAATGAATGGCCCTCGTCTTCAGGATGCAACAAGTTTTGACAAGCTTCTGGGCTTGATCGTTACTCCTGATCTTAAATGAAACACGTACATAAAATCCGTTGCCATGGCTGCTGGAAAAATGGTGGGATCTTTCTCTCCATCCAGTAGATATCGCACTGCTGATGCAATTCTCTATCATATAAGAGTCAGGTACGTCCAAGGATGGAATACTGTTGCCACATCTGGGCAGGAGCTGCTAGAAAGGACTTGTCTTGCCTGGATAGAGTTCAAAATAGATTTCGTAGCCTCGTAGGGGATGCCCTTTTTTCTTCCCTGCAGTCTCTATCTCACAGATGAGATGTTGCGAATTTGTCTCTGCTTTATCGTTATTTTCAGGGAAAGTGTTCGACTGCGCTTCACTCTATGGCCCCCCCTCGCCAATCTTTAACAAGAAACACTCGTCTAGCTGAAAACACTATCAATAATTTTCCCCACTATTTATCAGTACCTAAACCTAAACGTAGATTCCCTGAACAAAGCTTCTCTCGTAGAACTGCACGCCTGTGGAATTGTCTTCCGTTTTCCTGCTTTCCGTCTGACTACACTATGGTTGTCTCCAAGTCTAATGTAAACAAGTTCTTGATGAGCCGTTCCATATAAGTTAACAAATTTACCGAATTTCCATTACTAATGATTACTATATTTTCCAATTTCTACTGTACACTCTTTAACCCTCATCCTCGAGTGGTCTCTTTACCTTGATAATGTGGTGTTGCTTGTGTAAAAAGAAGATTTATATAGATCAAAACATTTATAAAAATTAAAGTATTTTATAGCAACATGTTAATAAAATTATGTAAATCTGCCTAATTATAATTAAAGTATATATTTTAAGTGGTTTCCATGTAATCTTTATGTCAGTTTGATTTACAAATAATACTAAGATTTTTAAAAACATATGACTTGAAATAAATATTAGAACACAATAAGTTCAGTGCCTGTTGAGTAAGTTAACGTTTGAAAATAGTCGCATAAATAATGACTCCAGAAGAAACTCTAATAACGGTTTTTGAATTGCATATATTTTGGCCACAGTGTACAATCATCTTAAAAAAATAAAGAAAAAGCTGAAGTCTCATTGCCGATATAATCTGACAATATCAAATTAATATACATTGTAAATATTTTGATTACATTAATATCGTATGCATCCAATTACTCCCTTGGAAGTCTATGAGCCGTGTTGGGTTATATTACTAAAACCTAGAACATGATTATTTAGAGAATCGCTCACATTACTCCAGACGACATTTTTCAGATGCATTATAATATGCTAAGTAAATTTTATTTCGGGAATGATTTAATATTTTTGTTTTTTTATATTTCTGTTGTTTACAGACTGTTCACTATTGATAAATAGTGTGTAAGAATTTATCATAAATAGATCGATTAGATAAGATATTAATGATAGTATTAGATGCGATATTACATTTCAGTTATTAATGTATTGGCATAATTACTAAAAAAACTACAAGTAACAAAATTATTGACAGTGATAAAATTGTCTCAGTCTGGAGATATTTTTTACTTAATCAAAGGATTTGTTAAAAGCCTAATTCTATTGTTAGAGCGGAAACAGTAATTTAATGAGAAGTAGTTTTGAAAATGTTCAAGAGGAAAACTAGGCAAAAACATTTTTACACAAAAATGAAAGTTGATGCATGGATTCCATCTGTTTTAAGCAAATACTAATTGCTTGGTGTATTATTAGAATTATTTCATTGTGTGCCATTGCTGAAAAATAGAAAATTTACATGTAATAAAACGTATTTAATAAAACCGAAATATATCTAAAATTCCGGTGGTTATAAATCCTTTACAAAGATGCATAGAAAAGATCTATTTTATAGAAATTGTTCACATTGTGTAGGTAAGCAATTGAAAAGACTGGACTCGTTGGTGTAGTCGAATAGCGAAAAACGTTTTGAATAGATGTAAAGTTTCGGTAAATCGTTTGTTCGTTGGGGTTAAAAGTCAAATCAGTGTAAAGATGACTCAAATGAAGTAATGGACATATGCCTTACTTGTAACATGTTATAGAGAAATTGTTTTCCAATAATTTTAGGAAATTATTCCTATAGCATCCTATGTTTACTACACTATGTACATGTGTAGTAACAGTGATATATTATTTTAACGAGATTTGGATACAGCTGTCTATTGTATTTCCGTAAATCTGAAAAGCAGAGATGAAAATTAATAACGGTAAAAGTTACTTTAATTTCAATAATAATTTGGTACTTGATATATATGGTTTTCGGAAATGTATTGTTTCCTGAAAGTGTAATTTTTATAAATGTTTAGTTAATACAGCAAGTGTATATATAATAATTTTCCTTTAATAATGTAAGTAAATGTGATGATTTTGATATGTCTGTTTAATGCGATTAGGAATTTTTTTACATCTGATTAGAAGCGTTGTTATACAAATAAAAACCTGTGGAGTAACTTTTGGCTGTTATGTGAGTCGAATGAGAGGACTTAATAAATATAATGGGAGCATGTTTACTACCATTTTGTGGGGATACCTTTTTGGCAGAATCATTTTGTTAGAGATAATACTTTTAAACATAAATGACATGGACGATTAGTTTAACGGAATCCGCGTTATTAATAGCTGTAAGTAATGAGATGGAAACTTTGTTTTGGGATGTGTTCAGTTAATTTCCCACTAAAACCTTAGTAGCAATTCGGAAGATTGTATATAAACATATCGAAACAACAAACGATAATGATTTTTATGAGAATATAATTTAGATTCATATTATTTATGTAATTAATGTTTATTTCATAAGAACAGTTATCATTATTACGTGGCTTGTTGGTAACGTAAGTTCATTAATGTCACAAAAATATGTTGATTCTGAACATAAAACAGTGGTGTTGCCTGTTAAAGAAATCCTTTAAACAAAACAGATTATCATATCCTTTGGAGCCAGGTTCCCAACACAATGTACGTCTGAGACGCTGATATTAAGTTTCATTTTTGCATAGTTTTGGGGCTTCTACAGTCTGTTGCATCCAAATACAAAACATACAAACACTGTCATACGTATAAAAATAATCAAGTAATACCTGTGTTATTATTCATCATTGTTGATAATTAGCATGTATAGCTTTATAATCAGAAAAAGTATACGACATATCGTGAATTGATGAATAATTAAAATTATAGTCATATACACACTTAAATGACATTAAAATCTTTGCATTGTTATTGTCTTTATCGCCGTCCGTGTGTATTCAACCTCATTGCATTTCAAATAAACCTTGTATATAAACACTAACTAAGGAACATTTTACTTTGCCAACACAGCAAGAAAAATGCTTAATAGAATCAATAAGATCCGTCAAGTTTCTTACTTTTATGGTATGGGTTTTATTTACTGTAAAATCCAAATGCCTAACGCGCAGACCATTAAGTTTAAAATTTCACAAATCGATGCTTTAAAGGTAGAAAATACAAGTAGTAAAAATTTTGACAAGAATAATGTTACCGAACTATCGAGATTTGCAAAACCCGTACTAATGTGATGTACATTCACTGTAACGAGTTTAACACTCTTAAGCAATCCATATGTTGAAAACTGAAATATATGATCTATTGCAGGAGAACTTACAAGGCACATGTAATAAATAATGACATAAAAACAGCTAAAACATAAAAAAATTGTTTCATATATCTAATTTTATACAGATGTGAAAACTATTTAGTGAAATGCTAACAAATATATGAAAGTGACCTTATCGGTTTGCCGGTTGAGGGAACAACTTTAACAAACTATTTTGCCATTTTTTTTGTCTACACATACGAAACATGATATATAAGTAATTGGAAACTGTTGCATAGATTCGATCTGTTTTAAGCAAATACTAATCAATCCACATTCTCATGGACGGATTAAGACCCTTTGTGAGTCTCCCCTTTTCTCTGTACACACACACATACACACACACACAACACACACATATGTATATATATATATATATATATATATATATATATATATATATATATATATATATATATATATTCTAGATTGCTATTTCCTAAGGTAAGGTAACCAGTTAAATTAAATGAGATTAATACAAGCCTACTCAATAGCGAAGTAGACCGAAACATGCTCACGACTGTATACCAACACATAACTGCTTATGTAAAAACAAATTATATATATATATGCATATATATATATGCGTATATATATATATACCTATATATATATGCGTATATATACGGCTAACGCACATATATATCTCTTGTTTTCGTGCTCTATCTTTCTCTTTCTCTCTTCCTCTCCATCCCTCCCTTCGCTCTCTTTCTCTGTCTCTCTCTCTGTCTCTCTGTCTCTCTGCCTCTCTCTTTCTATACATATATGTTAATAGATAGAGATCTGTTTTTCGACAATACGTTCCGACGAAGCCTGTTCATCAATACCGAGATTGGAAACTCGCATATATATATATATATATATATATATATATATATATATATATATATATATATATATATATGTGTGTGTGTGTGTGTGTGTGTGTGTGTGTGTGTTTGTCTGTGTATGTATATATATATGTTTATACATTCACGCATACATACATAAACTATCGTATATCTGTGCGTGTGTATGTGTACGACTGTGTAAGAGTCTATGTGTATAAACGAGGGAGAAAGTAAAAAAAAAGTATAATTGAGCTAAAACAGAGAGAACCAAATTTAATGTATGTTGAATATGTTTTTTTAATATTTTTTATCATCCTTTCTTGTCCTTTCAAAGTAATACAGGACACGCCGTGAAACGTTTTCTTTCTCATATTCTAGTAAAATAAAAAAAAAACATCAACCGAATTGTTTATCTACATAACAGCTCTCTCATCATTAGTAGCAAGCATCTGTCGTAAGGTCAATAAACATAAAGAAGTAATGAATCAATTTAACATTGTTTTTTTGTTGTTGTATTTTAAGTTTTCATTTGCTCTTTGTTTTATTTTTAGTCATATTTATGTGTCGTTCTTCTTTGTAAATTACCATCGAAATAGATTTTTAATCACATTCTTCTCTAATAAAAAATGAACGTAAATGATTGATTGAAAGTGGAGACGACGGGAAGAGCAGGGGAGTAAGCTAAGATAATAACAGTTTTGTCTCTTTTGTTGACGTGTGCGTTGTTGATTACTGGATGTGAAATTTCAGAGATTCACAAGTTGACAAAACATGAATTGTGTTGGACTTGTCTTGTACATATATTAGACTACATTGTGAAACGAGTGATTCATAACATATATCTATAAGTCATTAAATATTTTCAATTATAGTAGATTATGATTAATGTTATTATTTATAAAATTTCGAACTAATTATAACTAATATAGCAGGACGGCTATATGCAAATGCGTGCGAAAAAACGTCATCGATAAAGAAAAAACACTATATATAAAAAAAAAGAAAGACGACGATAACAGACGAGATAACAGTAAAGTAGACGACCACATTTGTGTCGTCACGGCCGGAACAAGGAGGAAATAAAGCCCGTTTTAAAAGATTAAAAGGAATTAAAGTTTTTTTTCTATTCTCTGTCTGTTTTCGAACTAAAATTACAACATGTTGATTCACAAATTACCTTCAACAAGTGCTTATATATATATGTATATATATATATGCATATGTATATATATATATATGTATATGCATGTATATGTATATATTTATGTATATATATGTATATATGCATATATATATATACGTATATATATATATGTATGTATATATGCATATATATGTATACGTATATATATATATATGCGTATATATCTATACCGTGGCCCCTTAAAATCTCCACAATTTCCTGAACGAATTTTCGTTGAACTAATGGAACTTGCTACTAAATCAGTCTCCTTTTGTTTCAACAACATTATGTACCGTCAAATTGATGGGATATCTATGGGTAGCCCTCTTGGTCCTTCGTTAGCCAACATTTTCGTTGGATTTTTGGAAAACGAATTATTTTCCAAAATTACTAAGCCAGCATTCTACACACGCTACGTTGATGATACTTTTGCATGCTTTCCCTCTCGGAGCGAAGCTGAACAGTTTCTTCGTCTTCTTTGCAACCTGCATCCATCTTTACAATTTACTATGGAGGTTGAAGACTGTAGCTCTCTCCCATTCCTCGACGTTCGTGTTTCTAAAGTTGGTACTACGTTTGAGACCTCTGTTTATAGAAAACCTACATTTACAGGGCTCTATCTTAATTGGTTTTCTTTTGCCTCTCAGTCTAGAAAAATAAACCTCATTAGCGCTCTTACGCATCGTGCACTTATGATTTGTTCACCAAACCGTCTTGATACGGAACTTGGTGAAATCAAAAATATTTTTCTTAATAATGGATATCCCATTAATATAATAAAATCTACTATTGAACGTAAAATTACTACATTTAATAGCGGTAAACATATTGGCCCATCACGTTGTCCCATTTATTTAAAATGACCATGGTTGGGTCCTGATGGCCTTCATATTGTTAAAAGGATTTCTTCTGCTACTCAACGTTGTTTTCCAGCTACTATGCTTAGAGTAGTTTACACAACTCGAACCTTTTTCTCTTCTTTTCGTAAAGATGTTTTGCCAACCATTCAAAAGAACTCTGTTGTTTATAAATTCGTCTGTCAGTGTGGAGCTGACTACGTTGGCAAAACATCCCAAAGATTAGAAATGAGAATATCCCAACATATCCCTCGGGATATTCGACTACACCAGGTTTCGAGAGCATCCGGGCACTCCCAGGCTCATGAGTCTGCCATTGGCGATCACCTGTTGAGTATAAATAGGTGTGCCGATCAATATTCCGATGGGTGGTTTTCTGTTTTATACAGTGCTAGGTCGAACTATCATCTCAATATCATTGAGGCGTTAGTTATTAACAACTCTCGACCTAGCCTGTGTAGACAAAAGATTCTGAGACATCAGTTGGAGATATTCATTGATTTAAAACCACCTGAACAGTGAGAATTTTTTTTTCTCCACTGTTCTTCCAACTGAAACCAAAATTCCCCTCTTCCCTCATTCGTTTTCTTAGTTTTTAATCTATCATTCTGACGTTTCCTCTTAGAGGGTCAGACGATAAGGCCTTAGGGAAAATTTTAATTTCACCTGCCCATTTCTTGTTTTTTTTTGGTATTTAAAATAAATTATGTTTCCTCTGAAATTTCTCCTTCCATTCTGCTGTACCAAAAATTTACTTGTATATATATATATGTATATATATATTTATATATATGTATATGTATATATATGTATATATATGTATAAGTATACATATATGTGTATACACATATATACACGCACACATATATACATATATGCGTATGTATATGTATATATGTATATATATACTTATATATATATATATATATATATATATATATATATATATATATATATATATATATATATAATATAAAGCTGAATGTGTGTGTGTGTCTGGTCACGAATAGGTTCCTATATGGTTGACTATTTAAAAAAAAAACTGATTACATATAATGATAGAAGATGTATCGAGACAAAGGAATGGGTATGTTTGATCTGGCAGAACGGTGTTTCATTAAAATTGTGGCGTCTGCGTTTGAGACTGATCCAAAAAGTATGGAAATAAATAATTTAAAAATTAAAAAGAAACGTTACAAGTTTTTTTGATATAGATGTACATAATAATACTTTGATAAGTATGTTTCAACTTAAATAGGGATGGTATAATAAAAGTGTGGTGTCTGCGTTCGCGCCCAGACTCCATAGAATGGAAATAGGCACAGACTTTAATAAAGACTTTTCATATCTACTTGCGTAAATATACTATGATAATTATGTTTCAGTTTGAAGAAATATGGTATAATAAAATTATGGGATGTTCGTTCGCGCCTGGCCTCCATAGAATGGAAATATGTCACAAATGTCACTAAGGTTTTTTAATATAGATCCACAGAATATTGTGATAAGTGTTTTAGTGTGAACAGGTATGGTATAATAAATTAAGGAGTTTTTCTATTTTTTTTTTACTTTCATCATATTTTGCTTTGGTTTTGATAACACCAAATTCGAAGCTATCTCTTTACACCCCTTCCCCTTCCTTTTCATAACCTATAATACTTTCATAAATCAGAGTCCATTTTCTGTAGGCTGTTTTTGAACCCAGTTAACGACGAGTACTTTTGCTAGCATATATATATATATATATATATACATATATATATATATATACTAGCAGCTGAGTCCGGCTTCGCTAGGGTCCTATGTACTATTCATCACTTTATGTGCATGTATATATATGTATATATATATATATATATATATATATATATATATATATATATTAAAAGTTTTACACATGCCCAAGTAACCTACATCTAACACGTCATGTGATTAGACGCAAAATTGGCGGAGGAGTTTGGTAGAAGCTTTCAACTTTGACCTCCTGACAATAAAATTTTCGCGCACAAACTGATTTAAAAACTTGCTGCATGCATGCCAATATACCCTTTATGTAAAATTTCAAATGTTTAGACCCAAAATGGGATGAATAATTTGCTAGAGACCGCAAAGGTCAAATCTGTAAGATTTGACTCCTTGGTAGCCGGATTTTCAGCCAAAAACCGATTATGAAGCTTTACCTTTATCTGAATACACTTTATTAAACATTTTAAATGTTTAGAGCAAAAATGTATTTAGTAATTTGGTAGATATCGTAGAGGTCAATGTTTTGAAATTCGACCACAATTTGAACCATTTTAACATTGATAGATTGCGGCTCAAATCAAATTAAAATGTTCGATCTATGTCAAAGTAACATACCATTAAAATTTCAAGTGTTTAAACCTTAAATTGATAGACGGTTATGTAAAGTTTTAAAAGGTCAAACCATTAAAGTTTGACCCTTTGATTGTCAAATATTTAGTCAAAAATAGACTTAATATGCCACCCCTCATTTTAGGGTATCAAATTGGGGAAAGGAAACATTTGTCTTAATTCGCATTTAGGTAAAAATGCACTTTCGTATAAATAATTGGATTCATTCCAAAAGTATCACAATATATATGTATATGTGGGTGTGTCAATAGCATTGAGGATAAGATCAAAACAGTAAAATTAGGCAGAACCACATTATTAAACCGAAACACTGGTATTGCTATTTATCTGTGCGATCTTAGTATTTTAAAGCGAATATGTCTGCTTATCGATTGAAATTCTTGCATTCTATTATACATATGTTTTTCCCCTATTTTTGATAGTATATCAACCATCTTACTGATTTATTCCATGCACTAAGGTTCTCATGACAGATTGTTACATTGTGGATATAATGACGAAAGGAGCGACTGCAGGATATGTAAAACATATTTTTTCAGAAAGGGAATGAAAATGTTCTGATTTTGTAACGAGTGATTGAGGCAGGCGTATATATATATATATATATATATATATATATATATATATATATATATATATATATATATATATATATATATAAATATTTAAAGTGATGGTTGTGTGGTTCCAACAAGAGAAAATATGTATATTTAAAAAAGTGTAGCCATCAACAATTGTTGGGGTTTCAGCCTTTTATCATTTTTTATTTTAAAATGTTTCATAATACGTTTCAAGTCTTGTTTAGCTCTCTTCAGATATATTTTTACATAAAGTTTTTAAGTAAAAGATTGAAATGTTATTTTCGAGAACATTTTACATCTGATAACTCTAAGTGTGTTTTTCAGAGAATGCCTGTCTCAGACTTTTTGTAAGTGTGTGTTGGGTCCAATGAAAGTTAAGATCATTTTGGGGAGAGGTGGCTTTTTGATCCATTTGGTAAAGATTTGTATGTTTTTTATGACTTTCTTTCTTTTTTTATATAAGCGAACGCACACGCACACATAATCACACATACACATACACATATCACACACATATATATATACACATATGTGTATATATATATATTCACACATATACACGCATACACATGTAGCCACACACATATATACATACAAAAAATATGTATACACCCACACGCTCTCACACACTCACGCACTTACGCACATCCATCCACTAACATACCACACACATATTGGTTAAAGTTTTCTTTGCCTTTCTTAATCCAAACACACATGCATACATGTACATGTCACCCAAACATAAGTATACGCGCGCACACACACACACATACAAGATGGAATATAGGTAACAGATGATATATACACATTCGTACACGCGCACACAATCACGCACACACGTACATATACATACCCACACGTATATATACCTATATGCATGCACATACACACGCACACGCATGCACGTACATGCACACGCATGTATATATAGGGAGACATATTCAGGGCCACACACATACACATATATTAATATATACACATATACATACGCATACATCCATTTACTCATCTATGTATACATATATATATACATACATATACATACGCATACCCCCACCTCCATATATATATATATATATATATATATATATATATATATATATATATATATATATATATATATATATATATATATATACGCACCCATCCATACTCAAAAACCTACACCCAAAAATGAAATTCACCATAGAAAAAAGCTCTACAAAATTTCCCTTCCTAGATCTCGTACTGATAAAGATTAAAAGCAATTACATTATCAATTTCTAACAGAACCATTTAATTAATCCCATTGCGTATTACTTCAGAATCCTTTCTGTCCATGCCTGGCGCATAATACTCGCTTATATTAAGTATAGCGTTTCGTTTGAGGTACAGTGCAGATTTCTCAAATTTGATAAAATACACCTCGTAAAATTCGAGGTTTACGGCAGCTAAAACAATTGATTGATTGCGATTGACACTCAAGATCGAAATAGGAGCACAAATAGTTCCAGTATTAGGTAATTTTTATTTCCTTTTATTTTTTCTTAAACTTATCTACAAACAATTATTGTTGAATATCAATTATGGATGATTCTCGTGATCTAATATATTGTATATTTTGTTTGATCAACAAAAATCTAATTTATTTTATTAGTAACTTAGCAAAAGATCTGTATCGGTGTCATTTGGTGGAATTATGATACAAAGCCAGAAAAGATCTAGGTACCTCTGTTACATGATAAAGGGCTGGCCCCTTTTCAAGTAAGTAAAAAAATAGGGAATTAGTTAAATGTAAATATGAAATAGTATAGTCAAGGAGATTTGGAATTGAAAGTTCCAATCATAAGTTAAAATAAACACAGAATGTTATTGAAATAAGGAATTGCAATTGTTTAGCTTATATATCTGTATATGGAAAAGGAATGTAATAATGAAATTTGTTTCTGTGAAAATTAAAATAAGGAATTTAATCGTCAATTGAAATTTAAACATATTTTGTAAAAATGTTAATTGAAAAATAGGTTACTGAACTTGGGGTCATGTCAAGTTCGGCAACGTGACGCATGTCAACCAACGTCCTTTATGAGCACATGTTTAATCATGCGATGACGTGACGAGTTCTCAATATAGGTAGAGTTTTTAGATGTAGTCGAAGGGAGAAGAGGAGAAAGAGGAGAGAAGAGCCTAGAGAGCCATGCTGACACCAAACCTTGGAAGCGGAATCATGGACCGGTCATGAAATAAAGGGCGTCATCATCTTTGTGTATCTGCGTCTTCGTGTTGTGATTCAACAGAAAAGGTATTGTCCATTTATGTTATAAGAACTTTGTAAAAATCATCATCTCAAAAATAGGTAAAAAAATATATGTATCAATATTTATAGAAACACTCCCATTTATACAGAACTGTCTCTCTCTTTATATATACCTGTTTATGTCTCCAACAACATGGACATCTTAAGACATATAAACACTCAATACATGAACAGGCTTAAGACAAGTGTGTTAATCTCTCACTAAGACTATCTATTACTCTAAGACTCTCACAAATATGAACAACAACAACAAATAACATCAGTCTTCTTCGAATAACAATTACATAACACCTCGCCTCACCATTGAAAACAAATTAAACTTACCTTGTTTTGTGGGTCATGGAAAATATCTGGCACTGGAGGTCGTGTCCAAAAATGAAATCATCTGACTTCTACTGGCAGCAGCAGCTAGTGGAAGCTACTGGCTGTCATTTTCATGACAGGTAATTCTTGGTGACTATTGTTAGTTGAGGGCGATTCTTTCCGTTTACTTGCGTGTACTGGCGTTTAAACGTGGTCAATAATTGCCATTACAACCGGCGGCCATGATTATCATCGGGATCCATTGAACTGCTCCAAACGGATATCGTTTGTCTACGATTTTCTGGCATTGCCGGACACTGGACATCACTAGCTGTCACTGGATGCCAGTGCTGGGCATGGATGATCACCGGCGATGAGTGATGATTTGAAGCAGTTACTTGCGTTTACTTGTTCACACTGGTTGCCTGTACAACTATCACTTTTGCCTCTTGGCATTTACTGTTGAAAATGACTAGTATCATTCTTTATTAGACTGCTCCAAAATGAACTTTTTTTGTCTTCAATCGTAGGTATTGTTGGTTTCTGGCTTGTAGTGCCGTGCGTAGAGTTATGTGGCATTTTGAAGCAGTTACTTCGTTTACTTGCATGTATTAGCTTTTTCTGCAACTCTCAGTCATTGTCAGACACTGTCAATCATGACATCGTGAATGTCGGCCTCCATTGAACTGTTCTGAAATAAATCGTCTATCGTCGCTTGTCGGGATCTCCACTTCGTAGCAGGATTAAATATTAGGCGGTTACTTGAATTTATTGGTGGACAATGGCTACTTTTACAAATGCAACTATCGTTTACTCTTGGTTCTCAGAGGTAACTGTCGGTCACTGACATTTGATCAGTATCGACTCCAATTTGCTTGCACCGAAATGATATTGTATGACTTCAATGGCGAATACTGGAAATAATTAGCGTTATAAGGTGATATTTGCGCTTACATGCGGGCTATAACTTTGCAACTATCGATCTTTGTCGGTCACTACAATTATGATTGACACCATTGGACGGTTCTGAAATTAAATCCTTTGTCATCCAGTTGCGGGTACTGTTGGTCATTGTTGCATACAGGTAGTTATGACGGTTATTAGAGGTAACTGGTGAGCATTGCTCTTTTCGGATATTCTCACTTTTCCCAGGGGGTGAACACTGTTGAGCAAATCGGCTGTCTTAAAGATGTCTTCAATTCATGGTGGCCATTACTCTTTTAAGAGTGGTTACTGTAAATTCGTTACAGGGCGGGTACTGACAAGCACCAGCGGGCACTATTGTTTTGAAGGGATTACTGTTGTTTTGGAGATATTACTGTAACTTCATGAATGCGCACTGCATTTTTGGACCATATACCAAATCATTCTATGATTTAAATAGAATGATTTTTTTCAATGTCTGAAACTTGAAAATGTTGTAAGAATGAAATATGCAAGTCTTTGACAGAACGTAATAACGTTAATTGTTGCCGCATTTATGTTTTTAGATTTTAATAATATTGTGTAATATTCCTCACTTATGGTGACAAAAAAGACGACAACGACAGCGACAACAAAACGGAGGATGACAGCAACAACGATAATAGCCGCTGCGACGACTACAATTACGATGAGAAAAAAGATGACCAAAAGTGTTTAAGGGTGAAACTGGTAGTCCAGATATCAGTGTGCGACATTCTTTAGTGTCAAAGTTACCGGTTTTGTTAGCGCCTGATTTTTTGTAAATTCTCGGTAGGCCTTAGTTTGAAATTCATATGCATCCGATGTGAACAACCATTGAGATAAACATGAATTTAATGCTGAATTGTGAAGTGAAGGTTTTTATTTATAAGGGGTAGCCGAAAGAAAGAATGTTAAATGTACGGAACAGGAAACTAAACACGGACGACGCAGTTGTGGAAAAATGTGAAAAATATATAAACATTCCCAGTCTTGTCAAAGAATAATGAGTAAGTAGTATACTATCACGTAGGTTATGACTTGTTTAAAGCGGTGAGTCTGTTCGGAAATATCATAGAAAATACTGATAATGAATTAAATCTACTTAATATATTTTCAAAACCTAAATCAGTATTGGCAGACAATGTGAGCATACTAAGTTTATTTATGGATTATGTATTTGTTTACTCAGGACGGGAAAATCTGCCGTCTTTTAATAATAATAATAATAATAATAATAATAATAATAATAATAACTATAATAATAATAATAATGGACATTGGGGCTCTGAGGAGGAGGAGGAGGAGTACGTTTGTTGTTCGGCATGCTGCTCTCAACTTAGTAGGGGGAACGGGCATCACTGGTTTTAACTCATCCTTAAATCTGTCACACGTTGACTCCAAGTGTCATATCACGTTAAATTGCTTCAGCTGGCGGGCTATATCATAAGAGAGGGTAAAAATACCAGGATGGCACCTGGAGAGGTATAACCTTGCTTCATGGGAAGAAGGAACTCTTGAGTCTTGGTGAACAGTCTTTCTAGAAATGGTATCTCAAAAACAAAATTGATAGCAACCTTAAAACACGACAATATAATTCGTGAAATATCAAATCATGAAAATGAAAATAACGGCGTCAACGGAGCTGGAACTCAACGTGCAAGAAGTACCGGACCCGGCTCCTACGTTTCGTCATCATGCAACCGGGGAGAACCAAACCAACGAATTAAATGGGATAAGAAGGTAAACGAGATTACAATTGAATGCTGGATAAGAAGTGAACCTAGAAAATAACATTCAGACAGAGGATTAAGAAGATATGGGATGAACTAGGAGTGTTTCTTTTCACAGAGCAAAGATTAGCAGAGCAAGCCAGGGACATTTGGTTGAATAATGTCTTATGGACTTCGAAATTGAAAAAATTAAAAACCTTAATTACATTAAAAAATCTGCCAGGATCGCAATGAAAGGGAAGAGGATGATTTGATTTATAATGTAAAAAAAAAATGCGAGATCAAGCGGTACAAGAAAGTGTTGTTAAAAGCCGATATGAGACGTTGATTCAAGATGAATCTGGCCGAGAAGAAAAGAGGTTCACAGATAAGCAACAAGTAGAGGGCCTACTGGTGAACGTGGCAACAACTGGATATTCTAGGGAGATGATAATGAAACGGTACTGATGAGAGCCGATGATGGGATGTACGAGGAAGAGAATAGACAAATATTGCAACAACTACTGAATAAAATCAGGCAGAATCTGAGATATAGTGATAAAAAACAGTTAAAGCTGCCACAATGAAAGTGAAACAGGCATATCTCTTATCAGAACGCTGTCTCCGAGTTTGTGAAAGAGGATAATACATCACATTAGAGAAGGATAATTTTGAAAACAGAAGCTGTTACGCAAGTATGTAGGCCAGTTGAATTGGATAAACAGTTGCGAAATGGCACTATCATAACAAAGCTCAAATGGAAATATTACATTCATGAAAAAGGTATCTCCACAGTACATGAAGAAATTCAACAAACATTAGTTGCATTTGAAGCGAAATCGGAAAGATATAATGACAGGGCTGATCAGCATAAACAGAATGGACTATTTGAATCGAACAAGGAGAAACCATTTCATGAATTAGATCGAATGGAAAGGGAAACAGTGATGCTGGATGCAGAAGAAAGAACGAAACTTTGGAGAAACATATATCCAGTGAAGCACAAAGAGAATTCAGAGGGGCTAAAGATTGTAGAAGGTAAATTAGAAGGACTAGAATTGCATGAATATTTACGCATCGGGATAATTCAAGTGAGAAAGCAGATACAAATCCTACCAAATAAGAAAATCCCAGGTCCTTATGGAGTACAAGGGTATTGAATGAAACAAGGTTATTGGATAAAACAAGCGTATTGGATAAAACAAGCGTATTGGGTAAATAAATCGTACTGGCTGAAACAAGGTACTGGATAAAACAAGTGTATTTGATTAAACAAGGGTCTTGCATAAAATAAGTGTATTGGATAAAACAAGGGTATCGGATAAAACAAGAGTATTGGATAAAAGAAGATTATTGGATAAAACAAGCGTATTGGATAAAACAAGAGTATTGGATAAAACAAGCGTATTGGTTAAAACAAGCGTATTGGATAAAACAAGAGTATTGGATGAAACAAGCGTATTGGATAAAACAAGAGTATGGGATGAAACAAGAGTATTGGATAAAACAAGAGTATTGGATAAAACAGGGGTGTTGAATACAAGAGTATTGGATAATAACTAGAGTGTTGAAACAAGAATATTGGATAAAACAAGCGTATTGGATAAAACAAGAGTAATGGATAAAAAAGGCGTATTGGATAAAACAAGCGTATTGGATGAAACAAGCATATTGGATAAAACAAGAGTATTGGATAAAACAAGAGTAATGGATAAAAAAAGGCGTATTGGATAAAACAAGCGTATTGGATGAAACAAGCGTATTGGATGAAACAAGCGTATTGGATAAAACAAGCGTATTGGATGAAACAAGCGTATTGGATGAAACAAGCGTATTGGATAAAACAAGCGTATTGGATAAAACAAGCGTATTGGATGAAACAAGCGTATTGGATGAAACAAGCGTATTGGATAAAACAAGTGTATTGGATAAAACAAGCGTATTGGATAAAACAAGAATATTGGATAAAACAAGAGTATTGGATAAAACAAGCGTATTGGATAAAACAAGAGTATTGGATGAAACAAGCGTATTGGATAAAACAAGAATATTGGATAAAACAAGAGTATTGGATAAAACAAGAGTATTGGATAAAACAAGCGTATTGGATAAAAAGAGTATTGGATAAAACAAGCGTATTGGATAAAACAAGCGTATTGGATAAAACAAGAGTATTGGATGAAACAAGCGTATTGGATGAAACAAGTGCATTGGATAAAACAAGAGTATTGGATAAAACAAGACTATTGGATAAAACAAGAGTATTGCATAAAACAAGAGTATTGGATGAAACAAGTGTATTGGATAAAAAAGAGTATTGGATAAAACAAGAGTATTGGATAAAACAAGTGTATTTGTTAAAACAAGATTATTGGATAAAACATGTGTATTGCATAAACAAGTGTATTGGTTAAAACAAAGGTGTTAAATATAACAAGCGTAATGGATATAGCAAGGTTATTGGATAAAACAAAGGTATTGGATAAAAAAGAGTATTGGATAAAATAAGAGTGTTGGATAAAACAAGCTAATTGGATGAAGCACGAGTATTGGATAAAACAAGGGAATGGGATAAAACAAGTGTATTGGATGAACAAGGGTATTTGATAAAACAAGGATATTTGATAAAGCAAGAATAGTGTATAAACCAAGAGTGTTGGATAAAACAAGTGTATTGGATAAAGCAAGAGTATTGAATAAAACAAGCGTATTGGATTAAAAAAGGTTATTGGATAAAAGAAGGGTATTGGATAAAAGAAGAGTATTGGATAAAAGAAGGGTATTGGATAAAAGAAGGGTATTGGATAAAAGAAGGGTATTGGATAAAAGAAGAGTATTGGATAAAAGAAGGGTATTGGATAAAAGAAGGGTATTGGATAAAACAAGGTTATTGTATAAACAAGTGTATTGGATAAAGCAAGAGTATTGGATAAAACAAGAGTATTGGATAAAACAAGAGTATTGGATAAAACAAGTGTGTTGGATAAAACAAGAGTATTGGATAAAGCAATGTTATTGGATAAAAGAAGAGTATTGGATAAAGCAAGAGTATTGGATAAACCAAGCGTATTGGATTAAAAATGCTATTGGAAAAACAAGGGTATTGGATAAAAGAAAGGGATTTGATAAAAGAAGAGTATTAGATAAAACAAGGGTGTTGGATAAAACAAGAGTATTGGATAAAAGGAGAGTATTGGATAAAAGAAGGGTATTGGATAAAAGAAGGGTATTGGATAAAAGGAGAGTATTGTATAAAAGAAGGGTATTGGATAAAAGAAGGGTATTGGATAAAAGGAGAGTATTGGATAAAAGGAGAGTATTGGATAAAAGAAGGGTATTGGATAAAAGGAGAGTATTGGGTAAAAGGAGAGTATTGGATAAAAGAAGGGTATTGGATAAAAGAAGAGTATTGGATAAAAGAAGGGTATTGGATAAAAGAAGAGTATTGGATAAAAGAAGGGTATTGGATAAAAGAAGGGTATTGGATAAAACAAGGTTATTGTATAAAACAAGTGTATTGGATAAAGCAAGAGTATTGGATAAACCAAGCGTATTGGATTAAAAAAGGCTATTGGATAAAACAAGGATATTGGATAAAAGAAAAGTATTTGATAAAACAAGAGTATTGGATAAAACAAGGGTGTTGAATAAAACAAGAGTATTGAATAAAACATGAGTATTGGATAAAACAAGCGTATTGGATAAAACAAGGCTATTGGATAAACAAAAGGTGTTGGATAAAACAAGAGCATTGGATAAAACAAGGGGATTGGATAAAACATTTGTATTGGATAAAACAACGGTATTTGATAAAACAAACGTATTGGATAAAACAAAGATGTTGGATAAAACAAGAGTATTGGATAAAACCAGTGTGTTGGATAAACAAGGTTTTTGGATAAAACAAGCGTATTGGATAAAGCAAGAGTATTGGATAAAACAAGACTGTTGGATAAAACAGGAGTATGTGATAAAACAAGGGGTAGTATTAGGTAAAAAAGGCAATTGGATAAAACAAGTGTATTGGCTAAAACAAACGGTTTGGATAAAGCAAGCGTATTGGATAAAAGAAGGGTGTTAGATAAAACGAGCGTATTAGATACAACCCATTTATTTGATAAAACAAGCGTATCGGATAAAACAAGGGTATTTAATAAAACAAGACTGTTAGATAAAACAAGTCTCATGGATAAAACAAGGGTTTTGGATAAAAGAAGGATATTGGATAAAACAAGTGTATTGCATAAAACAAGCGTATTGAATTAAACCAGCGTTTTGGATAAACCCATAGTATTGGATAAAACGAGCGTTTTTGATAAAACCAACCTATAGGATAAACAAGTGTGTTTGATAAAACAAGTGTGTTGGATAAAACAAGGTTATTGAATAAAACAATTAACGCCTTTACACAGTCGGATAGCCCGTCAACTTGATAAGTGTCTTCAAAGAATAGTGTGATGCTTTGGGTGGTCATAGGTAAAACTTTATTTTGTGTGAAAGACTTGGATAAAGGAAATGTAGTTGATAGCTTTACACATTTCAGATGTTTACCGTTATTGTGGTAATTGCTGACAGGGATAATAGTTGACGAATGACAATTATTTTTATCAAGTAACATTAGTGGCATAGGAACAAAAAGGGGTCGGGTGGGGAAATCGTAGGACTAAATATCAACTATTGATTGACAAGATGATTTTGAAAAATTGTAAGAAACGGTTAACGTCACTAGCTGTTGCGTGGATTAATGATCACAAAGCTTATGATATGGCTCCGTATAGTTGGATAAAACAATGTATAGATATGTTTGGAGTAGCAATGAATATCAGATCTTAAGTGATTTGATGAAAAAGTGGATAAACAAAACTGAATGTAGTAAAAATTAGACTTGGCAATTTAAAAATAAAGCGAGAAATTTTCCGGGGATGATAATCTGTCACCGCTGTTGTTTGGCTTGACGATGATACCATTTCCACTGGTACCAAGGGAAACAAAGATGTCTATGAAGTGGAGAAGAAAGGAGAAAGAATTAACCATCTAATTTTTTTTGGACAATTTAAAGTTCTTCGCAAAAGCTAAAGAACACATTGATAGTTTAGTAAACACAGTAAGAATTTCACTGAAGCTATAAACATGGAATGTGGATTATCTAAATGTGGAGTGCTAATCATGAAAAGAGGAACAGTGGTTGAAAGTGATGCCTCTACATCAATGATGGTGAAAGAATAGGGAACATAAGGGAAAGGGGATGCAAATATCTTGGTGTTTTGGAGATGAATGAAATGATGCATGGTAAGATGAAGTGACAAGTGAAGAAAGAATATACCAGAAGAATTAGGAGCATCCCGAAATTAAATGGAGGAATCAGCCATAAGTTCGCGAGCAATATCAGGTGTCAGATACCGAACAGGATTAATAAAATGGAAAGAAAAATAAACGGCAGGAACTGGACATTAGAACGAGAAAACTGATGATAATGTACAGGGCGCAACATCCAAAAGCTGACGAGGATAGATTGAACCTGAAAAGATTGATGGTGGAAGAGGCTTGGTCGGAGTAGAAGACTGTGTATATGAGGTTTTACAGTCTTGATAAGTACTTACCTGCTTAATGGGGCAACATTTTGAAGGAAATAATCAGTAATTATGCATTGAAGAATAAGAAGCATGGAAAGAGCAGAGATGATATCCAGAAAAAATCTCGGGAGGGATACCAGAACAAAGTGCTTTATATGCAGTTCCACAAAGCTACAGAAAAACTGAAGCGACAAGTGGTGGTTAAGAAAGGATTATTTGAAGAAATAGACTTAAAGTACAGTAATAGCAGCTCAAGATCAATCCTTATGCACAATAAATTTGAGAAAAAAGACTATATGGTGAATACAATTTGTAGAGTATGTAGTGCTGCAGAGATAACCATGCCCCACATTGTGTCAGAATGCCTGAAATTCTCACAGAAGGGATATAAAGAAATAAGACACGACAATGTTGCAAAAGTGATCTATTAGAAATTATGTGAAAAATAGGGATTTAAAAGATGTGACAAGTGGTACACACACGGGCCCGAAAAAGTGCTGGAGTCAGAGAAATGCAACATTCTATAGGAATTGCCGATACACACAGACAAAACACTGGAGTATAATAGTCCGGACATCATTGTAGTTGAGAAAAGAAAGAAAAATTGCCTTCTTATTGACCCTTTATGCCTTTTTGATACATCGGGAAGAAATAGAAAAAGTACACTAATTATTCCGACTTGAAATATGAGATGGCTAGGATTTTGAAATCGAAAGAAGTTGAGGTAATCCCTGTTGTAGTGGGACATTGGGATCGTGACGTAAAAAATCTAGCAAAGGATACAAAAGTTAGATTTTGGAAAAACAGATAAAATTTTGCAAAAACAGCAAGACTTGGAACTACCATAATCATTTGGACATAAAATTGAGAAAATAGGTTAGAAATACCTAAGCCCACTGGGTGAGATCGGCTATTGCAGCACCACTACTGTGAAAAAACATCAATCTTGTGAACAGAAGTAATAATAATAATAATAATAATAATAATAATAATAATAATAATAATAATAATAATAATAATAATAATACAGATAATCGGAAATCACTTCTTTATAATTTATTATTATTAGAAAAAAATAATAAACGTTTTATATTTAATAATTTTTAATGTATGTTTTATTTTACTAAATAAAAAAAATATTCGACTGTAGTAGAAACATAAATATAATTGTCTAATTTATGTATATTCCATATTACATTTATATTTCCGCTCTCACTAAGTATATTTATCAGTTGTATTCGTATTAGTATCAATATAATTTTGATAGAAATATTAAATTATTGTTCCTAGAAAATTGATGGCGAGAGACCTATGAGATTAGATTTCATGTTGTAAATAGAAATTTGATTTATAAGTGTTAGCTATCTTTTTGTAACCATTTGATTGTTTTACGCTAGTGTGGCAACTCCACATGTTACCTTGTATTATTCGCAATAATGGTTTTCTGTCTTCGTACTTTGAATTTTTCTTAAAATGATCACTTGAAAAGAAAGCCACTGAAATATTACATTATCCTATTACAGCACTTGCTTTGATATGTAATGTAATGCTAGTCACATAAAATTGACAGTATATGGTCATGCGAGTGATGCATTCTGCTCGTGTTATATAATATTGTAGAAGCAGAATACAGATTCTCATTGATCAAATATATAAAAAATAGATGAAGGAGTATTTCTAGTTTAAGCATCCCTATAAGATATTCTAGTTTCATATATTTCTTAGCGACACACGTGATATAGCAATATAATTTGGACTTGATCTTTTGAGAGTTTCCATAGTTTTTCTGAATGTTAATTTAGCAACATACCAACCTATCCAAAAAGTGTATAGCATGTACATTTACTAAGATGATAATGTATTCGGTTTATTTTCTATTTTCGAAATATTTGTTACGTTTTTGCTACTGGGTGTTTCGCTGATAATCTTTCTCTCGTTTCCTAGACGGGATTTGCTATGAAGTTATTTGTAAAATAATACTAGCAAAATATATCAAGTTACGTTAATGATAAAAATGTCAAGATATCGGACATCAAAACCAAAAGTTTAAAAAGAAAGAAAGCAGAATACAGACGGCCGGATAACAATGCCATATTTAGATTGTCTGTGAAATTGAGAAGGAAGATATGTATTAATTTTCTCTGTAAATATAGAAGTTTATATCGTATTTACTATGATTGGATGTTTACAAAAGACAATAAATAGCGTGAAAGCTTAAACACCTGTTTACCCTTTTCAGGAGCGAATTTCTTTCTTTCGAAATTCAAGAATTCCATCTGATAGTTAGCTCAGTTATTTTATATGTTGGGCAATATACATTCAGTTATTCAACAAAGAAGGGGCACAAAGACAAACATACACACATAGACGCACACATGTAAACACAAATACTCACATATACATATATAAATAAATATATATGTATATACACACATATGTATATATCAATATATATACATATATATTGTTATTTTTCTCTTTGTAAGTGTATGGAACAGTCTCTATTAAACTACTTTATCAATTTTCGATGTACAGACTGGACACATAATATAGAGCAGATCTAAACATGTCGAACGAATTCAATTTGCTCTTTAGCTTGTGAAAATAGCGGATAAGTGGTTAAAACTGTATAAAAGGTTAGAACGTGGCGACTGCAAGGTGACTAAACATGTTAATTCTACACATGGACAAATATACATTTATTCGTATAACAATGTTTTTTTTAAAGGATTTTATAGCGTATGGACTTAACTTACATGGAATAATGCTGGGAAGCTTTATGTTTCGAATTTATTTCTAGCTTATAGTACCAAACTCATATATTTTTAAACTTGTGAAATCAGTACAATATATTGAGTACAATATTATAATCAATAATTATTGACTTTGTCAATAATAAATACGGAATCTACATAAGTTTAAGTATAATATTTAATCCTATTTCATGAGGGGGCAGGATCGTACAACCTGCTTGTGTGTATATATATATATATATATATATATATATATATATATATATATATATATATATATATATGTGTGTGTGTATACATATATATACATATATTATTATTATTATTATTATTATTATTATTTGAGGGTAAATAGTTACGTATGGTCGTTACAAATAGCCATCTGTTTCAGTCAAAAAGACTTCCTCAGGCGACCTGGAAACTCTCGGCGCCAAAAAGAAAAATGATGAACATAGAAAGAAATTGAATGGGAACAATGGAGCTCTTCAAAAAAAAGTATAAAACGATCATAAAAAGTTTCCAGCTCTCTAAAAAAAGAGGATAAAAAACGAAGACACAAAGGGAAATATCGCATTAGAACCTATTGGAAGATTATTCCAAACTATTTTAACAACATGATATAAATCTGAAATAATTAAAGTGGGTCATAATTTTGCTGGAGCTGTAAATTGTATAGGAAAGTGGATGTGGGGCCTAAAACCTGCACCACCAAACTCCACTCTATTCATTAAAAAAATGATATTATAAACTTCAATTAATAACTGGTAAAATGTATATTTTACATAACACAATAATATGATAGAATTTAACACCTTTTATAATTCATCATAATGATGACACTACTAAGTGCATATTATTTATAATATGCATATATTTTCATATTAACAATTACATTTTAAATTCTCTTAGAATTTCTTAATAATTCCATAATAGTTTTAATTGGAAATTTTTATCTTAAATATAATTTATTTTATTTTCAATATCCTACTACTATTTAATGAAATATATAATGTACGTAGTTTTATTTCTGTATATGTGTGTTTGTGTATTTACATTTGTATATGTCTGTATATGTATGTATATATATATGTATATATGTATATATGTATATGTGTGTATGTATATTTGTATGTATTTCTATATATGTATACCTGTGATTATTTGTGTATCTATACATATAGTTGTGTATTCTTGCGTGTGCGTATTTTCTTATATGTATATATTTACGTGGGTATGTGTGTGTCGGTTTTGCACACGTGTGTATGTATTTGCATATTTTGTATGTATGTATATATACAGATGCATATCTCCGTATTAATATGTCTGCATCAGTCAATCCCCTACCCCTGACTTAACCTATAACGATACCTAACTCCTGATATCAAATAATACACGTGCTTGCTCTTTTACTCTGACACGTTCAAAATCAATGTATAAACAGAACCACCCACACCCAATTTCTTATACAATTTACAGTTCCAGTAAAATTATGCCCCACTTTAATTATTTCAGATTTATATCCTGTTGTTAAAATACAGGGTGTTCCAAAAGTATTGGGCACATTTCAAGTCCTCATATTTGGATAACTATGAATGGTAGTAAGATGAAAGTGGTGTCATTTTGAAGCGAAATGCATAAAAAAATTTTTGTAATTTTGCTATTTTTTTCATTTCTTTTCAGACCCAGTAATGGCGTTCACTCAACCAGGAAAGGCGTTTTGTGTGTTTGAATTTGCAAAAACTGAATTATGGACACTTGCTTAACATACATTTTGCAAAATATTCAGAAAACAGCCACCAGAAAAGAAGTCCATATTGAGATGGCATGGTAAATTCATGGCGGATGGGTGCTTATGCAAAGCTAAGAGAATGGGATGCCCCTCAACTTAAGAAGATGTGATTGACATATGTTTGCAAAAATTGGACTATCGTCTTGATGTGTATAACGTGACCAATGATGCTCACATTAAATACCTTTGAACATTCCATGAAAAATTCGAGACTACAAGCTTTCTGAATATACCAGATGCGTTTTTATATTCCTAATAGTTTTCGAAATATTCAATGTCAAAATGTGTCCAAGACTTTTGGAACACCCTGTAGTTTGGAATAATCTTCCAATAGGTTCTAATGCGATCTTTCCCTTTTTGTCTCCGTTTTTTTTTGTTTTTTATCCTCTTTTTTAAGAGGTCAAAACTTTTAATGATGTTTTTATACTTTTTTGAAGAGCCCCAATTTTTCTCTTCAATTTCTTTCTTATCTTTCACATATTTCTTTTTGGCGTTGAGAGGTTCTAAGTTTCCTGACGAAGTCTCTTTCACTGAAACAGATGGTTATTTGTAGCGACCATATGTAACTGTTTACCCTCAAATAATAATAAAATATTTAGCTCTTTTTATTGAGCACTATTTAAACAACCTCGTTGTCTTCATTAATCCCGACTTTTGAACACTTCAAACCTATATATATATATATATATATATATATATATATATATATATATATATATATATATATATATATATATATATATCAGTTGTATCGATTGATTTTCTAGATGTAAATCCCATGAAACCCGTGTGATTATTAAAGAGTGCTAAATGCAGGACAGAGCTGGTATATAGTGTGTTTATTATACAAAGATTATTAGTTACATATATTCATAAATGTTTCAGTGGAGTCTCTATTCAGGACGACGCTTCATCAGACAAAAAAAAATGATATTAAAACGGGTCTCAAGTCCATATTGGGGTTATAAGATATTTGGGAACGATCCACATTCCGGAGAATTGAATATATGCTTTGTGAATGTAGGGAGTTTTTAAAGAGATGTATGGAGGAAAGGGGCGCTGTTTCCTGTGTTTAAATCGTCATTTGTTAGGGAGGTGTAAAGTGATTCTTTTAGGTCCCCGGTTATTTATTTTATTGATTAACATTTCCCATATAATTATGTTGCTTGTACGCCATTTATTGGTCGTGACTTAATTTCCATTTGACAAGTGTTATTTTTATTTATTAGTGTATTAACACTAGCACATAGATTGTAGCGACTATCCGAATATAAAAGTACTTCTGATCAAAGCAAAAGTAACAGCCGCCAGACTAATAAAATTCTATGACTCCCGACTGTCAACGACTTAACCGTATAAAACGGCACTTCTCACCCCTATACCCACTCTGAAAACAAGAAAATTAACACAAACTAATGAATAAATAAAACGAAAAAAACGACAAGAGATAAATAAATAACTAAAAAAAACGAATAAATAAAGATAACACTTGTCAAAAAGTGTTGACTAATTAACATTGTTAAAAGTTAATTAGATGTTATCGATCTATCTGTCTATCTATCTATTCAATGATATGCTTACAATAGTTTATATTGGGAGTTATTGTTTATAGAATTAAGTTTAGCAATAGATTTTAGCTGGAATATTTATATAATTTAGCTAGGATTAAATATAAACAAAATAATCTTGAACAGGTGTACGTGACAGAATGGTCACGTTAAGGCAACGTGTCTTTTAATTAGTGATGTAACGGAACTGAGGTAAGATGTCGGGAACTTAGAGTCGGTAGTTTAAGTTTGACCACGAGAGTGAACAGACGATCAAATCACAGAGGTGGACAGACAGCCAGGGAGCGGGCTGTAAGAATAGAAAATGTAGACGAACTTAAGATCATGTGAAAACCATTTGAGACAACTGTAATAGATTTAAATTATAAAAATATACAGTGTTGTTTATGGGTTCACTAGTAAGAACAGATGTCTCAATTGGATGGTGTTGGTCGTATCATGACTCGTCACGGAGCAACAGGTAGATAGAAGAACTCTTCAAGAAAAAAAAAAGATATGAAGCATATAATATTCTTATATATGAACTGTAATATATTCCCGTGTGATAAGTCTGATATAACATGACTCAGTTTACACGTCAATGTCATATTCTCCTGGCTAAACAGCATACATAAGATTCCTACGTTTATTATCTGTCCGTTAAAAGAACAATATCTCACATGCACTAGATAACACATGATCCCTTTTAATATATTATCTCTCCAATATAATATACAACAAAATAAATTGAAGGCACGACTAATAAAAGATATACAACCATAAAAATAACCTAAGGATATGGGCAATTTTAAATCAAGGGCAATAAAAACGCGAAGCTAAATGAATGACTTAACATCTCCCAACTAAAGACGGTTTACACACGGGAAAGATCATCCCCTTCCCCTACCATACCTCTAAAAAATCTACTGGCCACATTCAAAAAGCATTCACATCAATTTTCCGCGGAAGGTGGATCGCAGCCGAATATCTTATAAAAGCCAATGTGGGCTTTGACGCCCGTTTCAATATTAATTCGATTGTCTCATGAAGTGCTGTCTCAAAATAGGGACTCCACTAAAACATCCATTATATATATATATATATATATATATATATATATATATATATATATATATATGTAATAACATTAATAAAACTCAAATGACCTTGTAATGGGTGTTGTAACGCAATATCAGGTTTACGATTCCGGTTGGCCATGCGTACATAAACATAAACGCATAAAGGTGTAAACAAATAAACACAAATCTCTGGACCGGTCTCATTCGAACAAACAGACGTCCTTAGAAAGCGAATATCTTAAATTTATTGAATAAAAATTGCAAGATACGGATAGCCAACTTTAAACATGATTTTTTTTACACAGGCATCACCACATTATCAAGGCCTAGAGGTCATTCAAGGATAAGGTTTAAAGAGTGTACAGTAGAAATTGAACAATATAGTAATCATTAGTAATGAAAATTCGGTAAATTTGATAACTTATATGGAACGGCTCCTCAAGAACTTATTTACGTTAGACATGAACACAACCATATTGTAGTCCGCCGGAAAGCAAGAAAACGGAAGGCAATTCCACAGGCGTGCAGTTCTAAGAAAGAAGCTTTGCTCATGGAATCTACGTTTAGGTTTAGGCACAGATAAAGAGTGGGGGAATATTGATAGTGTTTTCAGCTAGACGAGTGTTTCTTGTATAAGTTTGGCGAGGTGGGACTATAAATTGAAGCTCAGTCGAACACTTTCCATGAAAATAACGATACATCAGAGACAAACATTAAATCTCTTCTGTGAGATAGAGGTTGAAAAGAAGAAAAAATGACATCTCATACGAGGCTACGAAGTCTATTTTGAACTCTATCAAGGCAGGACAAGTCCTTTCTAGCAGCGCCTGCCCAGATGTGGCAACATTATTCTATCCTTGGACGTACCTGGCTCTTATAAATATAGAGAATGGCATCAACATTGAGATATCTACCGGATCGATAGAAAGATCCTCCCATTTTTCCAGCGGCCTTGGCAACAGATTTGCCGTACGTGTTCATTTTAAAATCAGGAATAATGGTCAAGCCCAGAAGCTTGTCAAAACTTGAGGCCTCCTGAAGACGAGAGCCATTCATTTCAATTGATGCCAGATGCGGATCAGAATGTTGATGATGTAAAGAGAGAAGCTTGGTTTTAGATGCATTAAAGGTAACCATTGTACTATGTGCTCAAGATCAGAGGAGAGAGAATCGGAGAGAACTTGGTTGTTTATTGTCTTAGATGTGCTACCATAAATGGTAGTGCCGTCAGCATAAATGTCTACAAATGATGTAAGGATGTGATTTGGAAGATCATTAATGAAGAGTAGGAAAAGAGTTGGGCCCAGGATGGACCCCTCAGGGACACCAGCATTAATACTGTGAGCTCTTTTATTCATCCCCTCAACTACTACTCTTATGAACCTAACAGAAAGAAATGATTTAATAATTGAGAAGACATTTCCAGCTATACCATAGCTAGAGATCTTGTGAAGTAAACCTTTATGCCATACCTTATGTTATGTTATGTCATATGTCATGCCTTTATGCCATGTCAAAGGCCTTAGATATGTCAAGAGCAATTGGCCTAGAAATGTTGCCTCCGTCGAGAGATTTGCTAATCCTATGAGTTATAACTGGAAGCAACTCTGCTGTGGATCTAGCAAACGGAAACCATATTGAGTGTCACTAAGAAGGTTATTTTTGTTGAGATGGTTGATTACTTCTGTATTTAACACATGTTCCAGCAACTTACTCATGACGCACAGGAGACTTATTGGCCTGTACTGAGAGGGGGATGAGCGATCACCTGAATTTTTAAATACAAGGCATACTGATGAAATTTTCCAGGAAGATGGGAAACTATTCTCCTTAACACAACGTTTGAACAGTTTTGTAAGCACGGGCGCTAGTTCAGGTTGAAGTTTTTTTAGTGCTATAATTGGAATACCGTCGGGGCCAGTTGATTTATTGGAATCAAGGTTTTTGATTAGCTTTGCAACATCACGTACAGATATACGTATATCACATAGCGTGTTTTCTGATACAGGAGGAAATATTGGGGATTGCCGGGCTTGATCGCAAAGGGTAGAATTAGCTGCAAAGTTCTTGGCAAAGAGTTTGGCTTTGTCTGATGCTGACGAGATTACCTCAGGTCCATTGATAATAGTTGGGATAGACTACACGCTTCTGTTCAGCATTCTGTTTGCTATTTGCCAAAACTGGTGGGAACTATGCCGCTGCTCAGCTACTTTGGACTTAACGGATTGAGCATACAACTCTCTTGCGTTCTTTATTACTTTCTTACAATGGTTGCCGGCAGTTCTGAAAGCGGCTTTCGTTTCCATACATCTATTACGTTGGAAGCAGTGGAAAAAAAGATTTCTATGCGCAATGGCAGCAGTACATTCTGGAGAGAACCATGGTTTGCTGTTAGGTTTTTGCTGGAACTTTTTCGAGGGTATGATAAGTATATATCTACAATTAACCATTCCGTCAGGTCTAATACTATAGAGGACACATCCTTTTTAAACATGGAACGCAGAGATAGATCCGATATAAATGTACGGAAGCTATCCCAGTCAGCCTTAGTGTATCGATATACTGTACGATGGAGAGGTACGTCCGGGAACATAGTACATTTTATTTTTATCTTAATTGATACAACACAGTGGTCGGAAGATCCAAGAGGAGACAGAACAGAAACAGAACATAGCTCAGCGCAAGTTGTGAGAAAAAGGTCTAGTTGACTTGCATACTGGCAATCATTGTTGGGCACACGGGTGGGTTCATGAACAATCTGAGCGAGGTCATAAGCAATGGAGAAATCATGATAGAACCTCCCCTCATCCTCGGTCTTGTGAGTGGGTCAACCATTCCTCGTTGTGAACATTGAAGTCTCCACATACGTGAATTTTAGCTGAAGGATAAGCAGATAGGACTTGGTCAATTTTCTCAGATATGCTTTTAAAGATAGTAACTCCGCTGTTGCGGGGGAGATAGAGAGTTAATATAAATGCAGTAGTGTGAGCTAAAGCAACCCGGAAGCACATATAGGGTAAGTTAGGATCTTCACTGGAGATGTCCCTACCACATGGAAAGCCATCTTTTATATAGGCACATATTTCATGCCCATGGCGATCTTGGGGGTCGGATTTAGAAGTTAAGTTAGAGTATCCTTTAATTGCGAACTCTTCTAGGGAAATGTCCAATGCCAGTTTAGCTTAAAAATAAAAGGTCTGGTTTAGTCTCCTGTACTTAGGTTTCAACCTCTGGAAGGTTAGAACGTAGACCTCTGATGTTGGAGAAGGATACTTGGTAGTAGGGGTCTACGTTGGAAGATGGAGCATCGGGTTTAATTGTGTATTTTTTCTTGAAGCTTGTCATGATTAAATTTTGGAATTTTTGGACTAGGTCGTCTGATTTAATTAGAGCAGGACAGAGAGGGGAAACTAATCCACACCACAATAAAACGTATTGTTTTACAGTGTACGTTTTCAACGTCCCAATTCTTTTTTCCATATAAACAACTGTTCATACTTTCTGCTTTTTTACATCGTTCATTTCCAGATTACGTTTAAGTGTTTTTAACACAATTTTCGTACGAATAAATCTACTTTAAGCCGTTCACAACCATAAGAGCATTTTACAACGGCGACTTACCCACCGCATTCCTTTTTTAATTTATTCTCCATTTTTAATACACATTTCTTAAAAACATTCATAAATTTTCTTCTCCACTACTTTCTGCTTTTTGTACATCGTTCATTTCCGCATTATCTTAATTAGTTTTATTGAATTTATTATTTATATATAAATTAAATAGTTTACTCAATGTGTCATGAATGTTTGTTTAAAGTAAATGAAAATGTAACATTTTATTTTCATCTTCTATTTAAAAAACTCATTCTGAACATGGAGAGATGGTTTTAACTATTCTGTACATTCAAGTAACAATTTATGTAGATTTAAATAAAAGATATATCAAAATATGTATTTTATTTTAAGTATTATGGTATCCGTTCAGTGCACATTTACCTATAAGTATACACACCACTTATATTACAATGGCTGTAAGATTTTTTCAAAAATAAACAATTATAAATAGAACGGCTGATAGAAATCTATGGATATTCTTTTTTAATTGTAATATACTTTCATAGAAATGTTTCTGTTATGTCACAAAACACTATTTTCTTTACATTACAAGTGCCACGCTCATACTTTAATTCAATAGATAATATAACATTCTGACCTAACTGGTAACGGGTAGTCTAGTATATATATATATATATATATATATATATATATATATATATATATATATATATATATATATATATATATATATATATATATATATATATATATATACAGGGTGGCCACAAAGTGTAGCTACATTATGTAGCGAGACTTTGTGGACACCCTGTATATATATATATATATATATTGTATTTTATATACATTTATTTTTGTGTGTATATATATATATATATATATATATACATATATATATATATATATATATATATATATATATATATATATATATATATATATATATATACAGGGTGTCCACAAAGTCTCGCTACCTAATGTAGCCAGACTTTGTGGCCACTCTATGTATTGTGTTTATTAAGGATGAATGCATTCGATCTGGATATATATATATATATATATATATATATATATATATATATATATATAGCAAATAGTCAACATTCCTTATTTCCGAGGTCTTGTTTAGCATACAGTTTATTTCTGCTATCATGTTAAAATGATCAATCTCTGACCACATTTCTCTGAACACAGAAAAAATAATTGCATAATTATTATGGCTTTTAAAAAAATCCAACGTGTAGTTTCAATTGTGGTTTATGATATTTAAGCTATCTTTGGTTATTCTCATATATATATATATATATATATATATATATATATATATATATATATATATATGAACACACACATAACTACACACATACACACACACACACACATATATATATATATATATATATATATATATATATATATGTATGTATATTTTATAAGCTAACCACGAAAATTCCACATGATAATATATATATACATATATACACATTATTAAACAGAATGTTTCCGGTAAGTTTGTATACAATACATACATTGTATATATACATACATATATATATATATATATATATATATATATATATATTTATATTGCTATATTATTATATATATAATTATGTTAGTTTTTATATATATATATATATATATATATAAGGGCATATATATAAGTTTATATGTATATACATACGTAATTTTACAGAATGTTTGCGGGAAGTTAACATATGCACAAATTTATTTATGTATTTATTTATTTATTTATATACATGACATATTTCAAAAAACAATTCCACTGGAAAAATAATATTTTTGCACTACGAGTATTCTTTTTCAAATCATCGGAACGTTTATAATAAACTTTACGTGAAGTTCATATGCACTGTTCCAGACTTGCAAAATTTTCGATAGGCGACAGTAATATCTTTTAAACGCTTTAAATCTATAGATTTTTTTTATTACTCATCTTTAATTATATAATACATATTTATCAAATATATGTTCATTTTTGAAGTACCGGTATTATTTATTTTCGTGGCAGTTTTCTTTTATTTACAATATATAATTATTTTATGTATTACTAGCATCAATCTTATATAATAGATTGACAACTCCGGGTAACCTTGCTTGTATGAGAAAGTTTTTTTCAAATTTTCATTTCTGTGTTAACGACTTATCTTAAACTCCTATAAATGCATTCATGTATTGTCTGGTTGAATCGTTAAATAAACTATGACATGCCTAAAGGAATTGATAGTTTTAACTTTTGTTTTAAAGGCAAAAGTGGTCTGCATAATTAGATTCCGCCATTCCTTCTAACAGATTTCCCTAGCATTCTGCATCATTATACTAAAGATGTTCGTTCGCATTTGACCTTTTACTGAATACATCGTTACAATTTAATTTGAGCCGCTGATGAAGTTAACGTAGTAGATTTAGCAAATCACTGATCAAACTCAATTTATAACTTTAAGTATAGTTGAGACATTCTAAGCTTAACATTCATTCAAGTGTTATGTAATTACCGTACCGGCAAAAGCCGTCTAAGCCAGCGGAAGTGTGTCGGATTTGGGCATGTGTACATTAGAAATATTATATTAAACTTAAATGAAAATATGAATATGGATTCACAGAGAAAACTACAAAAATAACATCGCATAGATGTAAAGCGGAAATGAGTAAACCTATCACTTAAGTATAAGATATTAAAATCAACTGTACCTACTTTGAGCACGATACAGATCGGTCTTCGAATCTTAGCTAGTCCGACCCGTTTTATTCAAACGAAGCCAAGGGAACGTTGAGAAAAAGAACCATTAAAACATGCCAGATTATCGAAATGTAAATTACTATAATCCGTTATTTTTATACTTAGAAAAATCTACTATATTATTTTAAAACGCTAAATTCTTTGAACTATTTAAGAATTCCTTTATTTTCCCGAATATTGGAAACTAAATACAGCTTTCCTCATATTTAACAATATTTTGGCGTTGGTAATTATTTTAGAGTTTTATATATGCATACTGCTAGACTGACCCGATATTTTCTCAGATTAAACGCGAATCAACAAATGATCCGTTCTCCCATACTCTTGATGTCATCGAAATTGGTGAAATTTCCTATTATAAAATAACATCGATTTCCTGCTCTAGTCAGGACGTCAATTGCAGTGTACCAGAAGGAAGCTTCCCTACCCCTATGAAAAACTTGGACCGCCCAGAGGCCTGATTCCACTGTTGGCGGCCGCTCAGCACAACAAAGCAAAGGTGAGGCCAGTGATGAACTCCCGTGAACTGAACGCGCATGTTGATGCGTTCACGGCAGATGCTGACGTTTGTGCCAGAAAGCTACGAGAGTGAACCTAGCAGGGTTCCAATGTGTCCCTGATGGATCTAAGAAAAGCATACCTACAGGTCCGAATCAGTGAAACAATGTGGCCATTTGAGATAGGAGGTAGTGTCTTACCAGACTAGGCTTCGGGCTAAACGTGGCACCCCGAATAATGAAGACCATCGTTAACGTTGTGTTGTCACACGAAGAAAGAATAAAAGGTAAGACATCGGCGTACCTTGATGACATATATGTCAATAAAGAAATTGTGTCATCATTACGTGTAAGATCCAAACTGGCTGAGATTGGTTTGACGTGCAAGGAACCAAAACGTTTGGAGAATGGCGTCCGTGCCTTGGACCTGAACGTTCGACAGAAGCGAAGGACTTTGAAATGGAGGCGCGGGACTGCAGATCCTGAAGTGCCCGATGTCTTCACGGGGCGAGCCGTATTCTCCCTGTGTGGAAAACTTGTGGGGCACCTACCAGTATGTCGATGGACTCGTGTGGCAACAGGCATCATAAAAAGGAGGGCAAGCGCAGCCACTAAAGGCTGGGATGATGAAACAGCCGACGATCTGTTGGTTTGCCCGACGAAGTCGGTGTAATCTAGAATGATAGGTGACGACTGGTCTCGGATCCAGTCTCGCTCTCATCGTCGAGGGTCGACTGCGATTGTTATGGCGATCGAAGATCCTTGATGGGACGGGGCACCCCGTACACTCGCACTAATGCCGGACTGATCACCTCAGTAAAACGCTCGGTTAAGTAGTGTGTGGCGCATTTGCCGTGGGGGTTATTAACCCAGACGATATACCCAATTTGATAATCCCTCTGGTCGCCTCCGGCTCGGGAAGTGGGCTGGTCTCTACGCCTCTAACTTTGACGTGGTACTTGTGCAATGCTTCGATTGGCGCGGCAGAGGGTGAAATAGGGGTGACGTTATACCAATAGACCGCCTCAGGCACCGTGCTTCCCTTCTTGGCTGCGATGGCCTTGCCAGTCCTGTGGTTTCTCTCAATGATTCAGTTCCGGCTAAGCATATAGGTGCATCGAAATCGCAGACGTATATCCCAGCCGTCCGCGAAGTGATTTAACTGCTCACTAAGAAAGGTTGTGGCATTGTCGGTCAGTATCTTAGAAGGGGGAAGACACTATCCGGCTCACGTACAATGGCGAGCGAGTCTTGCCGTCATTTGCCCTGCACAATGCAAATCTAGACAGTCTGCAATCCATGAGTGTCAAAAAATGCCCGCAGTTGTGGTGGGGTACGTCCATTGCAACCCTGTTCCAATTTACTCTCACACTCAGTTTTCCCTTCTTCCACCGGACGGGTGCTGGGTTGATCGGCCGGCAGGTTTCGCAGCTTCTCACAACAGATTTCTCGTCCCTCTTTGACACATAGGGGAGGACCAGCCTGGCGATGTAAAGGGTTCGGTTTACAGCGTAGTGCCCGCTTTGGCAATGGACATCAGCAACACCGCCCGGGCTAAGCCGACGTCCCACCGCGGCGCAATTCACAGGTGCCGGTTCCTCCACTTCTTTTGTCAGGTCCAGCCAACGGCGTGGCACTTTGGTGAGGCGACCCGAGCGATTCTCACAGAGCTGGACCAGTATCACATCTACGGCCAGGTTGAGTTCCTTGATAATCGCAGTGGGGGTAGGAAGTATTAGCATTTCGGCCGATGCCTTCGATGTCAACTGTGCTTACCCAGTCAAGGTTTCGGTTATCCACCGATGCATGCACATGGAGCCTGTGTAGCACTCTGGTCTGCCACTGAAGCGCCAAATTAACCCCTTTGAGTGTAGCATCATGCTCAGCCAGGTTTATGTGCACGGCGTCATTTTCCGGCCGAGGCCAGCAGGCATCTTCTATTATAAATCCGTCGACCGCTATAGCAACGCTAAGGACGAGTAAGCTGGCGTTCACCCAAACTATAAACTCGCAGCATCGACGCACCAGCTCCCTCGCACGGGGTCATCATCGGTAACTCTGGCCACTCCACCAGAATGCTTCGTAGATGGGTGTAGATCGCGCAATTCATCATCCCATTTCGTAGATGTGGACGTCGCACGTCGCTTTATGGCCGCCACTGCCACCCGGAGCAACACACGCATGAGGAGGTGGCCACTAGTTTTCCGCAGACGGTAAAAACTGTCCGACGCGTGATGTTGGATGGAACATGCAAGCCAATAACTTTCGCACCATTTTGCAGGCGGTCTGGCTCCTTGCACGACAGCCCGACGCTCGCAAAAGAGTTATTTCACCGCCTGTGCAGACATGAGGCTCTCGTTCATGAAAATGTCGTCAATATACGACGACGTTGCCTGTCGACAGAGAGCTTCTTCATCCCGACGCCGGATCGCCTGCATAATCGCTGTCATACTGTTCGGGGCCACGTTCAGCCTGGTCAAACAATAGCGAGTCCCTTTGATCTCATCCGTCTGGAACGGCTAAAGCGATTTATCGACGCGTATTTGCAGGTAGGCTCTTCGCAGGTCCAGGATATCCATGTACGCTCCCTGCTGCCGTCACTCCTTTCACATGCGCAGACGTCATCCCCCGCCAAGTGTGAGTCGACATGTTCATTGAGTTCCCGGTAATCCATGACAGGTTGGATCTTCTCTTTATTCCCTTGCCTGACGGCTACAGGTGGGTCAGCCCCCTTAGTGGTCCGAGCTCATACTCTGGGTATGGAGCCAGCCATCGATTATCCATCCAATCATGGAGTTCTGCCTCATACTGGCCCCTGACCAAGCGGGAGAAGGATACTCCGTCAGCCGATTCCGCGATGACACTGGTTGCTGGTCGCCCGACCACTTCCAGCACGCGGTGCACACGTTTGTGACCTTGTTGTGTAATAACGTCCATTTCAAGAAAAAATCGCATACAAGAAGCTTCCTGTCGATAACCAACCCCCTCACAGCCACAGGGGGGCAATCGCCAACGATTATATGGACAATGCTTACCCTCACAACATATCAGCGAGCCTCTGTCAACGGTTTATTCTAGGGCCTTCTGTTTAGTTCATGCGGTGCAACATTTCTTGTGTATGAGGGTTTGGGTAAATCCGGTGTCAAGCAGTGCAGAGCGTCTACACCCATGAACTCGCAGTGTCACTACAGGAAGCACCTTGTTCAATGTTGCTTTGTGGAGGGTGATAGCGCCTCGGCTTCTTCCCCTTGCTCATTTCCCAGACAATTCCGTTCTACGTGGCTTGGCTTGTCGCATCGGTGACAACGTCCTCGTCTCCGTGCTCTATAGTCCGGGATGCGCTTCGCACCGATTTTACAGTCTCTGGCGAAGTGGTTGGGGCTGCCACATTTTTAGTACCGTGGACTCTCTCTAGGCGATTTCAGTGCGTCAACCGCTGCCGAGACCAGCTTCACATCCTCCTTAAGGATGTTTCGGGCTCTAGCCAACAACTCCATCAACCCAAGCTGATTGAGCTTCGACGACGCCCGCAATCCGGCGTCATCCGGGAGCTGCTGTCATCCGGGAGCCCAGACAAAAAGGCGCATGCCAATATTTGGTCGCTTACACCGAGAAAAGGAGCAGCAATCTTGTTCAGGTCGGCCTGATAGACGTCCACAGTCTCCCCTTGCCCAAGCCGACGTTCAGAGAATTGCCTCCAGGCAACAAAAGGGTCCGCATTGAATGCTCCTACAACACTTGTTTTATCTGCTCCATTGTCCCCTCAACCCCGAGCGGCTGGTACAGAGCATAAGCCCCATTAGTGATCCTCAATAGCTGGATCCTTAATCTTGCACACACGGCAAACGCGCTCGGCCTTCTCCAGCTATTCAACGACCGAAGGACCTGCCGGGGCCCCATCAAACACTTGTATCAGCTTCAGGTCGAGTCTGTTAACGGTAAAATTTACGTCGAAATAGCGTGTTGTTGCAAAAAAAAAAGAGCACACAAAACCTCAGCTCACTACAGTAGCGTCGTCAGTCATTACTTTCTATAGACTCGTTTTCACGTCTGCCTCATCTGCTCCAGTGGCCTGGTTTTATAAATAATAGAGCCCTCTAAATGTGCATATTATCAATGGACCAAAGGTCATCTCGTCAGCATTAGACAAGGTCAAACTATTTGCCAAGAACTTTGCAGCTAATTCTACCCTATGCGACGAAGGCCATCAACTCCCCGTATTTCCTCCTATAACACACAACACATTAGGTAACATACACATATCTGTGCGTGACGTCGCCAAGCTAATCAAAAACCCTTATTCCAGTAAAGCAACTAGCCCTGACGGCATCCCAAATATTATGTTAAAAAAGCTTCAACCAGAACTTGCCTCCATAATTACAAAACTCTTTAAGCGTTGTCTTAAGGAGAAGTGCTTTCCAACACTATGGAAAACTTTATCAGTATGTCCTGTATTATAGAATTCAGGTGATAATTCGTCTCCCTCTCAATACAAATCAATAAATCTCCTGTGTGTCATGAGTAAGTTGCTGGAATCAATATTAAATAGAGAAGTTGTCAACAATCTCAGCAGAATAACCTTCTTAGTGACATGCAATATGGTTTCCGTTCTGCAAGATCTACAGCAGATGTGCTAACTGTTATATCACATAGGATTAGCGTATTTCTCGGCAATGATTTCCTTTCTAGGGCAATTGCTCTTGACATATAAAAAGCCTTCGATAAGGCATGCCACAAAGGCCAACTTCACAAGATTTCCAGCTACAGTATAACTGGAAATGTGTTCTCAATTATTAAATCATTTCTCTCTGATAGGCTCATAAGAGTAGTGGTTCATGAGCAAAAATCAAAGGCTCGCAGAATAAATGCTAGAGTCCCTCAGGGGTCCATCCTGGGCTCAACTCTCTTCCTGATTTACATTAATGATTTCCCAAAACACATGCTTAAATCATTCGTTGACATCTATGCTGATGACATGACCATCTACAGCAACACATCAAAGGCCGTAAACGACAAAGTTCTCTCTGATTCTCTTTCTGATCTTGAGCACGTGATACAGTGGGGGAAGAGATGGCTGGTTACCTTTAATGCATGTAAAATCAAGCTTTTATATTTACATCATTAACGTTCTGATCCCCCATCTGGCATCAATTGAAATGGATGGCTCTCGTCTAAGAGAGGCCCTATGTTTTGACAAACTTCTGGGTTGGACCTTTACTCCTGATCTGAAATGGAACACGTACTTCAAGTCTGTTGTCAATGTCGCTGGAAAAATGGTTGTATCGTTCTACCGCTCCAGAAGATATCTCACTATTGATGCAATTCTCTATCTATATAAAACCCAAATACGTCCAAGGATGGAGTTCTGCTACAACATCTGGACAAGAGCTGCTAAAAACAGCCTATCCTGCATTGACAGAGTACAAAATAGACTTCGTGGTTTAGTGGGGGATGCCCTTTTCTCTACCCTGCAACTTCTCTTCCACAGAAGATACGTTGCGAGCCTATATTTGTTTTATTGTTATTTCCATAGTAGCTCCTCGTCTGAGCTCAAATCTCGTGTCCCCCTAGCCAATCTTTTACGTTAAACACCCGTTTAGCTGAAACCACTGTCAATAATTTTCCCCCTCTTTATCTGTGCATAAATCAACACGTAGATTCCATGAACCAAGCTTCTTTCTTAGAACTGCACGCCTGTGGAACTCTCTACTGTTTGGCTGTTTCCTTCCGGACTTCAACATGGATGGCTTCAAGTTCAACATAAACAAATTCCTGATGAACCGCCCCCTTAAGTAATGAGATTTTATCAAATCTCCACTACTAATGAATATTGCAACACTATCCCATTGATTATTGTACACAAAATAACCCTTACCCCCGAGTGGCTTCTGGGCCTTAGTAAGTGGTGACCTCCATTTAAAAATAGGCTACTAAATATGCATACGTGCGCGAGAGCACACAAGATTCTGCGAGACTATATAAGGCTGCAGGCGTCATCTTGGACCCTTTTCAGCATTATAACGTTGCGCCGGCAAAGCACGTACCGAGGCTGTTTAAGAGATGAGCCTGCGTTCCCACAATTTTCGCCACGATTGCAGGGATCGTTCGTAAAGGAGTTCCTCCTATTTTTCAATTCAGAAAGGGAAAGACTTGACCAGACGAAAATTATATTAACATGAGCAAACTTTTCTTCTCCAGAATATACTTTTCTACATTACACCACCATTCTCAATGCACCTTTGCTATGGATTTAAATGCCTCCAGGCTTTTAACACACATTCATGACAGGGGTCCCTTTCTTACAGGCTCACACTGTAAATATCTGTAACAGATGGATGCAAATTGTAGCTCATCCTTGCATTAACAATGTCATTTACAATCCCCTCTTATAGATTCAGTCAAAATACAACACAAAAGAGGCATTACTTCTGGGACGCTTTTCGTATATTGTTATAAAGGTTTCAGGAGCATTTTTAAATTCTACTTTATTTTGTTTGTATTAAACCTCATCCTATAATTAAATGATTTCTATTTAGAAAAGTCTGATTAATCATTACAATTAGAGTAAATAAACGTGGTTCTGTCGTTTTGATTCTAAGTGTTCTATTTCTGTTTTAGCTATAATACGTGAAAAGCTAAAAAGAAGTGACCTCCTACATATTCAAAGAGATTTAAACACTCCTATTGTTTTTTCATACAAATGCCCCTTAACTGTGAGTAAATTTCTATAATAGAGTTTTTCCATCAGTTAAATATTATCCCGTATATTTTTTACTGCGTTATCGTATTAATATATTTCAATTGATTTATATTGCTTTGAGTACGTCTAATAGCGTTGAAACAGTGTATAAACCATTACCCCACATATTAAATCTCTGACAGTGATATCAATGATAAATTATCATTCAATAAACTATTCATATCGGTTCAGAGCTTTTATTATAATCTTATGTTTAAAATAAAATAGTTTATTCATTTATTGATTGCGGGCATATCTTTTATTTGTTGTTTTACGATGTTTCGGCCAACTATTCCTCTGGCCTTCCTCAGGTGGAAACTGCAACGGGATAGAAACTCTGAATTTTACTGCATTCTTAGCAATTACTTCCTTCCATAGTTGGTTTGAGTCTCACCACGTTTTGGCCAACTAAGCGTCTGACCGGCTTTTGGGAAGACACGGTGAGACAAAAGAAACTATGGAAGGCAGTAATTGCTGAAAATGCAGTTAGATTCGTATTTCATATCGCGTCGCTGTTAATACCTGACGAAGGGCAGAGGAATAGTTGGCCGAAACGTTGGGAAACAACAACTAAAAAATGAGGATAATTATTTGCAAAAAATGAATAATACTCATCTCAATAAAACATTCCAATATATTATTACAAAGTTTCTCCAAGAAAGAAACTTATAATATATTTTTTCTGATCATTACATCTCTAATATTTTGTTTACACTGTTTTGTTGTATTTTCTATATATTTTTCATAATCATTGTATATAAGGATGCTACGAGAAAACGAGTATTCCAATCTAAAATCATGGACGGAAACAAAGAAAATATCAATTTCAGATCTTTAAGTTAGACATCATTTTTTATATGTTTTTCAAGTATCTATTCTATATTTTAACGATCTTGCAAAACTTTTTCAAAGTATGATATAATACGAATATTAAATAGTCACTATATTTGATTATTTTTCTTCTCTCTTTAATAAAGTAGTTATTACATAGTAAATGTTTCAAAAGCATTTCTTCAATTAGCGTTCATTATGTTTTGTGTTAATGACTAATTAAGAAAATATTTTCTTTTCAAGCAAATGATGTTTTCATAAGTTTTTTTTTTTTATCTTTTATTGGTCTTCGTTATTTTATTCATCTATTTCATTAAGCAAGGTGTGTTTTGTAAATAGACACACAAAGTATCCGACCGTAATGTAATTGTCATTATATATCCATGCGTAATTTTTTTTACAGTTCTGAATTTGTCATTGCTTATAATGATAAGCAATGACAAATTCAGAACTGTAAAAAAAATTACGCATGGATATATAATATAGGTTAGAATAGTTAAAGTAAGAATAAGATTAATATTATTTTATATTTTCACAAAATAAAACCATGACGTATATAGTTGTTTACCGTAAAAAATAGCATTTTATGAAAAATACAAAATACTATTTTGCTTCCAATTCAGGGTTTGCTTTTAAATAAACAGTTAATCTTTGAACGAATATATTTTACACCGAACTGAGATCAGGCATTTGCAGCTTATAAAATCACAAAAGTATGTATGAAACCATGAATAAGGCACACACATACTGAACTTGTAAGATATCAGATTACTCTAAAACTAATTGATTTTTTCGAAGTGATGAGTTGTTGTTTTCTGGTTATTATGCAGTCATATGGGCAAATGGAACACTTATACCAACGCCTGATATAAAAGATATATTTGTATATGCAATTAACTAAAAACTATAAACTATACATAATTAAACATCATGCTATTTTAATAGGAAAATACACATTATAAAGACACGTCGGACGATGAATATGTAAACTGTTTCACAATGTAATATAAAAATGGGAATTCGGCATTTTCTGGAAAATAAACTACACAGAATTGTACTCTGTGTCTATATATACCAAATCTATATTATGTTTAATGTCCTTCAACTCTAATTCAGTATAAAATGTGCATATTTATTTAAAAAAACAAACAACCGGTCAATATGTGAGAATGGCAAAGAAAACTACAAAATGATTTTACAAATTACTTTTCTTATGGTAAAAGTAATGCATATAATCTATATAAAAATAATACTATTCATCCGAAAATACATTTTATGCTGAGAATATCGATATAATATATTAACTACTACAAACCTTAATGCTAATTTGATTGACTCTCATAAAAGTATTAATCCCGGTAGCGAGGAATAATGCTTATTGCTGCGGTTTCAAGAACGTCTGTTTCTATCGAGCGTTCATATTAGTTACAGGTGACAATTTGAGATTTATCAATTTTCAAAATGTCGCTTTATACTTTTAGTAAAGTAATACCAAGGAATTAACTCTTTTTCTCATTATAAATACGGTCATCTAACTCTGAGTAAGTGTGTCGGTCATAGAAAGAGTGACACGTTTTTCTTAGCTAAACTGGGAGAACGGATTCTCGTCAACCTGTTGTTTAATGTACGAGTTTTACCAAAGTATATGACTTTTAAACCTATTAACCGAGTGCGTATTGTTTCCTCCATTAATTCCTACGATAACAGTCATGTACGTTTAAATTAGATTGAATATAGACATTAGCTTGGGTTTATTTTATGTTACGTACATTTGATTTTATTTCGCAATTATTAATAAAGCTAAATAATTTTCAATTCATTTTTAGAGCACAAGAGAAAAATTCACTTTGAATAATGGTTCTATACTTAACTTTGTAGCATTTATAAAATTGCATTTCTAAAACTGAAAATTTTCAAATTAAATAATAAACCTTCACTTTTAAAGTTGATCAACATGTTTGTTTAAATGTGTCTATGCTTACATTAATACATTTCGATCATGCATCTCAATACACATTTTTTTAATACACATACTTTTTTAATACACATATTTTTTTAATACACATATTAATAAAATGTTCTACTAAAATTTTAAATATTGATACTATATATGCTTTTGCATGCTTTAAACAATAATAGAAATATATATATATATATATATATATATATATTACAAATAATCAGTAATTTCATTACACTATTTAACGGCATAGCAGTCAGTTTTACGCAAATTTTAATTTGCTCGTGGCCATCAACTGAATCGTGTATAAGAATTATCTGATTGAGTCTATTGCTCGCCGCAACAATTTTCAAATGATAATCAACTTCTTGTCTGCAGTTTCACTAATCATTTCCAATCACTGCTTATAACCCTCATGTTTTTTTAGATATATTTTCTGGTTGTATATTCGTCAAAGCCGAATAATTATCAAGCACTATTAAGAAACATGTTCAATAACTGTTCCCAAAATTCGATAGTATATTGTTATTCCCAATCATTAAATGTTCAACTCATCATTTTTCTTAAATCAGCAACACTTTGAGTGACAGGAATTGAAATCCTTATCAATTTTGCATTGTCAATTATATTGTTCTCAATGACCTTTTAATACCGTTTGTGAAAATAGTGGAGTTGGTGATAAATGGCATTAACAATGTAATTATACTTCTTTTTTATTCAATTTAAAATATAATTAAAAATGATCATCATTGTCATTCAGTTAAATGTTCTTTAGATGGATGTTCATTCGCATTTTATAACAATTCATTATTAATATCAATTTAATCCAATCAAATTAATGAAAGATGTGCCGATATAATGTAGGAACTTTAAAAACAATCTCACCCAAAAAAGACACTCACAAAATAATCATTAATTTGGATTTTGTTCATTACTTAATTCGGATACTATTCTCGTCTCAAATGATATATGCTCAACGTTTCGATAGTTTTTAATTTTTTTAATTAAAACAATACTATGAGAATTATCAATATTCTGTAAAAATATTACAAGTCTGTTATTTATTTAATGTTTCAAAGAAGAAGTCTCATATAAATAATTGATCAGTTAACATCTTTTGTAAAAATTAAGGCAAAACAAACTGACATTTTTGTACTGATATTGATGTAATCAGATGCAAAGCCCGCTGTTTTTAAATAATGAACTTATACACAAATATGTGTATGTGTTCATTTGATTCAAATGCTAATGAATCAAGTGGCATTTCATGAAGTAATTACAGGAATAGCCAAATGAGTGTTTCTTTGTAGAATATTGATCACTATTATTTTATGTTATTGATTATATGCGCAGGCATTATTCTAGATGTGATATTTCTACAAAACGTTGGCTATTTAGTTATGAACACCTCATCATTCTGTAATTATCATTACACCATTTACAAAAACTACTACAAAATATTCTGTATATTTTTCATTCCTGAAACGCATAATTTTACCTTTGATTGAATTAATGGAAATCAAGATACTGCTTCTCCGGGCTTGGCATCCTATCCGTCTGCTTGATCAACGTATTTCAAAGCAAATAATTTATGGAGAAGTTGCATCTAGATAGTGGAAACAAACTAAGCTAAAAAGAGGTTGAAGAAGTCTAAAATGTAATTAGAAAGTCACTGGCCTTCTGCCAAAGATCTTGAGGCTCTGGCGTCTGATTGAATGCCTTGCGGTTCAAGGATTTGGGATAAAATAAATATTTGTATGCAGGAAAATTGATTCATCCGAAACAATAAATACTTGTTGGAAAGAATAATAATGGGATTTTACTTAAGATTCTATTCTCACTCTTATATAGAGAGAATACAGTATTTCTTACGACAATGTAAACTTAATCTGTATATAATTTTAATGTAATCGGATAATATATTGGTAATATGTCAATTAAAAGATAACGCTACGTTTCATAGAGGCGACAAAAAGTTTTATTCGAGAGAAAAAAATTCTATACGTTTGTTGTATGAAAATGTTCATTTTGCTTAAACCGAAAAGCCCCAGATTTTGCAATTTACTCAAATAATTATTAAATCGTCATTACCTCTCCTTTGAATCTTGCTGAAACGGAATCCATCAAATGTGTAAGAACCTAGCTAGTCTAAATGTGGTGCTGTGAGCGCGAACATTAATTTTGTTGCAATGTATAAATAAAGTTCTAGCAGACATTTCAAATCATATAGATAGAAGTAAATGTGTTTTCCAAGTAAAGTATTTTTCTTCTTCTAAAACGGGTTTAACATTGTAAAGCTCTTCAACTGATTCATCATTATTATTTCCTTGTACGACACCATTGACTGGGGCAAAATGTCATAGCGTAAAGCAACATAATAGATTGTTTGAAAGATCTGAATTAAATAACATAATTGCCAAACTCAATTTATCAGCAAGCATTTCAAATACACTTTCAGTCTGGATTGAAAAAAAAAACATAATCAGGTTAAACAAAATTAATATTACAAATTTAGTTATATGTTAAAAACAAGTTAACTCAATTGGTAGAGTAAGTAATGGAAGCTACGATGCTAATTAAATTTGACCTTTACAACATTTACAATTAATTCTGAAAAGAAAAACTAAGTACAAATGATATATAGAATGGTGGTAAAGTCCGTATATTATAGTTGCTTTTTAACAAAATAAAATTATATGGTCAATTTTCGTGCGCCAATGTGTGGATGATTGTCTTTTCTAGGGACAAGGAATTTAAACCATATTGAAAACATTATTTAAAAAATTCAAGTTAAAATTAGAATGTTGAGTAGTGCGTCTCTGTATGAAAAATTACCGTATAACTTCTTGAAAAACGAGCTTATGAGTACGTAGAATGAACAGTGTTCGGTAATGGCTCAGGAGGCAGGAATCCAATTCTTGTCGAATTATGCCTAGAAAGCATTTTTCTTGATACCTTACAAAAGGGTATTTTCATGTGGATCAAGATAAAGTGGAGTAAATTCTAAAAGAACGTTTCATACCCCTATGGGTAATAGGAAATTAAAATAAATTATTTTGTCGAGTAGTACACTTTTTAAAAATACGTGCCTGGTAATATCATTGTAATCGCTCCTTATACCAAGTGTTCGTTGATTACGTTTTACTCATTATTTAATATATATTTAAATTAAAAAATATATCACATTGTTATATTGAAAAGTGCGATTTATATTATAATCACGCAATAAAAGTTTTTCCGTGATTATTTTATAACACTTACCTTCAAGTATTAAATGAAAAATATATGGAGTTTCATATCAAAATCTTTTTGTTCCCACCATGATAATAACAATTTTTCTCTTTTTAATAAATTATGTTGGGTAAATACTGCATTTAAAATATTATGAAATATATAATTCTGTTATTTAACACCGTGTTATTTAGTATTTTCTTACTTTCTCTGTGTTCATTTTTATTCAAATCTTGGTTTCAAATAGTTGTTTTAAATATATATGATTTAGCTTTAAATTGAAATTTATTTCCCTATGTTGTTTTCTAACTGGAAGAAATAATAGTATTATTATTATTATTATTATTATTATTATTATTATTATTATTATTAATTTGTAAATTAATTGGCTTATAGCTCCTTTCGTTTATGTGCTTAATTGCTCAATGTATAACTGCACACGTTGATATGTACATAGATCAGCGCAATTATATAAAATATGTCAAGATTATTAATATTTAATTTGAATTTCTAGCTCGTTCGTTAAATATTTTCTGTGTTTCCTAATTATTATTTAGCATTTGGATTAAAATACTTGTACCCACACTTATATATTTGTTCTTTGTCGTGTTAGTCAGGAGTATTTACCACGATAGCGCCCGGAATACAATACTTGTATTTTAGTAGCATCGATATCAACCTCATTTGCGTCAACTTGCAGGATACAAAAGTGAAACTAACTAACAACTCCACAGTACCAAATCAATTATACATTAAGTTCGTCCGATATTTCTCTTTTTACTTTATATATATATATATATATATATATATATATATGTATATATATATATATATATATATGCTATTTATTTTTACCTAAACATTTTAGTATGGTTACAAACGCACTATATATTTCGGTCAACTGGTTATAATTAACTAGAGAATTTGTCAGGAGAAAGTGTGTTTACATAAGTCAAGTTCTTAATAAAAATTGAGGAAACGATTACATAAGTCCTTCTCAGGAGAACAGTCGCATGATATAAGACATAAAATAACTTCAATTAAGAATATTTAGATTGGTAAAAAATTAAAAAAAAACACTATAAGACTATAAAACTATTCAATGAGACAGAGAACACAAGAATAACAAAAATATGAAAGCACAGTATGAGGCAGAATCTATCGCATGCACAAACGTCGGGGATAGAAGATTACTTATGAGAAATGGAAAGAGGTATAAACGATTGTTTAAGCATTTTAAACGCATATATTAATTATATGGAAGTAGATAGGCTAACCATAAATCCATAACCTAGACTGAAGAAGTTGATCGAATTTGGGGACGATTGAAGGGTGGACAATTATAATAAAAATATTGGCTTATTTATTTATTTGTATAATTTTATTTCTAGCTGGGCTTGTGGAAAATACGGGTTAATTATATATTTTTTATTTTATTTATTGCGGGTGATAAAAAACTAAAAATAATGACTTAAAATAAAAGATTTAAATTTAACAGTTTATAAAATACATACACCAGAAGTTTTAGTATGCCATAATAGGAGTCTTATATATTCAAACATAAAATATATAATATAGTATATGCAAGTTATAATTTCTAATATACATGATAAGGATTAAAAATTTTATGATTAATGATTAAGGATTAAAGTTTAAAAATTGACTTGAAAAAAGAATCTCAATGGTAATAATAACGTAAACATTAAGAACATGTGAGGGGGATTATAATATTTTCATTATTAAGGGACATTTAAACAGACAACACTATATGACCATATGACGTCCAGTATTAAGGAGAACCCTAGATAAAATGTACATAATTGTATAAATATAATTTTAAAAAAGAGTAAATTACAATACACATTCCATAAACAATACACAAACTAAAAATCTAATCTTACGCTATACCAAAAAATCCAATCTTGCGCTATACCAGAAAAATCTAATCTTGCACTATACAAAAAAATCCAATTTTATGCTATACCAAAAAATTCAAACTTGCGTTATGCCAGAAAAATCTAATCTTGCGCTATACCAAAAAATCTAATCTTGAGCTATACCAAAAAATCTAATCTTGTGTTATACCAAAAAAATTCAACCTTGCGCTATGCCAGAAACATCTAATCTTGCACTATACTGAAAAATCTTGTCTCGCGCTGTACCGGAAAATCTAATCTTGCGCTATACCAAAACATTTAATCCTGCACTTTGCCAAAAAACCTAATCTTGTATTATACCAAAAATATTGTCTTGTGTTTTACTGAAAAAGCTCATCTTGTACTATACAAGAAAATCTAGTCTTAGCAATACCGAAAAATCTCATCTTGCGCTATACCGAAGCATTTAATCATGCACTGTGTCAAAAAAAAAAAAAAATCTTGAGCTATGCCAAACAATCTAAAATTGCGGTATACCGAAAAATCGCGATCGTAGTCGAGTGCCTATTCATCTAATAATTGCCGGACTTGTTGGCTGTAAATATCGGCATCGTTGTTTGTCAAGACATCTTCCCACGCACCTCGCTCAGAAAAGATAGACAATAACTGGCGAACCACATTTGCCGAGTTCGGAGGGATCAGTTTTCGTCACACCACATAACGTTTAGATCTACAATCAATAAGAGTTAAAAAGGCTTTCCACTTGAATGTGTGATATCCGTCGCCACCCGTTGTCATACGGCCTTAACTTCCAGTTGCCCTTTCTACCATTGCTCATGTGCAGGATCTACCTACTGACATGCCTCACAGTGCTGGACCATCTGCCTGACATCCACCCTTGTCACTGCCGGGTCCACGCGCCTCACAAAATACAGGGTTCTCTCGATAACTGGATGTCCGCTCTGTGCATGAATCTCCTTTATTTAGCAACCTCTCTCCCACAGAAGAGACGTTGCGAGCCTATCCTTGTTTTATCGTTATTTTCATGGTAGGTGCTCGTCTGAACTCCTATCTCTGGTCCCCCCTCGCCAATCTTTCACGAAAAACACCCGTCTAGCTGAATCCACTGTGAAAAATTTCCCCCACTCTATATCTGTGCCTAAATCAAAACGCGGATTCCATGAACAAAGCTTCTTTCTTAGAACTGCACGCCTGTGGAACTCTGTTCCGTCTGCCTGCTTCCCTCCCGACTACAACTTGGATGTCTTCAAGTCCAATGTTAACAAATTCCTAATGAATCGCCCCCTTAATTAAACACTTTATCAGATCTCCACACTAACGTAATGTACTTGCAATAACCCTTATCCCTGAGTGGCTTCCGGGCCTTGATAAATGGTGATCACTGTGTAAAAAAAAAGTATGGGCTCATCGCGCCAATTGCAACTGCTCAGGATCGAACAGTGTGCTCCAAACCTATTTTCACGGCTTCTCCCATTTTGTAAGGAACATGGGTTAATTGAACAGCTTGATTACACTGTGATGCTACCGCGGTAAACTTACCGATAATCCATACTAAGAGATCAGCCTCTTCAATGTGTCTAGTCTTCGCCGGATAAACATTTCACTGCCCGCTTGAGTATGAATTCTTACTTGTCCCGAAAGTATGTCAGACACCCAGCGGTAGACACAGATAATCTGTATACAGGTGCAATTTTTTCGACTGTCTTTGCAGTGTCAAATTTATGCTTTTTACAACTACATTAATTCCGCAGGGGTGATGTGCTGAGCATCACTTACGGGTTACAACCTACATTCGTCCTCATTACTCTAATGAGACTTCAACGCAAATGAACTAGCGTCGACCCACACATTCCCGTCGTCACCATTGACATATAACTCCCCACGGCTATAGTCCATTTCATTCTTTCTCACCAGAGTGTTCGTTACTATTAGAGTTAGGAGAGCACCATAAAGTACATCAAACTGAGGTCATCAAATTCGTTTTACGTGTAATAAGACCTACAGCTGCACAGAGCCAACAGCACGCAAGTAAGTGATCAACAAGCTTCCTATACAAAGAAAAAAACGGTCCGCTGTGTAATTACGTCAGGGATAACTTGAACCTCTCTGCCACATCCCCAGTCAATCTCAAGGGAATCACCGTGTGTATTCTTTTTACGGCACAACCCAGTAAACAACAGATGTGGACCCTTCAAATTAGGGTATCAGCTTCAAATCAAACATCGATAAGTCATTTTCTTTTTGTCTCCCAACACAACTTGACTGAAAAATGGCCGAAATAGCGTGTACCAAAACAAATAGAAAAGTTCTGCCGAGATGCAAAGAAAATTTTACTACACGGGTTGTATAAAATTTCTAACTTGACGCAGAACACTTTCACTGTACGCAGGTCTCAACGCTTCCCCTTAATCGTTCCAGCAATCTGCTTTTATTGAGTTCGAGCAGGCCTCATTAGCAGGTGTGTCATATGACCATGCGAGAACTGTGCGAGATCGAGGGTTTTAAAAGATCACGGACGCCATTTTGGATATGATTGATTTTTCTTTATTTTCATTCCGCTGGTCAGACAGGCATAAGGACGTTTCCGAGGCGAGTGGTAATTATTTATGTATCGTTTGTACATTAACACAAGGCAAAAATGCGTACCCGCTTGTTTCTTGGATGAATATGAAAAGTTAAGCCTGGTGAAGAACCAATCTCTTTTGTATGTTTAAAAAAATGATTTAAAATACCTTATACAATGGAAGGAAAAACAGCAGAAAAAAATAGATTTTCATGTATTGGTTTATACAAAACGAATAGATAAATGTACTTAACATTGGACTCCTTCAAGTTACTCTACATCTGTATGGTCTTTATAGAAAAATGCTGTCTACACGTTTATAAGGTTTAGAATAGCAAGATACTATCTATTGCGCAGTGGAAGAGGAAGGTTCAACTAGAGGAAACGGGGGTTTCCTGGCAGGGTAAAGAGTTTATTTTTATTTTTGAAGGGAACGTTCTGATTTTATATTCATATATTTATCATAGATCAAGTTTTCCAAAAAGATAAATATGGAAAAATATATTCGTCTGTTTAAATGCTTGTAAAACACAGTGAAACTGAGATCGTGAATCTCGAAATAAGAATTGGTGATAATATTTGCATGAATAAGGAAAATTTGTAAAGCAATATTTCCCGTTCATAACCTAAGTTTTGAAATGGATAAAAGTGCGATTTTTTTTTCCAACGAGCAGGAGCCACTAAAAAGAGACACCATATAGAATGATGATTTCTTATTTGTATCTAACTAGTGCATATTTAAACATAATCTTTCTAATTTTACATGAGCACCTGCATACACTTACATATATACACATAGATGTACGGCTACCAAAATTAGAGGAACACAATCTGGAGTAGTCGGTTGTACAAAGAGAAATCACTCTCTTCTAATTTAATGAGTAGAAAATAAGAGATGTATTTCTCTCTAGAATTTTCCTCTGCCCATGTATAATTATACATGGAGGGAGGGAAAATATTTTTTGAATAATTAATTTATTTTAAAATTAATGATTAAAATATAATAAAATTACGTGAAGTAATAGAAGGAAAATACAAATCATAAAGCAACACATTCATTTTAGATTTACATGTAATGGTTTAATACACATCAGATCAATAAAATGTCCTTAGCTTAAATCCCTTCGGAAACCCATAGTGGTTTGTCTAAATAAATACTGTCAACACGTGGTATACATTTGAGATAGGAAGATGCAAAAGTGTTTTATTGGACAGACGGTAATAAGAATATTTAAAAACAATTTTTGATATGTATTTATATTGACTTGAAAGCATACATTAGGTATTTTTAAACAGAGGAATAATGAAAATGCAGGTGATTGTTTAAATACAGTTGGCAATTAGAAACAAAATACATTACAGCATATAATACATATGTATACACTCGAGTAACATGATAAATACACATTAGTAACATTATGATACCATGAGGCGGGGCAAATACCTTAAAAGAGACCGGAAAAAAAACATCGAATTTTATATTGAAACCTGAAAAAGTCGTATCATCGGACCACCATATATATATATATATATATATATATATATATATATATATATATATATATATATATATATTGCATATATTTATGCAGCATCTTCTCGTTCAAACAAATGTTATTGAAGAGCACGGAATTCTTGAGTTTTAATATCTTCCTTTTCATCTTCTCCAATCTCCGAATAGTTTTCTTTGTGTTTTTTTGTCAAAATTGTATAAGTTGGATCCATAGCTAGCTCTTTTGACAGATATTGTTATTATCCTCAGGCATGTTGTGTTGTATAAATTATGCGTTTTTCTTTATCTTAATTATATACATATATATTTTTTATCACGGTAAGGTGGTGGTTTATTATGAATCAGATGGACAGACATTTTTTTTTAATTTTATAATATATATATATATATATATATATATATATATATATAAGGGGGCAAAGTTCAACGATATACCTTTGAGAACTCTACCAAACTCCCCTCCGACAATTTTTGGTCTAAACACTTGAAATTGTAGATATAGGTTCCTTGGACATGGATCGAACTTAATAACTTTATTTAAGCCCTAAACAATAAATCTTAAGTCACCATAATAGGGGTAAAAATAAAAAAAAATTGACCGCTTTTTTTTTTTTGCTCAAAATTTATTCATTGTTCATCCACCGTTTTCTGCTTTTCTTTCACTTCATTCCGCCTTTTTTATAGATTTATTCTCTTGCTTGTGAGGTTAATATTTTTGCATTTGCTCACTCCTAAGCAGGATTTTTAACATTCGAGACGAATTACTGAAACTGTTATCAAAAAGTTTATTTATGTCGCTTGATTTATTATATCTGCATTAAATATGTCAGTGTTATCAAAGTTTTTCCTTTAATATGGTCTAGTAATACGTGCTTACATTGATCGGGCTTTTACTTTGAATTAACTTGTTTTTTTATATACATAACATTTGATTGGAGTATACATATATATCAATGTGTGGTTCTATTTGCATTGTTATGCCCCTTTTGTTCATATGTGTTAAGTGAAAGGGTAGAGTTACTGCTTTTCGTGCGCGCACTTACGCCGAGATGCTGTTATTAGGAAGTTCATTCATTTTACATTTTTTCTGTACCGAATTTTGACTGAATAACAATTATTTTTTAGACATTGACTACTTCTCTGGTGTATATGAGGTTTACGCTTCTTAAATTTCAGTAAAAATTTAAGAAAACTTAAATTTTAATGAAACTTTTAATAAGGTATTCTAAGTATTAGAATTATAAAATTGTGACTAATTCCCTCCACCTGTTTTTGTATATTTGAATTTTATATAACAACTCTATATATTTTTGGATTTTGTCTAAATTAATCTTTATATATATATATATATATATATATATATATATATATATATATATATATGCATATATATATATATATATGTATGTGCGTGTGTTTGCAAATATATGTTTACAATCGAATATGGGTGCATGTTTTGGCTATATAAGTTATGCATGAGAACTGGATGATTGCTTTTCATTTTTTTATATATGTATGTATATCAACATTTTGTTATTGATTTTCATAAACCAACCTTGCGCAGTTCAGATAATTACAAGTTTAATTACATTCACCGCCGTTTTATCTTGACACAAATGACCTTTAAACACATTTATTAATCAAATCAATAAATAAATATATCAATCATATCAATAAATATAACATCTTTTACAATTCTGATTAAAGAATCGGAATTATAATTATTTTGACCAAACAATGCATTAACTATCGTAATGCTGCCGTTCGCAAATAAAGAATAATGCAATCTATAGTGTATGCATATATAATGTATACATTTAACATTGTTATTAACATTTTTATATTTTATAGAAGTTCAAGTATAAGATTAATTCATCTTATTGAGTTCAAATATCGTGCCTATTTATCATCTTCCCTTTCGTGTTCTTTCATATATTGTGACTAAACAAACAATATCAAGTTGTGGTAACATTACCATAGTTTATTGTAGACTGCTAACAACAGGCTTAGATGAGGATATTTTTATTTAGTTTATTTTTCGTAATCTAACCACAAAAAATAAATCTGAATAGTAGAAGTAAATGAATCCAAATATAGAAGATGTTCTGCGCCAGAAAAAATGTTAGTAAAAAATATATACTTGCTAAATACTGCATGACACTCCTCGTACCGTAACAAACACACTACAGCAATAAATTCGCATTCATTTTTATTATTGCGTATTTTTAATATATATATATATATATATATATATATATATATATATATATATATATATGCATATGTGTGTGTGACAAGGAAATGTTCTACTATCATAGAATCTTAGTAAATATAGGAATAAAATACATTATAGCACCTAGAGCATAGTTATTCTCAACTGTCTTCATTGGTATGTTGAACTATTGCCAGTTAAATGTAGTAAGAATAAATTATTGACGACTAAATGTATGATCGTAATAATAGCATGTAAAAATTACACTCATGATAAGCACATTATTCCGTGGAATCTAAATTATACCCATTAGGATTGTTTATCTTATTAGTCTATATGTGATATGGTTATGGTTGTATTATTGTATATCTGACATATACGGAATATTATATAATCCATTGTCAAGTGCAATGACTATTTACATAGCAAACCGTAGTGCCATGCAATAAATATAAAATATTCTGGAAATTTAACAGAAATTAGAGATCTTCATAATGAGTCCAGATTGGTATATATAGATTTCCGTATACTTTTGTTTTATGTTTATGCAAACTAGTAAGCAAACACTCTATTACAATTTACACATTATACAGATTCAGACTGCCTATAATATCGCAAGCTGATTGTACATTAAGAACTCTGGTAAAAAAAAAAAAACTTTCTCTGATTGACAACAGTCTAGCAAACCTGATCAGTAAACTTTTTTCTTTAAAACTGGATTTTTGATAATCCAACCTGACATTTAATATTCATACATATTTATAAAAAAAACTTTTAGTCATTTTCAAATATTTATAAAAAGTATTAGATGTAACATGATCAAAATGTATTTGCCTTTTAGAATGTATATAATTATGTGTTTTTTAGAATGTATATAATTATGTGTTTTTGAATGTATATGGGTTTTACTTAAAGATCGAATAGATCCATTTCGATAGTTCACGCCATATCAGTGACACTTTTAAGAGTGGCAAATGCCTTTGATTTTCTGAATTAAATAATACTTATACTTTTTGGTGAGCACAATTGTTTGATAAGAATGACTGCCCCCTTCTCGTGTAAGTAAGAAGGCAGACTAGCTAAGTGAAAACGATATTAGGAAATGGCTAGAATCGAAATGTGTAGCCAAGTGGATAATTGAAATCCTAGGAATGCAGTCCATTGTTAATTTTTTTTTAGAAATATTATTTATGTCGGAAGAAAGCGATTGTCCATTGTTCTAGAAAAACTGGGTATAAAATATGTCAGTTAAAAGAATGGATAATGCGAGTTTATAAACTAAAAACAGGTTAGATAGCAAACAATGAGATTGGTAATTCTTATTTGCCAAAAGTCCGTTCGGACAGATATACAGATAAAAGTTAGTAACGTTGGCAACCACACTCCTGACGTCATAAACGAAGGCGATTTCTTAATATAAGAACCGAGGGTTCAAAGTTAGAGAGGATCAGATAATCGGAACAGCTCACAAACAGTGATAGAGTCAGTTGGAGATTGGGATCCGCTTAGTGACGAAGAGAGAAGAGCAGACCATGTAGTAATACAAGTTTGAATTCCTAAGGTCATCAATCTGCCGACAGATTAATAACGAAATCACCATTAATAATTTGTAAATGTTTATCTCGTGTCGTCTTTACAATCGAAAAGGTAAGTGTGTCTTTATCACCATCTTAATGAACTTTGTATAAATTTACCCTCAAGTAATGTATCCTCTTCTCTTTGTTAAGAACTGTTACATCATATCTCACAGGCCGAATTAATAAAGCCCCCGCTATACAACATAAACTCTGATTTGGTGCTCGTTGCCAGAACACCCATACAAGGGCGCGAAAAAATCGAACCTGGCTAATACGACGGACCACAAGAAATGGTCCTTTATAAAAAAAACACACAACGGGGAAAAATGCTAGACGAAATACACACATAAACACAATAATCAAGAAAAAATAGAGAAGACAAACATACACTCATATATCTCCGAGTCCGTATTAATATGAAGTCCCCAATAATCATCCCAGTCTATTATGTATGAAGTCCCCCCTAGTACTGTCATCATCGTAGTTATCTCTGTTTTCATTTCTGTTATACATGTCTCCGATATGAACCCCGTCATCTTCAAATATATACCCGCCACCCAACACCATCACCAACAAAAGAGATTACTAAAATAATAGATTATTAAACTTTCGTATTTTTCGAAGGTCTTAGAAAATTTTGTGTTCTCACATGTTGAAGGCCTGCAACTTATGCTAATTTTTGAAAATTCTATTTAATCGTTTCATGTTATAAGATAAAATAATATGCCTTACTAACGAAATCTTTCGTTGTGTAGGGATTGGATTATCACAACTCCAAACTTCCGAGATCTTATGCTTCAAATAAAACAGTAAAGATACGAATCAACAGATAGTCAAACAAGTGCAAATCTGCAGTTAACGTTATTCTTTTTTATTGGAGACGAACATACTTACATATGTGATGTAATACTATTACACGTATTAAGATATGAATGTTCATTTGGTAAAGTGTTCACCCATTGACCCCCAGGACAGACCAAGATAACGTCAATCGATATGCTACTGAAAATGTGAAACGTACTTTTGCCTTGCATTTTCCTCTTTTTTCACCTATTACCCCCCTTATACTGGTAGCTTATACACTTCGTTGTTATATGTACTTAAATAAGTACATATAACAACGAAGTGTATGGACTACCAGTATTAGAGTGGCAATAGGTGAAAAAAAGGAAAATGCAAGGCAAACGTACGTTTCACATTTTCAGTAGCATATCGATTGACGTGATCTTGGTCTGCCCTGGAGGTCAATGGGTAAACACTTTACCAAATGAACATTCATCAGATAGAGATTGATGCACTGGTAGAAGAATAGACACATCGATGCCCGAACAAATTATAAAATGGGCGGGGAAACTGGGCAAAAATCATAAGCCTCCTCATTGTGACATATGCACATAAATGTAACGGGTAGACATATTTGTGCCTATATATGAATTAAATGATGTATTAACATTTCGATACATGCGGAATTAACACACACAAATACAAACACACGCACACATGCACATACACACACACACAGATGTGTAAGTAAAAGTGTGAAGGAGCGAAAATTTGAATTAAAAGTGAAAACTAAAAAAAATCTTGAAGCTTATATTAGATCCCTTGAATCCACTATATATTATATTTCATTCGGGAAAAGCAGTAACGTTCTAAAATTTCTTACATAGTTCTTAGTATACGGATTTTGGTAACAGTGTCCACGAACTTGCTGATTTTAATACTCGAATTTTTAATCGACCTATGTTTTTAATCGAATTTTCATCGACTATATATTTTAACTTATCATCGCCTTAAGCCATTTCCTGTGTATTTTAGTTTCCACTTTTAATTCTCATTTTCGCTCCTTCGCACTTTTTTCCTGCTTTCCAGCTGACTACAATTTAATTGTCTTCACGTCCAACGTAAACAGGTTCTTGATGAACCGTTCCTCTAACTAGTCCAATTTGCAGAATGCCCCCTACTTACGATTACTTCGCTATAATCCTATTGACTACTGTATATCCATAAACCCTTATGCTCGAGCAGCCTCTTGGCCTTGATAAGTGGTGACTCCTATGTGTAAAAAGTATATATTGACACATGTATATATCTACATATATATATATAGTTATATCTATCTATCTATCTATATATATATATATATATACCCATGTAAGTATATATATATATATATATATATATATATATATATATATATATATATATATATAACACGGAAATTACAAAATTACATAATTGCCGATGCAACACTTTATTTCAAACTTATGGTATTTTCAAGCATCTAAACTAGACAATTACATTTTTGATACTGAAATAAAGAAAGAAAAAAGAAAAAGAATCCGGCCTTGACCGTCAAAAAACCAAAGGGGGTGGTAGTAGCAATCCACTTAATACATTTTATAAAGAGGGTGGGAGGGATTTAAAAAAAACAACAACAACAAAAACATTATGACACTTATAACGGCTGTCCGTTAGCTCGACGTAACAACAAACACCCACACACGCAACACACACACGCAACACACACATACACACACACACACACACGCCCATAAATATGCACGTTCTTACATGTAAATGCCTTGACACGCGTTTACTAACCTAGGAAGAAGATGGAAAAATATACGGATATAGAGAGAAGGAAATAAAATAAACTGCGCGTACTTTTGTGTACGGAATGAATAAAAGTATATATTAACCGAAACTATATACGTCCTATGGAATTGGGGGCGATTAATAATGCAATTTTCTGCATCTTAATCAATTAGGATGTGAAATATTAGTGAACAAAATTACAACCACCGCTATACTCACCAATAAAATTAATTACATAAAAATATATAAAATATTAACTACATAAGACTCAATTTTTGGAATTCATAGTAATATATTACAAATACAATATGTAAATGTATTATAAGATAATATTTATTTCTAACTAATTTTAACATGATAACATACACATAGTTTTAAAACTTTGTATATAAACTTTTTTATTTATCTTTTAATAGACTTACTTTCCATGACTCAATTAACTCTATGACGCGCGTATAATCTCCATTTTCTCTCCCTTCTCTTTCTCAGAGATTCTAGACTAATGAAACCATATGACAGGCAGCGGATGGTCACTCTCTTCTTTTTTTTCTTTCTTCTTCTCTTTCCCTTACGCGCAGTTTATTTTATTTCCTTCTCTCTATATCCGTATATTTTTCCATCTTCTTCCTAGGTTAGTAAACGCGTGTCAAGGCATTTACGTGTAAGAACGTGCATATTTAGGGGCGTGTGTGTGTATGTGTGTGCGTGTGTGTGTGCGTTGCGTGTGTGTGTGTGTGTGTCTGTTGTTACGTCGAGCTACCGGACAGCCGTTATAAGTGTCATAATGTTCTTGTTGTTGCTTTTTTTTAATATCTCCCACCCTCTCTATAAAATGTATTAAATGGATTGCTACTACAACCCCCTCTGGTTTTTGACGGTCGAGGCCCGATACTTTTTCTTTTTTCTTTCTTTATTTCAGTATCAAAAATATAATTATCTAGTTTAGATGCTTGAAAATACTATAAGGTTGAAATAAAGTGTTGCATCGACAATTATTTAATTTCCGTGTTATATTTTTATGTTATTGCTCTGTTTACCACATTGAGCTCTCATACCCGGATTTCCTCCTGGAATCATTCCATTATAACACTATATATATATATATATATATATATATATATATATATATATATATATATATATATAACATGTTTATACCGTATATAATTCGATATTTCGAAGTATATACGGCATAAACATGCTTTATATATATATATATCCATAACATGTTTATGCCGTATATACTTCGATATTTAACAAGCCGTTATATATATATATGTATATATATATATATATATATATATACATATATATATATATATATATATAGAGAGAGAGAGAGAGAGAGAAAGAGAATGATTGGACTTTAACCATTGCAAGTGTAAAAATATGGCCTGATTTGCGAATATCATGAGCTATATGCGCTTTCCGCTTATCTTTATTTTGTTTTCAGTTGCCTTGAACTTCTTACCATAAAAATGAAGTAGTACTGCTTCATGAGAAGTTTTGTTGAGGTTTGCCTAAGCATGACATCATAATAACATCCTCAGTCACCTTCAATAGATTTATCTATTGTCGCTTAAGTCTAAACAGAGATCTAACAATCGATATTATTTCATAACTAAATGTCCTAACTGGATTCATATAATATATACAGTAAACGAAACAAGCATCGACAAATGAAATTAATTGCGACGTGCACAATTATAGCTATCTTTTATGAATAGCTGTAAGACTTCAGGAAAATTATTATTGCCATATATGAGATCATATAAGGGATAAACAAGACATCAACGTTTCAGTTATTTGCTTTTTGTGTTTTCGTGTTTATATGTTTATAGGCTTAAGAATATCGGATTATTTTCGTATTCGTGGAAATATGTTTTAGATAAAACAGCGCTGTAAACGAGCAAAAGGTGAAACGTTTGTACGAATGTGCATTGTAGTCGTTTGGCAATGATCCAGGAAAAAGATTTGTCTTCTAATTAAATCACCGCCTATCCTAGATACATCTTTTGTTCGTCATGAATTAGCCTGGTCTCTTATCAAAAATGTTAAGCTCCGGGATCAGCAGAGATCAACAGATTAATTAATAGCAAACGTATTTTACAAAAGTATATATACGTATGTGCACACGTCGGCACCGGTAATGTTGTATAAAAGTTAATTGTTTTCCTTCAGTGAGTAAAAAAGCGAAATAAAGAAGCTGGACTGATAAAGCAACAAAAGATTGAAATAAAGATGAATAATATTTTAGAAGAATCTGAGAAGAGAGGCAGAGAAAACGAAAAATCAATACAAATGTTGCAAAACAAAATTAATATTTCCATACACATCGAATGTGAATTACCATCTTTGTTTTTTAAGAATCCATCCTTTATTTTTTAGAAACGATTCTTTCATTTACACTAATCATTATTATGTAAGTAATATCGATGAAATAATTATCTATATAAAAAGAAAAACAATATTACTGATGGAATGTATATTACAGAATAATCATTTATGTATGAAAAAACTTTTAAATATGTATGAAATAAGCAACGTAAAACATTTTTATTTTAGTTAAAAGCTTAGTATGCATGCATATGTGTGTATACATATACATATACATATACACATATATATATATGTCTCTGTGTGTATATGTATATATATATATATATATATATATATATATATATACTAAGCTGTTAACAAAATCAAAAATGTTTCTACACTGCTTATTTCATATTTGTTTTAACATACACACATACATACATACATATATATATATATATATATATATATATATATATATATATATGTTATATTTTATACTAGCTGTTCAGCCTTGCTTGGCTCCAGTCCTATGTACTTTTCATTACTTGCCCTACGTGTGAAGACACTTTATGTAAGATTTCAAATGTTTAGATTTCAAATGTTTAGATTTCAAATGTTTAGATTTCAAATGTTTCGCCTCTTTAAAAATTAATTTTCTGAACAGTTGTGCCCTGTCTGTTAAAATGAATAAGTCGGTTATTCGGCCTGCGGACAAAATCGTGATATTTTAGTACTTGATCTTTGTAGACCGTTTTTGTGTAACGATTATGCTTACAAATGTTTAATTTTACTTAAACATCGTTGTAATTAACGGTGGGTGTCTGGTTTGTTACTTGCTAATAAAGACATAGATGCATTCGTTGCTGGGTTCGAATACCGCGGCAGCCATAACTTCCTACAACGATTCCATCAGTATGATGCACTAGTAGGTATTCAAAATAATTCTTTATAATATATATATATATATATATATATATTCATTTTTAGGTATTTTGAAGCAAATTTTAGCGACATAGTGTCGACATCTTCAAGCATGGTTCCTGAACAGTCGGAGGATTTTGATTGATTGGTCAATCAACTCTCAGAGGACGATAAATTTCAATGAATTACGTGAATTTCTGTTATACAAGAAAATGTTTTTATTTTATAGTCGGAACTAATTCACAGCACACTGTACAAAGGCATTCATTCTCCAGACTCATCTTCATATTACAAGAAACAATATCGCAAAGAAGAAATTGCACAAAGTGTGAATCTATATGCAAGAAAACTTGAAGGCACAGATGCGTGGAGATTCACCTATACTTAATTGGCATCCTCAAGGACGAAAATATTTTTCTCCGATAAGTAGGTTGGTTTGTAAAATAATCAATATCATATGCACGTGGCAACCTCTACGTCTATCTGTTACGATAAAACATACGCAGAGAAACAGAAAATAACTCTTGTACTATAATGGATTCGTTTATTTTAATATTCACTTTTAAGTTCTCTTGTGCTAATTAATTTATAAATAGTTTAAATGGGTATTGTATTCATCAACATCTACTTAAAAGTCTATGTATATATTTTATGCTTTGTTAATTGTTTGTTCATTTATTTTTCTCAACTGTACACATTAAATAATTCTCAATTTGAAATGCAATATATCCTTAAGATATCGTTAAAACTAATAGCGTCGACTCTTCAAAATTGCATATATATATATATATATATAATTACATGGAAGCCAACACTTATCAAGGCTGAAAGCCACTCCGGGATAAGGATTAACGAGTGTACTGTACTTACTGAGACAACAACCTGCTAATAGTTAGTGTTGAAAATAGAAGAAATCGTATAATTAGTGTGCGGCACAAAAAAACTTGTTTACATTCGGATTGAAGACGGCCATTTTGAAGTCAGCTCGAAAGCAGAGCAATGAAACAGAGTTCAATAGGCGGGCAGTTCTAAGAAAGAAGATTTGTTCATAGAAGTTGCCTTTAGATTAAGGCACAGATATAGAGTGAGTGCAAATGTTGATCGTCGTTGCAGTTATACGAGTGTTTTTGTGAAAGATTTGAAAATGAGAAATAAACTGACGCTCAAATTAACATAAACATGAAAATAATGATAAAGCAAAGAACGCTCTCAACGTCTTTTCTGTGGTAAAAACAAAGGGGATCACCTACTACGTTACGAAGCCGATTTTGAACTTTGTCAAAGCAGAATAGTTTTCCGAGGTGATTCAATATCTAACAGTATTCCATTTTAGAACGTATAAAGCATCTATACATATAAAGAATTGCGATAGATACATTCTGGAGCGATAAAATGATGCAACCATTTTTCTGTCGATTTTGGTAAGAATTTTGACGTAAGTATTTTATTTCAGATCAGAAGTAGAGGTTTGACGTAGTAGCTTGTCAAAGATGCACATTTTTTTTGAGCGAAAGCCATTCATTTCAATTACGGTCAAGGGGGATAGGAACGTTTATGGTCAAAAGGTAAATCCACGTCGATAGATTCCCTGATTCTATGTGAATTACAATCAGTACATGAGCTGTAGATATCTCTGAACAGAAACCATATTACCTGACACTGAGTAGGTTGTTTTCGTTTTGATTGACAATTTCCCGTGTTAATATGAGAGCCAAGCCTCTGTTCTTCTACTTTGGACTTGATTGATTGAGCATACAACAATGTCAAGTTCTTTATCCTTTTGCAATGATGGTTGACAGTTATCTAGGTTACTTTACCTTTTTTTTACATAGGCATCACCACTTATCAAGGCCAAGGGGGCACTAGGGGATAAGTGGTAAAAAGTGTACAGTAGAAATTGGACAATATAGTAATCGTTAGTAATGGAAATTCGGTAAATTTGTTAACTTATATGGAACGGCTCATCAAAAACCTGTTTGTCTTAAACTTGTAGACAACCATATTGTAGTCAGCTGGAAAGCAGGAAAACGAAAAACAATTCCCTAGGCGTGCAGTTCTAAGAAAGAAGCTGTGCTCATGGAATCTACGTTTAGGTTTAGGCAAAGAGAAAAGTGGGGAAATTATTGATAGGGATTTATGCTACACGGGTGTTTCTTGTAAAATTTTGGCGAGGAGGACCATGGATTGGAGCTCAGCCTAGCACTTGCAATAAAAATAAGGATAAAGCAGAGACAAACTCGCAACATTTCTTCCGTGAGAAAGAGGTTGCAGGGAAGAGAAAAGGACATCCTCTACGCGGCTATGTAGTCTTTTTTGAACTCCATCAAGGCAGGATAAATCCTTTCTAGCAGCTCCTTCCCAAATGTGGCAACAGTACTCAATCCTTGGGCGTACCTGGCTCTTATATATATAGAGAATTGCATATCTACTGGATCGATAGAAGGATCCTACCATTTTTTCAGCGACCTTGGCTACGGATTTAATGTATGTGTTCCATTTAAGATCAGAAGTAAAAGTCAAGCACAGAAGCTTGTCAAAACATAAGGCCTCCCCAAGACGAAAGGCATTCATTTCAATTGATGCCAGATGGGGATCAGAGAGTGTATGATGTAAAGATAAAAGCTTGGTTGTATATGCAGTAAAATCAAACAGCCACCTCTTTCCCCATTGTACCACTTCCTCAAAATCATAGGAGAGGGAATCAGAGAGAACTTGGTCATTTACGTTCTTAGATGTGCTACCATTGATAGTAGTGTCATCAACATGTCTATGAATGGTGTAAGGATGTGACCTGGAAGATAATTAATGTAGTTCAGGAAGAGAGGATGGACGTCTGAGGGAGTCCAGTATTAATACTGAGAGCTTCTGATTAAAAAAAAAATCTATTAGGTTAAAAGTAAGTCGCGTAGTACTTTCTGTGTGAAATAATGGCAGTACATTCAGGAGTGTAACGAGGGCAGCTGTACGATCTCTTTTAGATTTTTGGGAGAGTATGAAGGTGTCTATGTGGATAGTTTAGCAATCAGTTAAGTCAGATGCTATATCAGAGACATTCTATTTAAACAATAAGCCTAGTAATAGTTTCGATATGACGAGTAGGCCATCGAGTATCGATGTATTGTTCAATGTAGAGAGGTGTTATGTGTTTTGTGATACTTTGTTTTAATCTTTATTGAGAGAATCGAGTAATCAGAAAATCATTGGGGACAAAGAACTGAAGATTTGAATAGTTGGGAAAATTTTGTTAGAGAATGATCTTAAACACCATCAAATTATCCATCAGCATCGTATATATATATATATATATATATATATATATATATATATAAATAAATGTTTAGAGGTACAGAATTTATATATAGTTTTAAAAAAAGTAATAGGCGGAAGTTTCTCGAGAGCTCTTTCGGCTATCATCTCGTCAGGAGAAAATCGATAGCAACCTAAATAATATTGTGTCGAAAATAAAGAGTTCTAATGGGGAACTTATTAAATGTGCCAAACGTACAGGGACACTAATTAAATTTATTTACGTTTATAAACGATTAAAATATTGGCACAACGAGGGAGAAAAAAAAGCGGGAGAAAAAATTCAAAGTTCCCCAAAGAGAAACAATGCGTTTGATGTTTCTTTTTGCCGGCACTAAGAAGGTTGACGCGCCGCGATAGAGACGGCCTCCAAAATCTTTAAATGGTTTTTGGAGTTCGCTCTATGTAGCAGCTCGAACCAATCTATTTTATATCTATCCGCACAGCACGGGTTGGCAACCAAATATATATATATATATATATATATATATATATATATATATATATATATATATATATATATATATATATATATGCTCCCTATCTCAGGTAAGCATCCTAGGAAGGTCGCAAGATAAATGGTAGGATCCTCCCACCACTCCAGAAGATATCTCATTGCTGATGCAATTCTCTATCTATACAAAAGGCAAATACTTCCAAGGATGGAGTACCGTTGCCACATCTGGACAGGAGCTATTAAAATAGCATATTCCGTCTTGACAGAGTACAAAATAGGCTTCGTGGCTTAGTGGGGGATGGCCTTTTCTCTTCCCTGCAACCTCTCTTCCACAGGAGAGACGTTGCCAGCGTGTCTTTGTTTTATCGTTACTTCCTTCTTTGACTCCTGCTGAGAATTTCATTCTGAAGTCATTAATTGCCAGGGTCATTGCGATATTGCCTTTTCTATTCAAAAATAGCTAAATGATCGCTTATATTTTCTGCTTCTTTATTTGTATTAAGAAAGTAGGCTTAAGCGGAAGGGCCATAAAATGTTTTAATTTCTTCATTCTACGCACAATTTTACAACAAAAAGCCAATTCCGTATTTAGCCAATTCCTACCATCTCGTTAAAAGAAAAGTATTTCTTTCGAAATTCCAAGCCATTTCATTTGTGTTTCTGTTTGGGAAATTAAATATGTTTTTACCTCTTCTTAAAGTGTATACAACTTGTTTAAATGATTCTTTGTTATATATATATATATATATATATATATATATATATATATATATATATATATATATATATATAAAGGGTATTATTCTAATGAAAAACAAACTCGTAAAGTAACACGTTTGAGGAATGATATCACGCATATAAATATACGGGGAAGCGAAAAAAGAAGAAAACCGGAGCATTTGTATATCTTACATAGAAAATATACAACTTAGAGGTCCAGAAGAGGTTTCTTACCACTCTATATAAAAAAAAACACAGCTTTACCGGTCTATATACTTAATAATGTTATTTTGCACAAAAACACCAATCGACGTTGATTTTTACGTTGGTACATAGGCCCGTGGTTATTTGTTCCTCCTGTCGGTTATATACTGACATTACAAAAATAAAGGAAATCCTGGTCGATAATGGCTAACCACAATTATTAATTGATAAATGCATTACATTTTAAATCAATCAATTTAAAAAAGATTTAACCTTCCGCTCCTTCAAAGTATCCCGTATAAGTTGAAAAATGTGTTCCACTCATTAACTAACTTAAACAGACTATTAACAATTTTTTTGTCTGCTCGACCTCGTGTGATTTCCAATAGGAAATATGCATTTTCTTTTTTTCCAACACGATGGTTGGCGTCGTACTCAACGTAGGAATATATATATATATATATATATATATATATATATATATATATATATATATATGTTAAGAGGTACAAGATTTATATAACGATTTAAATAGAATGTGGGGAAATTTCTTGAGAGCTCTTTCGACTATCATCGCGCCAGGAAAAAAATATTTAGCATACAAAACAATATTATTGGCGAAATTAAAGAGCACTACGTGGGAATTTTGATGTGCCAAAACTAAGAAAACGATTAAAAGAAAGATTTAATTTTATCCCCATTCACTAGCCCAAACCTTTTAGGGGATTTAAAATCATCAAATTTCTTGTCAATGCAGTCTTCAATAAGGTCTAAGGGATAAATATTATTGATAAATATTTCTCTGATCTTATCAAGGTCGGAGTCTCATCTATTAGGTGAACATATAATGCGAGCTCTATGTGCCAGCGTATTAATTAAGCCGACTTTGCGTTATTTGGGTACAAGGAACGACCAGTTCACATATAAGCCAGTAAAATAGGATTCCTATAAATATTAGTGAGAAAGCCCCCCCTTGAACGTTCAACAAGAACACCCCAGAGGATTGCCCTTCCCACTTTCCATAGTGAACTTAAGAGCCCCATGCAAGGGATTCAACTTATTAAAAAATGCTACGCTTCACTTTGCGATGAAAACATAGCAAACGTGTCGTCAACATATCTGAAATATGTGGTGAGTATTGTTTTAGAATTAAACAAAACGGATTCGTAGTAACCGACAAAAATATCAGCTAAAATTGGGGCCAACGGACTCCCTATTGAAGCCCCATCGACCTGGCAGTACATAATGTCACCGAAACTAAACTCACCCTGATTTGGTGCACATTAAAATGAGCTCAGTAAATATCTCTTTGGAAAAGCGTGGAGAAATCAGGCGAACACCTTAGAGCGAGTCGGTACAAATATATACGGTATGTAAGTAAAGAGACTTGAGATATCGAATAACACATAAAGGATGTCTCTGCATTCGAATCCAACCCAGGTGGACATTCAACAAACCGAAAACAGTCAGGAATACAGTGCATGCTGTATAATCCACGCACAGGCTGCAAAATTCCGACAAGCCACTAAGCCAAAGAATGTTGAGCAGAACCTATCATAGATAAGATAGGTCTTAGTGGCATACCTTGCTTATGGATTTTAGGGAGACAATCCAACGCGCTTTATGGTGGTCGACTTACTTCTCCACGCTTTTCCAAAGAGATATATATTGCATTTATACAGAAAGCCGCCATTTTTCAATTATAGATTCATAATTTCTTAATTGTTAATACTTTTTAATATTTTTTCAGATCATCTAGAGTAACACTTTCCAAGGTCATCATGAGTCGTTACACTACCGAGGAGAGGATTTTTACCGTAGAGTCGTATTTTCGTTCAATGAGTCAATATCAGAAACTCAAAGAGAATTTCGGCGAAACTTCAACACAAGTAATTCCCCTACTCCCAATGCAATAAAAGCTATCGTGGCTCAATTTCATGTGCAAGGGTCTGTATGTGACCTCCCTAAATCTGGTAGACCGCGTACGGCAAGAAGAGATAAGAATCGTCGGATTTTAGCAGAGGGTGTGGCCGAGGATCCATCCACGTCAGAAAGAGGGAGATCAAATCAAATTGGGGTGTCTCGATCATCATTAACATAATGCTTCATGAAGAGGGAAATTTTCCAGATAAAATTCAATTGGTTACAGAGCTTCAGCCAAACGAAATACGTTATATATGGCCAATAGGGAGCCAAACTTTCTCAAACACCTCATTAAGTGCGATGAGGCTTATTTTCATCTGAATTAGCGTTGAAACTGAGCACGTAGGCAAGAAAATACCCACGCAACAGCACAACAACAATTTACCCTCAAAATGTACAGTATGGTGTGGAGTAACGGTGGATGAAGTAATCGGAATTGGTGGACATTTGGGTAACATAATTTTTCAAAACGAATATTAGACCTTGGGAAAAATATACCCAAGATTAAGTTGTGTAAATAAAATTAGAATAAGTGGACTAGGATACTTTACTATATCCAAAATATACGGAGAGGCTCATCTACCTGCATATTGGTAAGCATAACTTTAATATTGAGGAAGTTAATCAAATTAAAACTCCGTCAGCTTCTTTTCGGACACCCTGTACACACATATATACATATGTTTACGAATATATATATATATATATATATATATATATATATATATATATATATATGTACACGTAAAATCAATTTTTTGTCTTCTCTTCTATCTTTCTCCCTAAACATATTTATTTCATGGTAATTGTTTGGGAGATGCCCACTAATTAGCATACGTGGGTGAAAATGATATAGATAAAGGTATCAAGTCAGCAAGACCGGGGAGCTGTGTTCGAACGCCGGATAGGCAAGACGCATGTGCCGGTTGCTCAATGAAAGACTTTAACACGCCCTCTGCCGGACAATCTTCCAACTGCAGTACAGCTGCACCTTTGTAAATATGTATTATCTTTTCGTCTTACTATATTTTTTTACCTTTACTTTCTGCGTTCGTGTTGTTATTGATACAGACACAACAGTGGCGACGGGATTTCGAAAAAAGATTTACGCGTGAGAAAATACACTATCAAACTCAACAGTGGTATTTGGGAAATACTTACTCGTCAATGATTGGAGAAAAAAATTCACTCAGGAATTCAATGTTTAAAACGCAGCAACTACGAAATTGACGAACGCGATATACTTGCAAAACACCAAGATTTTTTTGTGACTACTTGAAAAGGAAATTCAAAACCCGGGACGCTTGAAAAATAATAAATAAATAAAACAGCAAGCACTTTAATTCAAAGTGCCTACGAGAAAAAAAACCCCTGAAATTTGCAGTAACCTTTTCTGCAAAGTGCACACACACACACACAAAAAAAAGTGTTTCGCTTGGATACCGTGAACTTATTAGGTAGACTGCTTTGAAAGGAAAAGTGATTTTTTCTCAGTGTGCCAAGAAGGGACTTCTTCTTTCTTGTACGTAATTAATAACGTAGCAAAAGGAATCGGTTGTTCGTAGTTATTAAAGAAAGGAAATTGCAAAAGTTACTGATTTACTAATTTGAAAAATAAAATGGAGGATCTTATCAAGTTATTCGCGGAAATGCTAAATGCGTCAACAAGAAAGAGACGAAGTACAGAGAAGACGTCTACAAGAAAGAGACGAATTACAGAAAAAGAACTAAAAGAAAAAGACGAAAGACAACAGGAAAGAGACGAAATACAGAATAAACTACTTCTTAAATGTATAGAGCGAATGCAACTTGGTCAAAAAGATTTGTTGGAAAGATTAGCGACTAATTCTGCACAGGAAAGCAATACGACTTTTTCCAACGCAACAATTGTGAATAGCATAGATGTGTTCACGTACCTACCAGAGGAAGATACAACTTTTGAGGCATACTTTAAGAGGTATGAAGATATTTTCGAAACAGATTGCGAAAGGTGGTCAAACGCAAAGAAAGTAAGTTTATTACTTTGAAGGCTTGGTACCAGTGAACATTGCACATTTTTTGATTTCATATTGCCAAGGAGAACAAATCAGTTAGACTTCGTTGAGACCGTACAACTTCTTAAGGAGTTATTCGGACCGAACATCTCTCTTTTTCACAAGAGATGGTCGTGTATGAATCTTAAGAAAACGGAGGAGCAGGACTACCTGACATATGCGTCAGTAGTGAATAAACGCTGCGACAATTTTAAATTATCGGAACTTACGGTGGACGTCTTCAAATGTTTAATTTTTGCACAGGGGCTAGTTTCTATAGAAAATTCAGAGAAGACGCATTCTCTCAAAATTAGAGACAGAACAAGTTCTGACACTGCAAAAGTTAGCAGAAGATTGTCAAAGGGCAGTATCACTAAAAAAGCCTCCAGATATATAGAAGAAGCAGGTGTGCCGTTCATATGTAAGATTAAAAACTCTGGCAGAAACGCAGGGCAAAGAAATGGGGAGACTCTTCAAAATTCAAAAGATTACGCGAGTTATAAATACTCAAACACTAATTACAGAAAACGAAATTACGATTCAAGTCAAAGGAACTATAGAAAATCGGGATCAAGTAATAATTGCGGAAGATGTGATGAAAAACATTGGGAAAAGGATTGTCCTTACAAAAATATCAGATGCTTCAATTGCGACAAAGTCGGACATAAGATTATTTGTTGCAGAACAAAATGTAGAGTACACCAAATGAGAACAAACAACAAAGAGAAAGACAATTTACGAAAATATGTGTTGGTAAATATTTTCGGCAAACAAATAAAATTTCAACTTGATTCTAGAGCAGATTTGTCGGTAATAAACGTTAGCACTTGGAAAAAAACTGGATAAACCGACTCTGAAAAAGTCAAGCAAGGGTGCTAGAACGGTGACAGGAGACGAAATCAAATTCGAAGGAGACGTCAGCCTGCGCATTAATTTAAATGGCACGCCGAAGAAATTGAAAATCTTCGTAATTAAAGAAAGCGAGAATTTATTGGGAAAAGATGGACGCTTTTTGTAAAAAAATAACCAGCTGCACCACAACGCCAGAAAATATTAAAAATGAAGTAAAGAATGAAGTCCCAGAAATATTTACTATGGGACTGGGAAGATGTAATAAATTTAAAACTTCGTTCGAGCTAAAAATAGATGCAACGCCAGTATTTAAGAAAAAACTTGAACTTGAACTTGAACATATAGAGCATTTAAGTGCCGTTCGCCGGATTAGACAAAATAGATAGCGAATTAGACAGACTTGAAAGAACGGACATTTTATCGAAAATCGAAACTAGCGTTTGGGCAGCGCCTACGGTGTACGTAAAGAAGAAATCGGAAGAAATTCGAGTCTGCGGAGATTTTTCAACCGGGTTAAATAATGTGCTACAAGATCACCATTACCTTTACCAAGCCCGGAAGAGATTTTTGACAAACTTAATGGTGAGAAAATTTTTTCAAAAGTAGATTTGTCCGACGCCTATTAGCAACTTCCGATAGAAGAAAAATGCTCAAAGATTTTATACATTAACACACACAAAGGGTTATTCAAATATAACCGATTACCGTTCGGGATAAAAGTGGCGCCGGCGATATTCCAGCAAGCGATGCTTTAAATGTATTACATCTTCCCATTCCCATAGTAAATATTTCTGGGAATTCGTTCTTTAGTTCATTTTTAATATTTTCTGACGTTGTGGTGCAGCTGGTTATTTTTTTACAAAAAGCGTTCATCGGTTTATCCGCAAGGTTGAATTTTTCAATAAAATCTTTTTCCAATTGAACGGTTTAGATTGTACTTGTGCATATCCGGATGACATAATCATAAGGAGCGCGTCCATAAGTGAACATATAGAGCATTTAAAACAAGTGTTCACAAGAATAAACGAGTACAGATTCAATGTGAAAGAAAACAAATGTGAGTTTTGTCTAGACGAAATCAAGTATTTAGGACACATAATAAGTAATGATGGTCTACGCCCGGATCCAGAAAGAGCGATAGCAATTAGGAACATGCCAGCACCACATAACGTGACGACCTTACAGGGCTTCTTAGGCCTCGCTAACTATTACTAAGTATTTATCAAAGGCATGCACGACCTAAGAGCTCCGCTGAACGAATTATTAAAGAAAGAAACACCATGGATATGGACAAAAGAATGTCAAGATTCATTTGAGGAAATTAAAAATACTTTGACGTCAGATTTATCCTAAACTTAAAGGCTTATACCGAAATAGGGATGAAAAACTTTGAAGAGTCAGTAATTGCAGCT
>NC_136493.1:60717603-60735103 GCF_053919585.1 Euprymna scolopes | reverse complement strand
CTGCCTTAAACCACTAAATTAGATAAAATGCATGTCCATTGGCTGATAAGTAGGGGCGCGGTGGATACTAGAAAGCTGATTGGCTAACTAAAATCGTCAATAGAAGAGGACCATATAAAAACGATAAACAACCACAGAATTCGCGCATAAGCCTGACGAATCCTAGAGTCGATTAAACGCTGAATATTCAGTGTAGCTTAATCGCCATATATATTGTATAAATTACTATATATATATATATATATATATATATGTATATATATATAAATAATTTCTGAGGAGGACGCTTCACAGATCGCCTGAAACGCGTAAAAACGATTTCACTGATTCAAAAACATTATTACAATGATCCACACATAATTCTCAATGAAAAACCAAGACACGGAATAATAAAATAATGTTAAAAAATACCCCTTATTTAAAAAAAAATATATATATATATATATATATATATATATATATATATATATATATACAGCGCCGGCAAATAGAAAGTCAAGTAATTTTATCAAACACTGTTTAAGATAAATGTAATGCAACTGTGTAAGTTTAAGCTAAATGTAATGCAACTGTGTAAACAACCTATGCCTCGTTTGATTCGCCTTTTATTCCTCTATATTTTTACCCGTTCATATTTGACTTTTAATTGAAATATTCTAATGTCCATGTCAATTAAAAAAATAACTTCAAATTGAGAAGCCAAAAAAAAATCAACGGCAACAAATTCGCTCAAACCTAGCTAAAATGATCGCCCCTAAATCAGTTTAAAATATCAACCAACAGACAACAAAACTTCTCTAATCGTAATTGTTGTTCCAAGTTATACAACGTAACATTTAGTCCATATGCCTCGACTTTCTCTTTGTGATCGTCAGCAGCTCATTAATCTCCTAAATCTTGTCGTACTAGAGTTACTTCTAACAGGGAAGACAATGCTATCAAAATCCGCAACCTAAGAAACAGATATGAAACGGCTCCCCACATCCAACAGCAGTGCAATCTTCTTAAAAATTGCTCTCTTTAAACTGACAAGAACAGATTAAAGGGATTAATTCGCGAGGATATGTTGTAAGATGCAAGCCAATGATTTCTGTAAAGAACAAAAAGAGACGTCTGGACTTCATCAGATGCAACGAAGATCATGCCTATTCATATTGCTACAAAGTGCTTTTCAGTTCAATAGTATAGACAGAGATGGTAGGCAGTACGTCAGTCAGAGGAAAGAGGAAGAATATAACCCTAGGTGCTCAGTTTCAACGCTAAAATGTGGTGGAGGTTTCGTTTTGGTGTGGGGCAGTATTAGTACCAATGGTTCAGATCCTATCGCTTGCCAATTTGAATTAATTCGACAAATTACAATGATATGGTGACATCATTTTCTACCGTACTTTGGTCGGAATTTGTATGATAATCTCATCTTTATGCAGGATAATTCTCCCATTCAAACATCTGACAATGTCAAGAGGTTCCTGCAATAGCATAATGTTCCATGTTTTGATTGCCTTGCATTATCTTCAGACATCAATCCTTTCGTAAACGTATGAAATTACATAAAGCAAAAGCTACGCAATGACAAAATTTCAAATTGTAAAGAAATTTGGACAAAAATTAAAGAAATGTGGGATGGCCTTTCCCCAATGTATTGCTGCAGTCTGATTCAAGGAATCCATGAACGTTTGCAGGCGGTCAAATTGCAGAAAAGCTATGCTACTAAATATTAACTAGTCCATTGTGTTCCTGTTGTGTTTGTGTTGCATTAATGACGTAAATTTACATTTAAAAACAATTTTCCACGGTGCGGACGTTCTTTTTGACTCCTCAATTTGAAATTATTTTTTTTTAGATTAACGTAAACACTAGAACATTTCAATTACAAGTCAAATATTAACAGGTAAAATTATAGAAGAATAAAACACCAATCAAATGAGTTATAGTTATTTTTAAATAGTTACATTAAATTCAGCTTAAATTTGCATTTTTTTTTAAATTACAAGTGCGGACTTTCTTTTTGTCGCCTGCGTGTGTGTATATATATATATATATATATATATGCACATGAATGCATATATATATATATATATATAATGTATTTTACATATATGTTCATGCGCGCGTCTATTTATATTTTACCAAGGTAGCGTGAGTGTAATTGTGCGTGTCACGCTCTATATTTGTTTTGTTCTGAGTGACCGTCTTTAAACGATTATTGCCATTCATTTTTGTTTTTTGTAATAAATAATATTACCAATAATTCTTTATAAATTTTGGTTTCGGTTTTGATTAAAGCTTAAGAGACTTAAGTTATATATATATATATATATATATATATATATATATATATATATATATATATATATAGTGTTATAATGGAATAATTCCAGGGGAAATCCGGGTATGAGAGCTCAATGTGGTAAACAGAGCAATAACATAAAAATATAACACGGAAATTACATAATTGTCGATTCAATAATTTATTTCAACCTTATGGTATTTTCAAGCATCTAAACCAGACAATTTAGATGCTTGAAAATACCATAAGGTTGAAATAAATTATTGCATCGACAATTATGTAATTTCCGTGTTATATATATATATATATATATATATATATATATATATATATATATATATATATATATATATATATATATGTATATATATATACATATATATATATATATATATATATTTCATAATTTGGATTTCAGTTTCGATTCAAACTGCTGCATTAATGTTATGTGCATATATTTATTTTATTTTTGAAATCACAACATTTTAATAAAAAGAATCGATAAAAACCAATCGAAATTTTACTCTTTAATAACATATACGAAATCTGCATGAATTAAATATCAAATTTAAGCGTATATTACAATCCGGTTACGCCGGATGTCTCTGCGTGCTTAGATATATTTTAGGTTAATGCAAAAATAATGTCGGTTTCGACGTTCAACTTCAAAAGATAATACTTCCTTTCCTAATAAACTTTATTAATCGAAATAAGAACCATTAGAATCGACACATATATTTCAACGTGAAATAGGTTTATTTATCCCATTAGCATAGAAATCTGGAGTTCTGGAAGAGATAAACTCATTGAAGGCTGATTCGGTATTATCTCTACTTTGAAGCATTTTTCGCGCAGGAAGCTGTCGTGATGCTTGAAAAAGTTATAATCGGTGGGCAAGAGGCCTGTGAATATGGCGCATAAGGCAGTTTCTCGTAACCCAATTCGTTCACTTTCTGCAGGGTAAGTTGAGCAACATGCACGCGAGTGTTTGTCATGGAGAAGAATTGGTCCCTTCATATTGACCAATCTCTGGAACATGCTTTGGAGTTTCTAGTGCATTTCCTCAATTTGTCCATAGTACCCCTCCGCTGTAACCGTTTCGCTACAACCCAAGAAGATGAAATGAATGAGACCGGCCGCAGACCCTCAAACAGTCACCATCACCTTTTTTGTGTAATTTTGGTTTCGAGATGTGCTGTGGAGCTTTTTCCGTATCCAACCGTTTTGCCGAATGTCGCCGGTTGTCGTAGAGAATCCACTTTTTATGACACATCACAATCTGCTCGAGAAATGGGTAATTATTGTGGCGCAGAAGGAGAGTAGAAGACACCTTAAAACGACGATATTTTTAATTATCGTTAAATTCATGCGGCACCCAATTATCCAGCATTTTTTTACTTCCTTATTTGCTAGAAATGTCAAACGACTGTTGAGTAGTTGACTCCTAGTTCAACTGGTACGTAGCATGTGGTTTTGCAAAATCGGCGTCAATTGAGGTTTTTAAATGTTTGTTATCAAACGCAGTGGGTTGGCCGCGACCGTCTATCTTCGAGGCTCTCATAACCATTGCGAAATTTCTTGAAATACCACTTTGCCACACGTTCGTTAGTTATTCCTGGGCCAAATGCATCATTGATACCACAAGCTGTCTATTCAGCTTTTCGGCCTAGTTTGAACTGGAACAAAACAACTGTGCGGATTAAATTTTGTCCATGCTGTCGAAAAGTCTGCAAAAAAATGAATGAAGAGATTGAGACCGGTATCGAATAACAGGATCCGATAGTGCGATAAATGCGCTTCAAAATAATATATATATATATATATATATATATATATATATATATATATATATATTAATTAATTAATTCAGAAATCATATATAAAAGTAACATGAAAAAACGATATTGTTTTTGCACCAACCTACCACATTTTCATTTGAAAAAAAGACTAACAATAATATAAGGACGTCTTAATTTATGCTGAAAATGTACAGGTTGCCAACATCAATATATTACATATAAGAGTCCGCTGTCGAATTTCCAACAGGTACCGCTATTTACAGCATTATACATTTACTGAATGATAGGATATGCCATACCTAAAGTTCATGAAATTAGCGCGATATAAAAGCTACTTAGCGCAACAAAATGCCACTTAATAAAATAACACATAATGCTATATAGGACAGATTTCCAAATGACCTCCTCAATTAATTATTAGTATGGATATCCAAATACACTATATATGCCTACTACTGAGATGAATATATATATATATATATATATATATATATATATATATATATATATATATATATATATATATCCATAACAGCAAGGGGAGATTGTCCAATTATCTATCGTACATTCAACGCCATGTTGATTGAGTGACATGCATCTGAGCATTCTATAAGGTCAAACAAACAGAAGTTCAAGCACTAAAGTTTGAACTATAGTGAAGCAGCATACAATTTACTTGTACTTAACTTTATCAATGCTCATCATCTAGTTTGCAGCAATTAATATTTTTACCAGATAAACAATACATGCTGTTGGCTAAACATTTTTCTCTTTACATATACTTAAGGTGATGTATATGATCTTATTAGTTGATAATGCGACAGAAATGTAGTCGATTTGATCATAAGATCTGACTTTTTTTTCAAATCCAGTTAGCCTTAAAATCTGACCTAATGATGAGAAACCGATGCTATTTCCTTATTCGTTCATATCAGTTGTAGAAATATTCAACATCCAAAATTTAAAAAAAAATGTTGCTCAATGATATCAGTGTTCGTACCTAGCTTTTAATGTTTTGTAGTTTATATGCTGGTTATATTACTTTAAGATACCTGTTTTATTAATAATATGATTATTTTTGGTTGCTTAAATGCGTCCGCTATGCTTAAAATAGATTAATATATTTGCGGTGTTTGAACTGAAATATATCGGTTTATTTTCAATATTTATTGTGTAGCGCTTTAATCTATGTGTGAGCGAGCTATTAGATAAGCGAATGCAATGACTGTTTTAAAAATCAGGTTTTTATGATTTTACAATCAAAATATTTATCTATAATGTACTAATGATTGTGAAGTTTATTTGAAATCATCAGCAAATAATTGTAACTGCTTTTCCGTATTTACTAAACTGTCATATAATTACAACATAATTTAGGAGTAGCAGAACCGATGTAAACATTACGGAACTAAATATCCATGAAATGTACAAAATTGTTTGATAAAATTGATATTTTTCCTGATAGCGCAAAAAAGTGGAGGCACATATTAATAACTCAGAGCAAATCTAAGTTTAACATTTCTATAGAAAATAGTATGCACTGTACTTTTGGTTTTGATAGATGTCGATAGGTGATTGTTAACAACTTCTACTCATTTCCCAAACAAACAAAACATGCGTTTTTAGCTATCATAGAATAAGAAATATATTGGTCAGTTATTATAAATATAGAACGGTCTCAAAATTAGATACGAGAAATTAATAAGTACTAACAAATATACAGAAAATAATATTATGCTACGTAGTTCAATATAAATAATAAAATGATATTGTAAAATACATTTTAGTTCAGGGGCTCTTGGAAAACAATTTATTTTTTGTTGCCGTGTTCCTTTCGAATGCTACCTTTTTACTCGTAAGGTTTCGCTGACATATTTCTTCGATGAAAATTTGCTGATCATTTAAATACACCTAAGAACAATGATCATACAATATTATAAGTATACGAAAACGAGGGTAAATCAAAGGGATGCAACTCTCATATTTTTGTACAGGATTTTCATATTAGCGTTTTCAAGCAGCATCTCTTTCATCGGCATATTGTGGACTGGCTTTATATTAGAAAATATATTTAACATTTTTTAAGCGGAACGTCTATATAAGCCAAGGAAGTAACAAGCAGAATAATATATAGATAGTAATAAACAAGACATTGACAGCTCACGAGAAATACAAATCGAAAGTCGAATATCAAGGGATGTACTTGAGGTAGAAAATCGCAATTAAATTCTTAACAATTCTCCGTAATGATACTCAACGATAGTTTTGATTTAATTCAAGTCCAACGTAAACAAGTTCTTGATGACCCGTCCTCCTAAGTAATCCAATTTACAAAATTCTCACTACTTATGTTTACTACGCTATGATCACATTGACTAATGTATACTCAGTAACCCTTATCCTCGAGTGGCTCGGAGACTTGATAAGTGGTGATTGTTGTGTAAAATCATATTAGAGAAGGCACTGTGCGTTTGGTTTTAATAGATGTTGATTCGTGATAATTAACAAATTCAACATCTACTCATTTCCAAAATTAAAGGTTGTATTTTTTTATACTTGCTATCATAGAATAGGAAATATATCGTCTCGTTAGATCTAAAATCAATATATTTTTTCCATAAAATAAAGAAGTATTCGTTGGTCCAAAGGTTGGTAGTTTGGTGAAGTACAAGGCTGTCATAGGAGGTAAATGTTTTAATAAAAATGTAAAGGATTACATAAGATGCGCAGGTCACGTTTTTATTTAGGGTAATAAATGCGGAGATTCTATTATAAATTGTGTAACTCTATCTGCAATGCGATTCGTTGCTCATTTTATATCTTTTTACGCCCATATTCTGTTTATTCAAATTGAATTAACTTGTGTAATATGTGACAGAGCATCTAATAAAACTTGCCTATGCTAGCATTACCGAATTTCATTGTTCTAATGAGAATTGATGTCTACTGATTAAATAAGAGCTCAACGCTTAAGAGATGGATGACATATTATTCAGTAAACGAATCAGATTACGCAATCCAACAATGGTCTTATCTCTCTCGACATTCGCCAATTCCTACATTTATAGGTAAACGTGCGTATAACCATGAAGGGTGTATTAACTACCGGATTTTGCCTGGTCTGTAATAATTTACACAATGTCGTTATTTGTTAAAGAACTTTTATGTTAAAGTGGTTTACAAGTTGAATTTATTATTAAAGTATCATTTAAGTATTGCATTTTTATATAATAAAACTGGGAAGAAAGTTATAATTCATTTATATGATATAAAAATTTATTAAACTCTGTATAATTATTGTATGTGAACAGTATACATAACATTCACTATAATGATCCATTAATTGTATTAATATTATAAAAAGGTTGCTCACAAAATAATAAAAAAAATTCAAATGCTTATTAATTATTTTGAACATTCAAATTGACATAAAGTTATTAATTAATGATATATCATATAAATATTAAACGGGCGAATGTGTTAGAAAAAACAAAACCATTCTAAAATTAATTTCTACTTAAATTACGTTGTATATTGTTAAAAATTTGGTTTTACTTATGGTATTACTATTATATTAAACATAAACAATGAGCAGTAAGTAAACTGATTTAAAAGCTACATGAATTATAAAATAAAGACAAAAGAGATGTAATGAGAAATGTGAAGATATATCTATCATTTGTATATGTCATCACATGTTTTCTTTTCTTTTCTGATGAAATCGATTCCTCTGCACATGACATACAATTATCTATACGAAAATACACAGAAATATTAAGAATAAATGACATAATATAAAACAATAATAAATTTTAGAAAATATAAATAAATATATTACATAGGTAAAGAAAATAGTATTACAAATAATAAATTAAAGAATACAAGAAATATATAAAAAATATAAATAGAGGAAATAATATTAAAAATAATGAATTAATAAACGTTAGAAATAATAAATAAAAGAATATTAGTGATAATAAAAGAATAATATTAGAAACAAAAAAATTACAGGAATTAAAAATATTAAATAAAATAATATTAGATATGCCAACTTAATTAATATAAGACATATCATATAAAAGAATATTAGAAATAATAAGAAAGATAATAAATGAATTTGATTAGAAATAATGAATAACGAACCTTTTAGCTTAAAACACTTAAGGCAAATGTTAGAAATGTTAAAGGAAGCGGTTCTATCTTAATGCATATTAAATATTATATATGCCTATTTAAAATAGTTTATACGAAAAAGAATAAACGAAACTATATATATATATATATATATATATATATATATATATATATATATATATATATATATATACATACATACATACATGCAAACACATATGCAAAACTACTTAACAAAAAAATTCGTCATTTTAAAGGAAAGTGTGTTCCTAATTTGGTTATAATCTAACACATGCATACGATATTGGGTCGTCAGCTCCATTTAAAGTTGCTAATGCAGGAAATTCACATAAACAATGGTAACATTAAATATGAATGTTATGTTTTGGGGGGTATATGCGCGATCGTTATGTGTGCATATATATCGGAAAATGTAAGTTAAAAAAACGTATGAAGAAAGTAGTGCCCCGTTATAAAAGAAAGCGACCCCCCCAAATGGTACTGTTGTCGGTTTCCTCAGTATAATCATAAGCGAAAAAAAATAATAAAAAAGGATATTCGAAAATGGTAGATATTCTATGTCAAGGATTGTTTGGATTTATAGCGAGTAGCTGCGCGTATATTGTTATGTTTTACGTTCATCACCCTCCTCCCAAGATTTGAAATCACACATATTTCAATATCTTTTTCTCTGGGGGTTTTATCCAATTTACAAATTAATTTTTCTCTTGGGATTTAATGCAATTTACAATTAAACTTTCTTTTTCTACCTAATCGCCGGGGCTCAGGTGTATATTGAGGCGGCTCCAAATTAAAGGATTCGTATATGATGTCCATGGTTTCCTCCTCTTCGACTGTTGTTGTATAATCACCATCTTGAATGTGGCGTTCTTTTATTTGGTTCAGGTGCCTTTTATGTATATTTTGTGGACCTTTAATCATGTATGTACAATCACCAATGCGTTTGCCCACTATTCAACATTCCCAGTAAGAGGTGTTATGCCTGTAGCACTTGAAATATACTCGATCTCCCGAGTTATATTTCTTTCTTATCATGTGTGTAGTGTTAAGACAATTGCCTGTCTTGGCAATAGTTTATCAAACACCGATTTCACTTTTCTGGCAAACATTAAATCAGCTGGTGATATGTTTGACGGTGTATTAGGCTGCGGTGTTATCCTATATATTTGCAAAAATTGTTGCAAAGCTTTTTCCGTTGGTATCCCAATGGACTTTTTCAACGCTCGTTTTAACGTGTCCACGAACCTCTCCGCGAGGCCATTCGAGCTTGGATGGTACGGAGGAATAGTGATATGTTTTACTTGGAAGGTGTCACAAAATTCCTTAAAGTATGTGGATGTGAATTGAGTTCCATTATCAGTGACCAATGTGTCTGGTACAGCAAATCGTGCAAATAACTAGGTCTGTGTACTATAGGTGGGGATTTTTCCGCTAACTAGCATGCTTTACATTTATTTCTTTTTGTAGCTATGTCGATGCCCATGTTACGCCAGTATACGTAGCTTCTCATTAGAGACTTCATCCGATTTACCCAATGATGTCCTGTGTGGAAGTCTCTCAAAATCCTCTTCTGCAACGTTTTAGGTATTACTACTCTCTCGCTGTATAATAACACATCGTTACATATGGAAAAAAATCCTGAAACTTTTTTTCATTTATAATTTTTTCTTTTATATCATTTATGTATTCATCTTTATCGGCCTCTCTTTTAATGTCCGACAATGTTACGGGTAGTTCTTTAATGATGTTTGCTACCATATTTTTTACTTCAACATTGGTTCGAATTGTTGCAATCACTGATTCTTCCAAATTATGTTTCTATGGTTGATACCATACCGTATTGAAAGTCCATCCGCATGGCAAATCTTTTTCGATGCTGGATGTTGTAGCTGGAAATCGTAAGTCAGTAGGATCGTACCCCAGCGCATCAATCTATTTGCGGTGTATACAGGCACTCCTTTTTTTACTCAATAGATTGTGACTAATGTTTTATGGTCGGTTTCAAGTATGAAATGTCTACCATATAAATATCGGTGAAACTTAGTCACTGCAAAGATCATACTCAACGCTTCTTTTTCAATCTGTGAATACGCCTTCTGTGCTGGAAGAGCGTTCTCGAAGCGTGAGCTATCGGCTTTCTAGATCCACTAGCCATGATATGTTGAATGCATGCTCCTATGCCGTAGGAACTAGCGACACTAGCGACGACTATATTTAATTTTGTGTCATAGTGAGTTAGAAATAATTCAGATGTTAGTGCGCTCATTATTTTGTCAAAAGTGGTTTGACATTCTTGCGTCCAGTTCCAAGGTGTGTCCTTTTATAGCAAATTATGCGTCCCTTCACTAAAAGATTGGTAATAATTTGCGAGTCCTAAGAAACTCTGCAAGGTTGTTACGTTATTAGGTGCTGGTATGTTTTTTATTGGCGCAGGTCTTTATGGGTATGGACGTCGCCCATGTTTATTTATTATATGTCCAAGATACTTAAGTTCGCACATACAAAAATCGTATTTATTTTCTTTTACTTTAAACCTGAATTCTTTTATTCGAGTGAATACTTGTTTTAAATGCTTCTCATGGTCTTCTAGTGATGTGCTCCTGATAACAATGTCGTCCAGGTATGCACATGCGCACTCAGTACCACTTATCATGGTGTCCATTGCTTGCTGAAAGATGGCAGGCGCTACTTTGATGCCAAAGGGCAACCGGTTGTATTTGTACAATCCGTTATGCGTGTTGATGCATAGTATTTTTGAACAATTCTCCTCGAACGGTATTTGTAAATACGCGTTGCTCAAGTCTATCTTGGAGAAGATATTACCACCATTCAACTTTGTAAATATTTCCTCTGGGCTTGGTAAAGGGGAATAGTAATCTGGTAATATGGAGTTTAGACCAGTTGAAAAGTCTGCGCACAGTCTGATTTCATCATTCTTTTTTCTTTACATATACGGTGGGGGCTGCCCAGTCGCTTTGTTCTATTTTTGATAGTATTCTTGTCTGCTCCAATCTGTCTAATTCTTTATTAATCTTTTCCAACCCAGCGATCGGAACGTTTCGCTTTTTTATAAAAATCGGGCTGGTGTTTTCTTTAAGTTCAAACGAGGCCTTAAACTTATTGCAACGACCTAATTTAGCCATGAATAATTGGGGGAATAATTTTTTAAGTCCTCTTTTATATTTCCTGTTGTTGGAGTAGTACATTCTATTTTTTACAGAAGGTATTGATTGGCTTATCCCACAGTCCAAATTTCTCAATCAAATCTATTCCAAACAGATTTTCGCTATTTTTTAATACGACCATTTTTAATTTCTTCGTAATCCCTTTTAATTTTATCGGAAGGATAACATCTCCTTCAAATTTTATGTCACCACCAGTTACCGTACGAGCTGATTTACTTGTTTTCACCATAGTTGGTTTACCCAACTTTTTCCATGTATTAAAGTTTATTATAGAAATATCGGATCCTGAATCCAGTTGTAATTTTATTGGATTTTTAAATATTTGCGCCGATTTTTGTCTAATTTTGCATTTAATTTGGTTTGCTGTACTCTCTTTCTGGTGAAATCTTTAAATCTGCAACAATCGCTTTTGTGTTCGACTTTCTTGCAAATGTAGCATTTTTTCCTTCTTATAAGGGTAATCGTATTCCCAATGTCTTTCTGTGCATCTCTTACAGTTATCGGCTACTAGTCTCTCGCTCCTTGACAGGGTTCCAAAGAGAGTCGCAAATCTGATAGGCCCTAAACTGGCATCTAAACTTCAGCCTCTGTCCCATCGTCGAAACGTTGCATCCCTCTGCCCGTTCTACAAGTATTATAATGGTGAATGCTCTGAAGAACTGCAAGCACTTGTGCCCCCACGACGTGAACACGCTCGACAGACCCGACAAGCTGCAAAATCCCACCCCCACACTGTAGAGATCCCTAGATGTAAAAGATCTGTCTACTCCAGTAGTTTCTTCCCCAGAACTGCTAGACTTTGGAATTCCATTCCAGGTCACTGCTTCCCCAACTGTACTGACATGCATAAGTTCAAGTGCAAGGTGAACCAACATCTCGCTGCCCTAATCCCTACATAGTACCCCAGTAGATGTTTCCCCTGATAGTAGCCCTCTACACCAAAGTGGCAATGTGCCTTGTTTGGGGTGAAAATGTAATAAAACATTTTTTTTAAATAATAATATCTAGGGAGAGACTTGTTATATACTTTACTATAATTATAATTATTATATTTGGAATATATCGTTCCGTTTTGACTGCTTTTATTTGTATAGTTCTTAGTTGGTGTGTATGGTTTTCTAACCTTTCTTACATATGCCACTTCGGATTCTTCTGTCTTTTTTTAATCCATTTTAGTGTAATGACCCTTTCACAATCCTCTGCTAATTTCTGAAGTGTTAAATCTTGCTCAGATTCCAGCTTAGACAACACTCGTCTGCGTATTTCTGCATTTTTCGTGGAAACTAACCCTTGTGCGAAGATTAGGCATTTGAAATCTTCTGTTATTTTCGTTAGCTTCAAATTATCACAGTTTTTATTGGCAAATGATGCGTATGACAAATAATCTTGGTTGTCCATTTTCCTTAGATTCATACACAACCGTCTCTTATGAAAAAGAGATATATTCGAATTAAATAATTCTTTTAGTAATTTTACAGCTTCCATGAAATCTAATTCCGTAGTTTTTTTAGGTAATATGTAATCTACGAATTTACTGAGTAAGAGGTTTACTTTCTACCTATTTGGCCAACTTTTGCTGTCCAGTTGAAAGACATCCTCGTATAGTATACTTCAAAATTCTTTTCTTCCTCCGGCATCTAATTAAATGTGTCCATACTATTAAAAATTGTTGTATGGGAGAAATTAGCACTGTCGGCATTTTCTCGAATATTTTTTAGTAGTTCCAGTGTTTTAGTAAAACGTTCATTTTGCCTTTCTTCATGTTCAAATTGTAATTTATTCTGCCTTTCTTCTTGTTCAAATTGTAATTTCTTCTGCTTTTCTTCTTGTTACTGTTGCCATTTCAATAATTTCTCATCTCTTCGTTCATCTCGCTCGGCTTGTGCCTGTTGTTGCGTCTGCAAAAATGGTATTAACATTCTAGATAAATCTTCCATTTTGTTTTTAGTGTATTCTAAAATATAAAATAGCTTGTGTTACAACAAAAATTGTTCAGAGTTCCTGTTTTCAATAAATAATAATATAGCTCCTCGAATAACATTTTCTCACTTCGCTAGCGAGTCAAGCTCATCTAACCCCATCAAAAAATGAACTGAGGCTTTTACTGAAACCACCAAATACGATTGACTTTTCCGTTTTAGGCACTTCCTAATAAGTAACAGCAGAACTTAAGTACAACTCCCCCCCCAATGTTTTTTCAACTCGAGTCCGAATTGCAAAAAATAAAATGTATAGACTACATTTAATTCTTTCTTTTGTTTTTTTCTCTTACGTGACGTTTTACTGTCTTATATCCGTTATCCAGTGACGACTTCAGTTTAAAAAAAAATTCTTTCCTTGATTTTAGTTTAACTCTGATATTTTTTAATACCGAAGAGAAAAAAAGGTTTTCTAAAAAGTCTTTAGTTGATGTTTTGCTCACGAAGAACAGCAATTAGGAAATCCACTGGTGAACTTTTATTTTCCGTATGTTACTTTCTTGTACGTTTGCTCTTCGTAATTTAGTAATACGAATCTGTTTGTCGTTTTACAATGAAACAAACATTCACTTTTACAGCTTGTTATTCTTTTTTTCTCAAGATGGATTCCAAGAGAAACGGCGTAAATTGTCGCTTTTGCCACGTTCGAGTTTTTTCCTTTTTTTTTCTTTGATACTGCAATTAGTAGTTTTGGATTGTCTTTTTTCTCCCCGACTAGTATTTTAGTAAATAAAATACTATTAATCGAGGTTAATTTTTTTAAACCTGAATGCAGATTTTGTTCTTGGAACTTGGGAAACAACTGTTTCTTTCTTTTAGTGTTGTACTTCCGAGAGGAAAATATTGTACCGCTTTCCACTGTTCGCTGAAGTATTACTTTTTTCCGCTTGAGTCGAACTTCTCTTTAGCGTGAAATCCGTTTTTATAACTATTTCGTTCGTCAAAACTTGTATTCTTAGAAAGGTCAACAATTGCGTTGTACTTTTTTAATGAGTTCTTTCCATTTCTTCGTTTAACTGTTATATCTGACGTTCATCCTCGTCGCCAACTGTAACGTTTGACGTTCATCTTCGTAGCCAACTGTTATGTTTGCAGGTTGAACAAAATAACGTATAAGGCAATTCAAATGAAGACTCAACAAACAAAGGTTGACCAATAAGAATTGTATTAGGAAAAGTATATTTACAGTATATTTGCATAATGGTTGTCAAGTAAGAGAGTCTTGGCTGGAGAACATATCTGCTCTCGGCTCGGCCTCCGGTGGTTTCTGGTTAACACACACTCTGACTAACCGAGTCTTGCTATTTATGTGTAATATTACCCACATACGTAAATGAGTGGGTGCCACCCCAACAGATATGTTAAGATATAAGAACGTAACTTTATGATTATGAACGTTTAATAATTTTGTATTTTTAAGGGTCAGAAAACTGTTGCTTCGTGTAGAGAGAGCGACCGTTTCTAATAATCGTGAAAGAAATAAGAGTTGTATGAAAGTTGATAAAATGTAGAAAGGCATATATTAAATAGATATTGCAATAGAAGTTGGTAAAGAGGCGTTAAAATGAATACTATAGTGCAGAGAAAATTGAAAGTTAGTGAGATGCGTAGGATATTGTTCAGAAAAAATATAAAATTCAGGTAACATTACGTTGAAAAAATCTTGTATATATATATATATAGAGAGAGAGAGAGAGAGAGAAAGAGAGAGGGAGAGAGAGGGAGAAAAAGAGAAAGAGAGTAAAATGATTGATAATTTATAATTAAAATTAAAATTTAAAAAGCGGTTTCACAAAATTGATTTTAATTGATTTCAATTAGAACCAAGTAAAATTAAAGTTTTAGTTAAGCCCGATTTTTCATTACGTTTTATTTGTTTAGGTTAAGTTGTATCAACTGTGATAACATTTCTATAGTATAAGAGTTGTGGCACAACATATACAGATAATCTTGATTTTGTCGAATATTTCTATTAATAGTAAACACTATTAAAGAATTTAGGTGAAACTTGATATGAAATATAGCATACATGTATATGTTACGTGTGAACATTTTAGCGGATGATTTAAGAAAGGCAGAGAGATATTTGGTGTGTGCAGAGTAATTGCTTGGAAGTAAAGGGTATAGTCATATGGAATGATTTTTCCGGAGCGGTGCAATCAAAGTTGGTGTAGTAAGATAATAAGCTAATATTAAATATTGTGGATATTCAAGTGAAATGTGCATTCTGTGAGGTCTTAGTATATGTAGTCATAGAGGCGTTAGGGGTAATGTTTAATATGGACCTAAGATGGAGGAGTATTCAAGTGATTTAGGAGGTGTAATTTATACTGCCTACCATTTTTTGATGTTTATGTTCTTTATTCAGGATTTTATCCTTATCTTCTTATTTGGCGTGGTGATAACGAACATTTTTTTTATTTAACCAGAGGAAACAAAGGGAGTTAAGTGATTGAGAAGTTCTGTTTTTTTTCAGATTTTTTTGTTAACAATTGGTGTTAATTTTTCCATTTTAGTTCACTGTAATATGCAGCTAATTATCTCAACGCTATAATTTGGGTACATAAGGAGATTTTATGGGCTATGTATCATTGCTTAAAAGTATTACTAGTTTGACCTATAGAGAATTTGTTAGTGGTAGGGACATCCTTTGCTCTAATGTTATCTAATTATATATAACAGAGGTTTCCAGACAGTTCTGTTTGATGGCACAATTTGATTTCTCTGTACCACTACAGTTTTTAGTTTTTACTTTGATTGCATTCTCTTTAATCATTTAAAATTTTATTATTATGTTTTTATTATTTTTTTCAAGTAATTGTTGCGATTATAACTTAATTTAATAATGTGTTTATTATTTATTTAATAAAGGATATTGTTGAAGGGGATGTGTAGCTTAATTAAGTTTAAGAATTTTTTTTGGAGGTGCGTTTTTCCATTTTATTTTCGGGAGGGGTCAATCAAATGATTTTCCATTTTACGGTTTTTAGATGCGGGTGTTTTCTTTACACGCTCTATATACTCTAGTTTATTTTTATAGCCACTGATAATAAGGACCTTATTTTGTAAATGTTATGTTTTTCGAATATTTCCTTGGATGAACGGTTTGAACTAATTCTTATGCTTATGGATTTGGAGATATGTGTAATGATAGTTTCAGAATGATTTTGGAGAGAGTGCACATATATAGAGTATAGGGTTCATAATTTCCCTTGTTTAAGATTAGTGTAACATCTAGGAAGTGAACAATTCTTAATGTTTGCGGTTATTTCAACTCTATATTCAATTCTATTCAACTATATATTCTAGTAGCAGGAGGACTCGACATGACTAACAGATCTTTAAAACTGTTAAAATTTTATTCTAATCGCACTTAGTGTTATCGCCCATGTTTTCAATCGATTGCCTGCCCTAGTTGCGAACCCATCGCAGTGAACTTGACTAAGCCTGATATGCTTCCCCACAGTCCACAATACATTATCGTCTATATTGGACTGTAGAGAACCTAATGTTTATTTTATAATATTATATTTATGTATACTATAGTATTATTACATTTTAAGATACAAGAGTTAAGTGTCATGCTTCAGTTATGCGTTGATGTCTGGAATTTAAGTTTAAAATTGAAAGGTCAATTATTATGGTTGCAATTTACAATTGTGCATTAAAATAAAACAGTTATTACGAAGGCGGCCCTTGTCATAACACACCACTTACTGATGATTTTATGTTGGGCCCTCCCGGGTTTGTGTGATACTAAAACTTCCTCCAACCATTTACGATGTTATGTTGTGTATTTATGTTTGATCCAAATATCCTTTCTATTCTTTCATCTGATTATTTCGATTACTGGTTATCGACATTTATTGAAAACATTCCGAGAAAAAACTATCTAAAACACTTTCAGGCACTATGTGACTTCGTACGAAATTTCATAAAATCGTTCCAGCTGTTTTCGAATCAATAGGGAACGAATTCACACACAGAAACGCACTCACATACACTGTTGCTGTTATGCAGCAGTAGTAGATGTATGGGAATCCGTTCCCTCGTATTAAAATACTATGAAAGTATGTAATTTTGAATATCGAT
>NC_136493.1:60515103-60712603 GCF_053919585.1 Euprymna scolopes | reverse complement strand
TACTAACTATATGAATTATTGCATAACACAGATATAATATTTTACAAAAGCGATTATATTTCGTTATCAAAAAACACTTTCAACAGTCATTTATACCCTTCTTGAAAAATATCTGATAATTTTCTTTAGTTTACATTTTCTGATTCGACAACTCCTGCCATACTGTTATCCGTACACATAACCTGATTTATTTAACCACACTAGATCAGAATAAGTGCAACTGTGTCCTATTTACTTCTACGTCATAGCACCGCTATTATATTTTGTTCTCTCTTCTAAGTACATTTTAAACATAGCATAGTTCGCTCAGTTCAACTAAAGAATTTTGTTCCCCCGAGTTTTGTTTAGTTATTTCGAATCGATAATTTTTACATGTATAATTAACTGAATAAAAAAAAAATAGCTGATTATTTTTTAAGACGAAAAACAAAACCCAATTAGACAAAATTAAAAAAATGATTAACATAGAGTTCTAATGTTTATATATGTAACAAGACAGTTACCGTAAACATGTGTATTAGATTTCTTCCAAATTTTGTGGAGTTTAAATGTGAAAACATAACACAATTTGGGGGATAAAATAATCATATTTGCTTAAGCATTCCAGAATAATAAACCTTTGTTTAAACATAAAAGTAGGAGAGATAGGGAGAGATAAGGAAAGAGATAGGGAGAGAAATAGGTAAACTGCAAGAGCGATATATATATATATATATATATATATATATATATATATTAATAGATTAATATATATATATATATTAATAGATAGAAATTTACATAGCAAAAGAAATTAAGAACGGAAAAGGGGTAAGTAGATTATGATGAATGGGAACCAAAATATTAGGTTAAAGAGAAAAATGTCAGAAAATAATCTATGGTTGTCGCTTTGTGAATGTTGGCGGGAAGAATCTTACAAAGTACAATAGGAATCAACAATCGATAAATGTAGAAATAACGGCTATTCACCTTCCACCTTCGTTTTGATAATAGCTATGGGCGGTTAGTTGGCACTTGTTCGATGTTTGCAACCACTTTCAAAAAGGCAGTAAATAGTACCAAACAAATCACCTGGTTAATAGGAACACCAAACACTTTGGCTGAAAAATGGCCTACTTTATATTTCAGATCTACGACATCTCTTGGCGAGGATTAAGCCTGAAAAAAGTACCGTATATGAACAGAATAAGTCAGATGTGAGGGAATTTTAGTTTAACTGGTAAGAGTTGGAAAAGAACATATTAAGTTTAATATCTTTCCAATAATATAATAGTTAAAATATTTCCTTGAGTACAAGAAAACACTGTGAAATTTTTTACAAAGATTATATAATTATTTCCACAGCTAAACAACGTCGCCGCTCGCAAGAGCAATGACAGCCAAAAAAACCGGAAATCAAAGAATGAAGTTGTCGTATGTAGGGCGTTTTCTCAGCTAGCAGAGTGCTCGCGTCGCATGCAAGTGACTTGGGTTTCGAAATCAGAGTTCGGATATGTCTAATTGATGAGCTCAAATAAAGGCTAAACTTAAGTCATGGAATTCCGGTTTGTTGGCAACCATGACTCTTGTGCGCTACGAAGTTGCTTGAGTGTGGCAATAATTTATATATATATATATATATATATATATATATATATATATATATATATATATATATATATATATGAATAATGAGATGAATTTGATCACATACCTATTAATTCTGCTGAATATAGTAGATTCAGCAAATTAAAAACGTAACATTTTTTATATTTAAATATTAAGAAAAATAATATTTTAAAACAAGAATTTACTATTTTTATATAGAATACAATACTCAAAATAATTTTCTTCATCCATAGATTTTTCGATGTAGCTTAATCTCCTCAGAAAAAAAGTATATATATATATATATATATATATATATATGTGTGTGTGTGTGTGTGTGTGGGTGTGTATAATAAATTACTATAATTATTATTAAATACCTAGGGACTCTAGGGGTCCATCCTCTTGTGAATCCTCAGGGAAAGAGTGTCACGATTAACACAAGTCGATAGGTTCGAACCCGGCAACAGAAACGATCTCTGACTTCATTATCAAGGACGTTATCTATATAACCTAATATATATATATATATATATATATATATATATATATATATATATATATATATATATATATATATATATATGCTAACAGATTTCGTCAGGCGTTCACTTATTGTAAATTACGCATTATATGTAATTTTAATTCATCCAAATATTTTATTAATGATTATAATGTTAATTATTTCACGATTATTTCATGTTGTATTGTACTCAATACATAGAGATTTCACAGTAAAAAATATTGCCCTGGTGCCATCAGCTAGAGTCGAAACCAAAATTTTAAGACTGACAGAACGATAGACAGGCAAATAGACATAATGAGTTTATACATAAGACAAATTCATTAATAAAAGTAAATATATTGATAAATGTATCCATCTATCCATCAATAGCCTTGATCCCCTAAAAGACAGAGGTCATCTACAACTTTGCGGATGCTTTTTTAGCGTGACCTTCTGTTTTCGGGGTGATGGTGTTTGCCCCACGCCCAACTTTTCTAGAAGGAACATACAGCGCCTAGCCTTCCCAAATGGACACCCATCTGGTACTGCCCAGGCTTAACGTTGCTTAAATTAGGCTCTAAAATAAGAGTACCAGTGTACTAATATACGTATGTATTATATTTAATGTCAATATAAAACAGAAAAATTACGACTTCTCGCTTCAGCGAAGTTAAAACTATCGACTTCCGGTACTTTAAGTACTTTATAAATATTGGGGGTGGCAGTGTCGGACGGAAAGAAATAGATTTGTTTATCGCGCGTCTGTATAAATCTGGTGGCCACTTAATTACAATGCATAATGCATATCTTTGTATCTCGAAAAGTACTTGTCTCCACCAAAGTTAAGATTTTTTTATTCAGTATAGTCGAAGACGTAAAAAAGTTCATTTTAAAGGATATTTTGGTGGTGTAACTAAGGACATTTTTTTCATAGAAAAGAAATTATTTTCTGAGCAGTATCGATTATTAGTCCGGAAAAAAGAAGTAAACAAAAACATATATATATATAACAAACAACTGTTTCTGTAGACAATGTGATTTACGGTAAATTTGTAGTTTAGCGGCATAAATTATTAGACTGATACAAATATATATATATATATATAAATCTATGCATGTTTATGTAAAACACATTAGTAGACCACAAGGCTGTAATAAAATAAGAAACAATGCTTGTTATTATTTTTCATTGTTTTTATTAGACTAATTGGGGACCTCCGTCGTGCGTGAACAATTTGGCCTTTCAAAGGATTGACAGATTAGCCTTTTTAAGACCAAATTTCGCTTTGTACGCTCTTTCATGGAATCGTCTTAAGAGTAAAAACGACTAAATTTGGCCATAAAAAGCCAATATGTAAAGATGTAGAAAGTACAAATCATAAAACAATATAGAGACCTCCACTGGCGTAAATTTAGTCAAATGAGAAATGATGCAAAAATAGTTCAGGTGTACCTCGTCGAACTCGGGAATGTTTCTGTCGAACTCGAGAATTTGGATGAATTTCGAGCGGAACCATTGATTTATTCACGGAGTTATCGTGCTCTTGTTCCGTTAGCAATGACTGGATAGATGTCCTAAGTAATTCGGAACTGTATTTTTCGGTCGCCACACTGACGATTGAACCTTCAATCTTCAGAAGAATATCACTTTTACAATTGATCTTTCCGAGTACTCTAACCACTGCTCCACGCGCCTTTGCGGACATTTCTAGTATAAATTTTGGGAGCCTTAAACCTATTATTATTTCTATTCGTAAATATCACTATTTATTCCTAATTATTACTATATATATATATATATATATATATATATATATATATATATGCTTACTACTTTTATATATTTATGTTTTTTCTTATTACTTGTATTATATATTTTCTATTGTTTATAATTACTGGCTCCCATATCATATTTAATTCTATACTATACTTCCTGTTCGTCCTTCGAAGTCGAAGATGACCATGACATCAGTGAGTAAAAGTAGTGTTTTTGTGCTTCCGGCAGATGACTTGTAAGGCCGATCCGGGCATGGAAGGATCTCCCACAAGTTGGACAGTGGTGAGCAGGTGTTGTGGGGACAGAGCTTGTTGCTCTGGCTTTGCGGGTTGCATGCTTCTGTACTGCTTTGAGGGTTCTTCTCTCTTCAGCTCTTTCAGCTCCTTTGTTGATGAGGTGACGCCAGTGAGGTTTGTCTGATTCAAGCGATTCCAAGGACTCGGTACTGATGTTGAAGTCTTTGAGGTAGACTTTGAGGTTGTCCTTAAAGCGTTTTCTTGGTGCCCCGACTGAAGGCTTGCCTTGGCACAGCTCGCCATACAGGAGTTGTTTTGGGATTCTTTCATCTGGAATGCGGGAGATGTGACCTGCCATCTCAGTTGGGTCTTTCGAATGGTAGTAGTTATGCTGGAAAGATTAGCACTTTTCAGGACCTCTGTATCAGGGACTTTGTCTTGCCATCTGATATGGAAGAGATTTCGGAGACATCTCAGGTGTAAAGGGTTCAACGTTTTTTTCATGCCTTCTGTAGGTAGTCTTGCTTTCTGAGCCATAAAGCAATGTGGTGAGGATAACGGCTCTGTAAACCTTCAGCTTGATCTCAATGCTGATTCCTCTCCTTTCCCAGATTTACTTCTGAGTCTTCCGAATGCGCTGCTTGCCTTGGCGATTCTGTTGTTGATTTCGAGATTGATTGTGGCTGTCCGAGATAGAGTGCTGTCCAGATAGGTGAAGGTCTCGGTCGCTTGATGGTTATTTCCCATGACTGAGATACTTGGCCCATGATACAGATTTCTGGATTTGGAACATAACTTCGGTCTTCTTGGTGCTAGTTGTGGGGCCAAAGTTGCCACAGGCTGCGGAGAATTTGTTCACCTCGCCTTGCATTTCTCGCTCGCTGAGGGCACAGTCATCAGCAAACAGAAAGTCATTCAACACTGCTCCCCTCATCGTTCTCACAGCCTGTAGTCTCTTTGGGTTAAACAGCTTTCCATCTGTTCTGAAATTAATGTTGATGCCTTGTGACTGGTCACTGAAAGCGTCAAATAGCATTGCAGAAAACATCAAGCTGAACATCGTAGGAGCAAGGGCACAGCCCTGTTTAACTCCATTTGTTACCAGAAAAGCCACCGACGGGTCACCGTCGTCAATGCCTTCATGGAATTGACGAACTACTGTGATGAAACTACTTGGGCAACGGAATTTCTTCATTATTTTCCACAGACCATCCCGACTGACTGTGTCAAATGCCTTGGTCAAGGCGATAAAGGTTGTGTAAAGGTCTCGGTGCTGTTCGCTGCCTTTCTCTTGAAACTGGCGAGCAACAAAGACCATGCCAGTGGCCCCCGGACCGGCGCGGAAACCACATTGACTCTCCGGCAGGAGTCCCCGTTCCAGGTAACCATGTAAACCGTTGAGGAGAATGCGAGCCAAGATCTTTCCTGCTATGGACAGAAGAGAGATACCTCGGTGGTTATCGCAGGATTGGCGATTTCCTTTTCGCTTATAGATGTGAACGATTGTGGCGTCTTTAAACTCTTGTGGTAGTTGTCCCTTTCTCCACATGATCTGATACGAGCAGATCAACCGCTCCCGCAAGGCTGCACCACCGGACTTGTAAACCTCAGCTGGGATGGCATCTTGACCTGGAGCTTTTCCACTGCTGGACTGCTGAATGGCGTTGCTGAGCTCTTCGATTGATATGGGGTGTCGAGCTGTTGATTGATGGGGACTTGGGGGAGACGTTCAATTCCTATATCATTGATGGCTCCAGGGCGATTGAGCACTTTGTTGAGGATCTCCTTCTTTCCCGTGAGCAGAGTTTAGCGGTCGGCACTGAGCAGAGGAGAGGATCCCGAAGACTGTGGTCTGTAAACTGCCCTTAGTGCATCGTAAAAATTCTTCGTACCGTTTTTGTCTGCGTAGCCTTGGATTTCAGCTGCCTTGGCATTGAGCCAGGAACCCTGCATTGAACGAAGCTTGGATTGGACTTTGTTGCGCATGTTAGAGAAAGGCAGTTTTCATCGCCACACAAGCTGGGTCATTTTGATGGGCTCTTAGCAGGCAGTGTTATTCTTGCAAAAAGTTGTTGATATCAGGATCATTCTCGTCCTGATGGTGTTTTGTGGTAGGACTTAGAACGTCAAGAGCAGCAGAGTGAATAACATCTCTGAAGGATGCCCAGCTCTCTTCAACGTTGTTGTGAATGAGATTGAAGTTAGCAAGTTTACTACGTAGGCTGCTCTGGAATTCCTCTGCTGTTTTAGGAAATTTCAATTTGGCTGTATTGAACCTCTTGGCTGTTTTTTTTTACCCTGAGGTCTTTTCTTTGGTTGAATCAAGAAGTTGAATTTGTAGATGATGAGGCGGTAGACCGTCCAACAAACATGGTTTTGGTCAGTCTTACGTTTTGTTTATCCTTGACTCTGGTTTGATGCCAGTGCTGAGAGCGTGGATGCATCCATGTGGTTTTATTGAGATTTGGGAGACGGAACATAGTGTTTGGGATGTTGAGATCATGTGACGCACAGGTTCTAAGAAGGAGGAGTCCGTTGCTATTGCATTTGCCTACTCCATGCTTTCCATTGATGTTGTGCCAGGTTTGATGATCTGTACAGACACGTGTATTGAAGTCGCCAAGAATTACAAGCTTCTCCAACTGAGGGACTGAAGAAATAAGAGAGTCCAGCTGTTCATAAAACTTATCTTTGACCTCATCAGGTTTAGTCATCGTTGGGGCATAAGTGCTGACCAGCGTAATGCTGGTGTTGCGTCCAAGAGGTAGCTGCATTTTCATTAGCCTGTCGTTGATACCTTCAGGAATGCTTGCTAGTTTTGGTACGTGAATTGTTTTGATAGAAAAAACCCACACCAGCTTCACGCCCACATCAGCAGAAGGTGTAGCGTCCACCAGTTTGGCCTTTGTCTGCAAAACGAGTCTCACTTAGGGCTGCAATGTCAATATTGTAGCGAACAAGCTCACGAGCTAAAATCGCTGTTCATCTTTCAGGTCGATTTTCTTTTGTATTGTCGAACAGGGTTCGGACATTCCACGATGCTAGAGTAAGCACCTTTGTTTTGTTTTTTACTGTTTTTTCGACCGCTTAAAAGGGATCCCCGCCAGCCGCGGTATGCTAGCAAGGGTTTGGTGAAGCAGGCTATTTTTGGGGCACCTTTTCCAGCCCAGTCCTCATTCTACAGAGGCGAGCAGAGCGATCCTAAAGAGGGCTGTTCGGTCACTCAGGAGGCTGCCGGACCCACCACTGCCTCAGTCCAGTGAAGAACGACCACATGTCCTGAATCGCCTAAGTGTAGGTTCACAGGTACAGCTTCCAGTGTATCCACACCTACTGCTTTGCCGTTTCCCTGTCGCCGCAGGACTTGAGGTTAACAAAAAGTCGATGTCATGATTGCACTTGACTTGGATTAAAATGAGGGAGACTTGCGCAGGGTCAGCCTCCCTTTCTCTTCCTGATGCGCCGGTTCCAGTGGCAGGACTGTGTCAAGACGGCTAGGAACGAATCTGGATGCAGGATTTGTCGGAAGGAGACTGGTCTCTCTTCCTACCGCCTTAGGGACTCCACTCCGGATTTTCTGTTGGGGTTTACTCCCTTAGCCTTTGTCTTTCCAAGACAGCCACAAGACAGTGGAGCTATTTGACCCATAGCTGGGGGTTGGTTCATGAGTCACCAGGGCATATCCACAGGACGGTGAGCCTGCATGTCACATGTCTGAGGCCTAACCTCCTCCGAGTCCTTGTAGTTTAGTCTGAGGCCGCATGGTTCTCCGTTTCCATGTTTCGGTGCATGGAACCGCTACATAGGATACTGTACACTGGCAGAGAGAGACTTACACATTCGGCTCCTTTTTCACATAAATGCTAGCCAGCGGTGTTAGCTGAGAGCAAGAGATGATAAGCACATCTACTACTACGACAACTACACACTAGACGCATCAAACCGCCATTGTTATTGCGTTTGCTATTCCCCAGCACATGTGCTGCTTCTTTTAGTCGTCTTACACTCCACCGTTCCTCAATGTCTATAATATTTCTTTCTTTCCATAATGGTTGATGGTTACCCTTTTCTTTCCAGATATGGTTAGTTATACCTGACTTCTTAGTGTCTCCACGTACTATGGCTTTTCAGTGTTCTTTTAACCGTACTTTCAATGGACCACACGTTTTACGTTTGTATACTTTTCGACATTTACATGGGATTTCATATACACAGTTCTTAGTCATGATGTTTTCTGTAGGGGGTTTAACTCTCACAAGGTATTTCCAGAGAGTTGAATAACTCCTGAATACTGTACTGATGTCATATGGATTACATATCCGTTGAAGTTTTTCAGACAAACCCTTCATATATGGTATAAAAACAGATTTTTTGGAGCTGATGTCATGCTTACTGGATAGTTGTTTCGGTGGAGGGTTTCTCTTTAACTGTCCATCTCTTGATATGCATTGATGTCACTACATATTGCTTTTGGTCGGTGTTGTAGGCAACAGAGGAGTCCGTTCTTTACATTATATGGATGATGAGAGTCGAAGTTTACAGACTGTCCAATGAAAGTTGGCTTTCGGCATACATATGACATAAACCAGTGTGAGTTATCAGCATATCTAGGAACGATAGTGCATTGTTATGTTCTATTTCCACCGTGAATTGTATAGTTGGACGGACCAAGCTCACATGGTCTAATAATGTTTGATCATCTTCCTGATGGGGCCAGGGTGTGAATGTGTCATCTACATATCGCAACCACATTGTTGGCTTTAGTGGGGTTGATCCTAATGCCATTTCCTCAAAGTATTACATCTATTCATTGACCAGTACCAGGGAAAATGGTGATCCATTATATTATCAATTAGGATGCAAGTGCGTCCTTTTAGTGAGGCATCCGATGTCATCTTATCCCGTACTACTGTCAGAGTCTTATCAGTGGGTATTTTCTTGAACAGACTAATTACATGTAGACTCACCATCTGGTTGGAATTTATGAGAGCATTGTTTATTATTTCCACGAAGTTAAATGAGTTCTCGACGTATGATGGAGATTTGATGATGATTGGGTTGATTGCATCTACCAGGAATCGCCTCAGTCGATGGCATGCTGAACCCTGGGCACTAACAATATGTCTTAAAGGAATACCGTCCTTGTGAATCTTAGGGAGGCTGCATAGGTATCTTGCTATCATGTTGCTCTAGCTGTCTGTATTTTGCAGGTGGTATAAGGTCGTTATTCTTAGTGAGGATCTGTGACAGCTTCCTTTCCTTTTTCAAAGTCGGATTCTTTTTCACTTTACAATAGCCACCAGATTCTATTAAATCTGCCAATTTCTGGGAATATTTTGCTCTATCCATTACCACTGTAGCATTGCTTTTGTCTGATGGTAGTATTATGATATCACTCTGGACCAAACACAAAAGGACACCACTCAGAAACTCACCACAGTGTGTATACTATATATGAAGGGCTTGTCTGAAAACCTTAACGAATATGTAATTCAGGACAGTATTCATGAGTGATTAAACTCTCTGAAATAGCATATCACCGTCTAACCACGTTTTCGTTTACTTTATTTAGTCAAGTTTTATGTGGTTCATTACTTAAGATTTTCTGTTTTATTTTGTTCGTTTTTATTCTTAATTAATAGGTATAAATGTATAATAAATTATATGTTGTTCGTTTACTTTATATACTCAAGTGGTTAGGTCAGATTCGCTTAATATAATTTCGGTAAGTTCCTATTCGTATTTCGCATATTCATAATTTAAAAAAAATACGGGATTTGATGGTGATATTGCCGGGCGTAACTGCAAAATTGCGAATACCCAATGTGAAAAAAATATTTTTGAATTAAACATAAACGTTTTATTTTTAATCGTAAATTATTACGTGAAAGTACAGTATTTTTTCTAGAAAATAGTAAACGCTTTTTCTAGTGTAAACATGTTTTATTAGTTTAATAATATATATCTCTTTTTATAATATATATATATTATAATATATATATATATTTTATAATATATATATTTTTATGATATATACATTTTTTATAATATGTATGTTTTTTATGATATATATATTTTATAATATATATATATTTTATAATATATATTTTTATAATATATATATTTTTATAATATATATATATATTTATAATATACATATTTTTTATAATATATATTTTATGATATATATATTTTATGATATATATATTTTATGATATATATATTTTTATAATATATATTTTTTTATAATATATATATTTTTTATGATATATATATTTTTATAATATATATATTTTTTATAATATATATATATTTTTTATAATATATATATATATATATTTATGGTATATAATTTTTTTATAATATATATATTTTTTATAATATATATATTGCTTATAATATATATATTTTTCATAATATATATATTTTATGATATATATATGTTTATAATATATATATTTTTATAATATATATAGTCTTTATAATATATATATTTTATATATAAAGCATAAATTTTTAAGTGTGGAAAATAACCGTTTTTTTAGTGTTACTATCGAGTGGGGTCATCACGAGCTAATAATTAGGTAATTAGGCAGAATGTAGAGTTTAAGGTGGTTAAATAAATAGCAATAAAATGCCTCAGTCTAAAAGGATTCTCCCCATTGAGCGAGTACAGAAACGATGCAGTGTAGTATATAATCAGTAATCGTATTTTCCTCATGTAAATACGTAGCTCATACCCCCATGAAAAGTTGCCAGAAAATAGCATGGAAATTCAAGAACGAAATAACCCCGTAACATCGCCATGGTAAGAAAGGTCTTCGAGAAAAATGGTTGGGCTTGGTGTATTTTTTTCCAAAAGCCGATTGAAAAAAGTTGGTTCTTTTGCACTGTAAGAAATAATAATGGCAGTAGACTTTTAATATATTTATTTATTTTGAAAAAAGATGAATGGCATTCATGGGAAGTGTAATTGTAAGGTTAATACAGAAAGAGGTTGTGTAAATCAATGGTATGTGAAAAAGTTGAAAAAATAAACATCCCCACCATTACCAAAAATACTGAATGAAAAATGTCATTGGCTGTGGTGGAAAGAATCTGGAAGGGTTTAATCTTCACTGAACAGGGACGAATAACGGTGGAAAAAACTGTAAGGAATTCATTCAACTAATTTGGCACGGGAAGACCTTGTTTGAATGAACGAATACAGTGAATATAGCGAGCGTTTACTTAATATTTCGGTCAAGAGAAAGTTTAGACTTAATAAGTCGGTGTTTACATGAGTAGAAAACAGTGTGGAAACTTACAAGGCATTTAGAAAATGACAGTCCAGTGTTTCAGTGTATTAACAGGTATGTCGCAAGTGTAAGTGGGAGAGAGAAAGATAGAGAGGAAGAAAGAGAGAGAGCTGGAAAGAATATATATATATATATATATACACATATATGTGTATATATATATGTGTGTGTGTGTGTATATATATATACAGAGAGAGAGACAGAGAGAGAGAGAGAGAGAAATGTAGAACGCAGCAATGTAATTAGCGAAGGAAAAGGCAACATTGCGCCACCATATTTGAATGATATGCTATCGTTCATTTCAGATGAGAAATTCGTTTATCCGGAATGTAAGAATTGTTAGAGCTCAGTCAATCAGAATGGCCGGAATCAGGGTAACGAGACGTCATTATTTGCGTATTGGAAAATAGAAAGTTAATGTTTTGGGCAGGTATGTACTAACCAGTTAATGGCGGTCCAACCACAATATCAGTGGAAATTGTGAAATTATACCTTATGTCAACTGGTAGAGGTTGTAAGACTAAATGTGTAGAGGGTAAATTTGGAACTACTTCCTCTGAAGATCTTGCGATTGTGGTTGTGTCGCTCCTAGCATGCAAAGTAGCATTGTATTATCACGAATGAGGGTGTATGTAACGGTGGTCAAAAGTCGCATGAGATAATGGCTAACAAGCTAGATGTATTGAATCTGTATTTGTCATCTGTTGTTGAAAAGCTACTATAATTTTGTCCAGAAGGGAATTTCTGCAGTCAAAGTATTATACATGAGATTAATAATGTTTTTATTATAACATGATTTACATAATCATCATGTCACTCAAATTTACGTAATTAAATAAGGATTTCACACATTATTGAATATATGCTCGCAAATAAAACTGGTGTTCAAATAAAAAGGAATATGATACCTGTAATCGATGAATACCGAAGCCAAAGTTACTCAAATCAGTCCCCAAGATTACCAAAGTATTTTACGAGTATTATATCGCAAGAAAGTAAGCACCTGACAATAAGCATGCAACGTCTTGGATTATCGTAAAGATTATATTAAAATAAATGTATTTTTTGCTTACTTAAAAACAATATCCACGTTACCCTCCCAAGAATATTGCTTTAAACTCGTAAACTGCTTCCACCATTTCTGGTTAAAGAAATCGAGAAATCGATGCGACTTTCTTTCCGAAACTCGATCGGCGCACGGCTTTCTCTTGTCTTGAAAGAAACTTAATATCATATTTTGATTTAACCAGATTCCGTAAAAGTTATAGACACTTCTTTATCGAGTATTTCACATGATATTGTACCTAATACATACTCATTATTCAAATGCAAATAAAAGACGTGGATAGCATAAGCCCAAATCGAAATTGAAAGTAAAACCCGAGACATTCAAATGGGGGCAATAGTCAATTGGATAAGAAATATATTAAATGCGTAGAGGAAGTGTTTAATCGCTTGTCGCTCTCCAATTTTTAATTTATATCAGTTTAGACCATTTTGGCAAATACTTTTACCCCTTATAAATAATATAAACAGATAAAGGCCCATAAAGAACTGTTCACAAAAATTCAAGATACAGTAAAGCTACAGTTTGAATAAATGCAGACAGCCATCTGACACACCCTGTTCTGCTCTACGCTGTGGGACTGCACCACACAAAAATATATATTTCTCTACTATAAAGCAATAATAAAACAAACATTATTTTCTTTTCTTCCTAAATCTCGAAACCGGCAACAGAATTCAGAACCAACATTCCGCTAAAATAAACAATTAGCATGCACAAACACGAAATCAATAAAAAAAATGTTCCTGAAAGCAATCTCCACACAAAAAATAGTCCGCCGTTCTGCAAGTCCTCGGCTCATCCGTCTAACATAAAGTTCGGTAAAAAAATGGTTTTCCATTTCTCAACAATCTGCCAACCTTCGCAGGTGGCTTCACTGTCCCATGCGCAATTACTATATTTTATTCAGAGTTACGTTTATTTATGCATACACTCCCTTGTGCATTTTGTTAAACAAGAGAAAGATTTACTTCATCCAATCAGAGGATGTTTACTCAAACTCTTTTCTTTTTAATATTGTTTTCATGTGAGTGATACATTCTAGATCAGTTCCTGATTGTGAAAAGAGAAAGGAGAAAGATGTTTCTGAGTGCACTATCGAGACTAATCATTCTTGTGTACGGTCACATTCATTTCCTATTTTTCCAGAAACAGTTGTGACTATTAACCGTGGTCATTTTTCGTTTTTAATGATAGTTTTAGGATAATCTAGCATTTTATTTAAACCTTGCAGGGTCGAGCTTATTCCTATGTTTGGAATAATGGTAGTTTTAACGGCGTCAATATGACAATAGGACAATATATATGTTAACCGGTGATGAGTTAACTTGGTCACGAAATTTCCAAGAGAACTGCAGCTTATATGGTAATATAGCTTGCCGAAAGGCTGTTACCTAGTCGTCATTTGGAATTTTCTGCCCCGTCGCTTTTACAAACGATCGTTTCCGGGAAGAATTACGCGCTTCATCATGCGAACGACTTCAGGTCCCAACGGTTTTTGCCACAGTTTTCTAAAACACAATAAAGGCTACCAAAATCTGTCGGACTTCTTCTTCGTTGTTGTATATCCCTGATCGTAACGACAACAGTTTCTTGGGAAGGAGGGAAAAAGTTGTTTGGTTTCTCATCCAGATCTCGTCTATAATTCTTTGGAAAATCAAGAATGGAAACGTATCTTTTTGTACGTCTGTCCACGACTTTTAGTGTTGATTTTCTGGCTGGAATGACTGCTAGCATGAACGGATTCGATGGTGAACAATGACAAACAACACAATTTAGTTTAAATAAAATACTCTTAATTAAACATTAAATGTGTTACAAATAAAAAATAATAACAATCCAATTTTAACAGACTTACTTACTCTTAACGTTTTCATTCCGGTGTTTAACCCATGCTGTTCAGCTGACACAGAGAGAGAGAGAGAGAGAGAGAGAGAGAGAGAGAGAGCTGTAAGAATAGGAATGTGAAATATCTATTGCCGAATGCTTACCGCGATAGGTTGTATCACACAGGGGGGATATCTATGTTACTACCCTGAAAGTAGCAACTTTATAAATAGTGACACACACACACACACACACACACACACACATATATATATATATATATATATATATATATATATATATATATATATATATATATAAAATATAAACTGAAAATGAGGAGTAAAGGGTACATATAATTTTATTATAACATCAGATCAATAAAATTAGGTCATGGCATTTCTAAGCTAAATATTTCTCGTCATAAGAGGCTTACAACACTGTTATACAAAATATAATGCATAGATTAAAACTGGTTACCACAATTAGGAATGAATCATATATTTTTCATATATATATTTGACAGAAAAAGAAAAAAAATAATAAAAATTATTATAGAATAATACCGGAGAGAACTAAGCGTACGCATATAGAGTGATAAAATATTAAACAAACTATATAAAAATATGAACGCATATGAGAAATATAAAACGATAAAAATAGAAAAAAAAATACAGACGTCTAAGAAGTACAAATAAAAATGTTTTACACGTACTTAGAATAATAAACATTGCTAAAATACTGGAATTCACAAAAAAAAAACAAATAATAGAAGCGTGTAAGAAAAGGAAGGAAGAAAAATAAAAAAAATAAAAGAAATAATCAATATAGGAAGAAAACGCAGACGACGGTGGCGTTAATGCATAAAATAATGAGAAAGTTTACATTATCATTAAGTAAAAGATAATAGTAAAATAAAATTCGGAAAATCGAATCAAGTATACAAAATTATTTCAAACATATTTGAATAGTGATCCAATAAAAATATAAATATAATATAATTTTTTTAAGTAAAAACATAAAAAAATTAAGACAATAATAAAGATACAGAATTAGAATAATAAAATAACATGTCAAAAGGTATTTGGAAGAGTAAAATACTTAACAGGATCAAAATAATGTTCTTAAATTATTCAAGGTGTTCAAGGATGCAAACAAGATAAATCCAGGAGTGGAATACTAGGGAAAAACAAAATGGCGACTATTCTAAACGTTTAAAGTACAAAATAAGTAAGCATAAAGCGAGATCAAAATCCGGTAAATCGTTAATAAAAACCTAGTGAGTCCGGAGCTGGAAAACAGAACGAAGAAAAGCCCCGTTAAATTTACAGTGGAGACCCGTGAATTCTGTCAGCTGATAGCAAATATAATTGACCTAATATAATTACTACTAATATGCGGTTAAAATTAATCAATTTTGTTTGTCAAAATTATTATTTTATTTTTTAAAAATACGAAAAACCTAGCTTGAATGTTAATACAACACGCTTGTTAATTATCATTATTTATACTAGGTTGAATATAAATAAACCCTTAAATAAAGGAGAACCATCGTCATTCTTTCTCCTTGACGAGCCTATTTAGACCGTATTAAGGAAAATAATTAGTTGTGTTTTGCTTACTTTAATAGGCAGTTGAAAACGCATTGTCGAGTCGTCCTTCTCCACCCCATAAGTCTCGCTTCCTCACAGTTATCGTTTCCATTGAATGACGTTTCTTGCAGAGGAATAATAAAAAATATGAATATTAGGTCGACAGTAATTTCTCTGAGCACTCCTAATGTCCCTATACTTGTAGCCATGTAACGAATAAAGATGCTGGAGTCTGACGTACAATGCCTGATAGTCAGGAACTCCAACATTGAATAAACCCTCACAGGTCGTTCTATAAGCAGATACAAAGTACTAGGGCTGCTGTATTGTCATTTGCTGAGTGGATTCCAGGCTATGCAGTAGATTCTAATGAAGTCCTTTAGGCTTTACCTAATTGTGGTCTGCATAAATCATTTTACGTTTGATTTTCTCTTTTTCGTTCCTCATCCTGCTTGCTCTTACAACTCTATTAACCTTTGTATATGCTTCCGTATTCGAACAAAGCAACATCTCAAAAGATAACACAAGATTAAATCAAGAACTAATACTTCCAACATAGATCTATTTCCCAAACATAAAGAGTCTACGTCCAAAACTTCCAAAGGTTAAAATTCAATTATAGACGTGATCTATTGTTCCTCTAAGAAACTGGTATTAGACATATTTTTCCGTAATGACTTCGCGATTAAAAGGTACTTTAACTTGACATCAATGTATTCCCCCCCAAATCTTATAAATTTTCTGAACTGCCTATCTCTCATTCCGTCTCAACTAGGATATTTAGATATACTACAGTGTTTCAGTTAAGATAAAGACAAAACGTAATATGTCCTCAAATGTATGCTTTTTATGTACAGTATATAAATACTCTATGGCTGACTTGGATTGCTTCCAAACATTTATATCAGATATACCTCTGCATTCCATGTAAATAGAAATATACGCGCTATACTTTCTGACCATGCAAAAAGGCAAACTGTTGGTATAGACAGTTTTATATCCTCCAAGAAATTACAGCAAAAACTTAACTATCATCCGTGGTTCGGTCTTCAATGTGCCGCTGAACTGCGCAGATTAAGAACTATTTCTCTAACTTTCCACAAAATAAATTAACTAAAACCAAAGCCATAGTTATGTCTGCTGGCAAGCTCTGTAAAAGAGTAATAAAGAATGCGAGAGAGTTGTATGCATAGTCCGTTAAGTCAAAAGTAGCTGAGCAGCGGTTTGGTTCCCACGAGTTTTCGCGAATAACAAACAGGGTCTTGCACAGATGCCTATCCTCTATTGCATCATCAATGGATCGAGGCTTTTCTTGTCAGCATATGACAAAGCTAAACTGATTGCTAAGGAATTGGGTACACATCAGCACGCGTCACCCTCTTGTTTGTTCTTGTGACACGCTATGTGATATACAAATATCAGTGCATATCATAAAAATCTTGATTTCAATAACTCAACTGGCGGCATTATGATTATAGTGTTCAAAAAGTTTCAAAGGAACTATCTCCCATATTTACCAAGCTACTTTAACGTCATCAGTCTGACCTGTATTTAAAATGCAAAACAATCATTCTCCTGTGTGCCATAAAAATGCAAGAATCTGAGTTAAATAGAAAAGTAGTCAGAAAAATAAACATACTTAATAACATGCAATATGGTTTCCTTTCTGCCAGATCTACATCTGATCTTTTTACTGTAATACCGCAAATGATTAGTAAATATCTCGATAGGGGCTCTGTTTAAGGGAAATTGCCCTTGACATATCAGAGCAGTTTTATAAGGCATGGCATAAAGTTCTACTTCACAAGATTTTCTGGTTGCAATTGAAATGAATAGCTTCCGTCTTGGTGAAGCATCATGGTTTAACAAGCTGCTGAGTTTGACTTTCACTTCTGATCTTAAATGGAGCACATACACCAATTATGTCGCAAGAACGATTCTACTACTTCAGAAGATATTTTACTGCTGATACAATCCTTCACATGTTTAAGTAAATCCTACGATTCACTACTTTTTCCTCATCTGTGCTGAAACTGCTCAGAACATTCTTTCGTGTGTGCACAGACTTAAAAACCGACTTTGTCTTCCTATAATGTCTTTTCAACAAGAAATGTTGCTAGCCTATACCTGTGTTATCTTTATTTTTATGGCGAATGTCTGCCTGAGCTCTAATTTATGCCCCACACTTTCTAAAATTTCAAGAAAATTACACTCGTTTAGGTATAATCTCTTTACAAGATTTCGTCTACTTTCTATGTGTGCCAAAATCTACACGTAGATTCCATGAACATTGCTTCCATTGTAAAACTGTCCGCTTAAGAAACGCTGTTCTGTTGACTTACTTACAATATAGTTATCTTAAAACCCAATGTAAACCGTTTTTTTACTGAGTTGTCCCCTTAAATAATCAAGTATACCAAATTCCCACTACTAGCTATTATTTTGCTATTGTTTCGATGATTATCGAACACTCATTAACCTCATTCCCAAGTGATCTTCAGACCTAGGGAATGGTGACACTTTGTAATAAAAAAATAACGGTCAATAAAGCAGCTTCTAGACTCCGCAATATACCGTCCCAGTCAATGAAGATGTGAAAACTGGGAAACTGGAAAAAGGGTGGCATCGGAGGAAATTCGAAGTAACGGAAGCAAAGAGAAAATCCCAATTTAATCCTGCGATTTATATGAATAAAACCAAAAAAACAATCATTAAAATAATGGAGTAAAAATGAATTTGAAATTGTATTAAAATCATATTCAAAAACGATATCTTAAAGAAAAAGTTATGTATTAAAATACAAGATATATAAAAACTGATTAAACTATTCTGATTACACAAATATATATTTTTTAAATTAGAAGAAACAAAACAATAGTAAAAAAAATCCAAGGTATATATATATATATATATATATATATATATATATATATATATATATATATATATATATATATATATAAACACCGGGCGATGGAGAAATATATAGAAAACAATATATAGAGCAAAACCTTAGTAAGGAAGTGGTGTAATGTTAAGGGAGAAAGCGTGTCAAAAATTAAAACTAAATGAATCTACAAAGACATATGACCTAGATAAAATGATATGTTACTTAATTCACGAGCGAGATAAGAAAAGCTCACATAAAAACGTATGTTTACATAGGTAATGACAGACACATACATAGATTACACATACACGCTTATACAACCCTATGTGCCCATACATACACATATACCCATACATACACATGAATATACATATACGAACATATATGTACATATAATGATATATACGTATATGCATAATTCTAAGAGGAAATGCACACAAAACACACACACACACACACACACACACACACATATATATATATATATATATATATATATATGTTTAATTTTTTTATTACCGTTTTATCTGTTTGGCTACATATGTTTCAGATGTTGGACCATGTTTACGATCCAACAGCTTCGTTAGGCCTCGCAGAATCTGACGAAACTGTTGGACCGTAAACATGGTCCAACATCTGAAACATATATAGTCAAACAGATAAAACTGTAATAAAAAAATAAAACCCATATTTGCTCTGCAATAGTATTGAGCACCCTCTTCAAGTTTTTACTAATTACCAGTTTTACACACACACACACACACACACATATATATATATATATATATATATATATATATATATGCACACATACAAAGATACGAACATAGCGATCATATCATAAGATAAAAAACTGAGTTTTAGGTAAAAAGGAAAACGGAATAGAGATAAAAGAAAAGAATAAGAAAATAAATGCGGATTATATATAAAACAGTAAGCATTAAACTTCAAAAAAACAACAATACGAACAAAATTAAAAGGGTTTAGCCTAAAAAAAGTTGTAGGCATATGATATATACTTATATTATTAATAAAAAAATAAAGAAATAAATACATTCATATACATATAAACACATATCAGCAATATTAATTTATCCTCTTTACAGTGTTCGATTTTTTTATTTCATATATTTTGCATCGTATAGGAAATACTTTTTGTTGTAAGGTCCATGTTATATATATGTATGTATTTATTTATATGTATAGATATAGGCTCTAAGTGTACACTATTCTCTTAAGTATACACGCATTATTAGCTATATAATTTATGATGTTGGGTATAATAAACACACTATATAATAGCTCTGTTTCCCATAGTGCACTCTTTAATAATCACGCAGGTTCTATTGGATAAACGTCTAGTAAACCAACCTATACAATCAGTACACACACACACACACACCCACACACATACACACACACATACAAATATATATATATATATATGTCTATGTATTAAAAAGTACTTAAGCTCCTTATACATTATTATTTTTATGTATAGTTACTATAAATGCATTTATATTTATAAGTATACTATGAAAATAAATAAACATTTGATGAAACACATTTTAATAAAATAATGAGTCTATGAATGTTTATTGTAGAGCGTTTCGAGCTGCTTAAGTGTGTTGATTCTCGTCTCATTGTATGTGCCCATCATGTTATGTGCACATGCTTTTTGCACTAGTATATGTATTTATTTTGTGGGTATTATGTAATTAGTTTAGAACGATTTGCATGACTGTTCCATTCCTGTCGAAAGTTGTCCTTGACTGGACCGCTTCTCATTTGACCCTTTGGGATACATTATAATTATAATTAGTTTTCTAATTACATGGCTCGCGTTCGTTTTAAAACGGGGGCAATGAATGTCAGTGATTGATGAAGTCAGTTGTTACATTTGCTTCGACGTGCAATCTTTCTTAAATATTAAGGAAGTCTTCCCATGCTACCATCATTCTCTAAGTCACTTGCATATGAGATATTAAATTGGGCATGTGTGTGTTTCATATTATAAATATATATTTACAACGTAATGCTTTTTAGATCTATGCATATTTGTAGTGTTTAATTGGTTAGAGTCAATTTCATTTCATCTTTCATATTTTTAACAATAACACACACTAATCCCATTATTCTAGATTATCAGGATCAATGAGTGCGCGTAGTTACTATAACTGACTTTCTTACGCCTTGTTATGTAAATAATGCGGCGATAAAGGAAGATGGCAAATTACTAAGTAGGATTGACACAGGATCGAAAGATCATATATAAGAGATGCCTTAAATAAGTTTCCAGTTTTTTTCGCATCGACATTTTTATTAACATTACACAAATGAAACTATTGTCCCTTTCGGTATATCTAACACAGTTGTTGTACCGCTCCAACGTCTTTTTGATACTCCAAGGATTTTTTTGTGGGTGCGTATGTTAATGACCCTCATGACAGCTTCTTTCATTTCCTTAGTTATCTCATAACGACAGCCTCTAAGGTTTTCTTTAAGTTTAGAAAATAACCAAAAGTCACAGGGAGAAATATCTGGACTATAAAGATCGTGAAAAACTGTCTTGATGACATCTAGGTCAAATGGTCTGTAACAAGTTTGAAGGCGTAAATAAGCGTATTGTCCTGGTTGAAATGCCACTGACCCGATTTGAAGAGTGCTGACCTTTTCCGACAGAATCTCTTCCTCAACGCTTTATAAACTCCAGCATCATATTCCTTGTTGATTGTCTGTTAAGTGGGAGCCTGTGCTATAAAAATGATCATCATGAGTTTCTGATTGGACTTGAGCTGTCTGGCTTTCTTGGGTTGGGGAGAACCACCATGGTTCAACTAAGGAACCTGTGTCCCGGTCTTCGGGTCATAGCAGTAAATCCAGCTTTCATCACATGCGACTAGAGCAGTAATAACAACGAGACTTGAATCAACAGCGCGAGCAGCATTCTATTGTAATTACAGCTTTCTAATCTTTTCTGACAACCCTTGGAGCAAACTTAACGCAAAACTTTCGCATCTTCATTTCCCCACGTACAATGGTGTATATACTTCCAACACTGACGTTAAAGTGTGGGGTATATCGTTAGAAGAAGAAAATAGCGTACCGGGCGTATCTACATCACTCTATAGGAAATATAAAGGAAAGGATGTCTAGCTCATTTATATACACGAAGGGCATCTTGGGAAGACAAGGATGGTGGGAAAAGCTATTTCTTTCCTGTCTCATCATTTTTTCTAGATAGGAGGATATAAACGCTGAGAAAAAATCCCTGGAGTGGGTAAAAAGAAAAGAATCGTGAACATCTCTTGAAAAGGATTTCGTGTCGCTGACGTTCAGATTTTCTCCGCTGTCAATCTACATCCTCCGCGAGAATGTCGTCAATGCACGAACTAGTGGCGTTGTCCACTGTAAGTCTTTACTCAGCACTGTCTTCAGCACAGCAGTCATAATTTTGGGGGCTGAGTTCTGCCCAAAGCCTAACCTCGTCAAGGAATACCTCTTCCTCTTTTACCGGACCAATTGATGTTGCCAGAGTTTTCATGTACATAGATCTGGAGATAAGCCGACTTCAGGTTGACAATCTCAGTGGTCCGCTCCATCCTCCTCCATTTCCTCATAACCTCTTCTTTTTTTCTTATTTCTCGCAGTGTTTTCTCGTAGCAGCTTACTTTGTTTCGTAGTTCCGGAGGCCCGGATATCCATTTCCATTCCACCGTCCAGCTCTCACCATCAAACCTCGCCAGGAAATCCTCATCCTCGATGCAGCAAGCCTCCGGTTTTTGCGTTCTGATGTGTCTATCACCTGCCACACCTGCCATTCCTGTGCATTTATTGTGTCTATAGAGCTGGTATTTCAAATAAAGAAAGTATTCGGGAGCCATTAGCTAAAATCGAAACCGAAAGTAAGGCTGTAACATCAAATCTGGTAACGTTACAACTTTACCAACGTTAAATTATGTGATCTGATTAAAATATACACTATATGAGTGTATAAAATGTGTAACGATTATTTCAATTTTTATCCGTATTTGACGCCTTCAGAACTATTTTAACAGGCTAAAGTCCAAAAAAAAATAACACACCATAAAAAATCTAATCATTTGAATCCCCTAGCACTAATCTGCGACTTTTAGTTTCAGAGGAAATAGAGTTTAAAAATATGGAAACAGTCAAACAGAAAAACAGACATAGTAAAATTTATAAATAAGCTTTAAATGTATTTTATGTTTAAAATTTGAATATCTCTGTCCATGAATGTTCTCAGCTGTTTCATTCTTCTATTCAATCCTGATTTCCATTTTCAATAAATTGTGGCCATTACCTGTTCCATTAATTTAATTATGACACCGAAAGCGTACATTTACTAACTGTCTACTCTTTTCTAAAAAAATATGATTTACAGAGGGATCTAGATTAATAATAGTGTCGCAAGTAATATATTTATTAAATATACGGTTAAGCATTATTTTAAAATGAAAATGTAAAGAAATATCTTGTACTACGAATTTACTAATTGATATGATAGTGTGTGTGTATTTATACCTTTTTATTCTTAAACACTTATAGCACTTCATTTGAATTGACTACATTTTGTTTTACATTTTTTTAAGAAATGTTCAATATATAGTTTCCATCCTCCATTGTTCAATATGGTGCACCTCTGTTGTTTGTCTTATTTCTAATGCATTTTCTATGTTGTCGATTACTATTTTAGCTGTGCTTTTATTTCCACACTAAATCATTTTACTTTATACTACAGCCGTGTTCATTATTGCACTCCATGTAATCAACTCAATTATTCTACTTACTCCAATTTGCCATATTCTCTTTCGCAGTTTTTCATAAGTATTCTTGCTGCTCCTACGGTAATTCTTGATATCGTGTCTCATACACTTTAAAGGCTTCACTTCTCCGTCTCCATGATATTAACCCTGTTGTTGTTGCAGCGAAATCTACGGTATAGCACGATCTTTTCTCATGTTTTTCGGGATATTTCGTTGTTCTCTTACGATTATTAGTGTTAGATAAACTGTCTTCGTTTTCTGTATCAGTTTCAGCTTCCCCGTATCCAGGAGCTAAATAGTGTTTTCTGCTGCATGCTTTACTTGATCTTATCTAGTTATATTTTGGGGCTAGTTTCATACATTCACTTATTATGTACATTTTTACTACAGGTTCAACATCCGCCGTTTTTCTTGCGTATTGCTTTACTTTCTTTCAATTTATCTAGCTCTAATCCTGTTATCTCGTACGGTTGTTATTAGAAATGTTTCTGAGATTCTGAATTTTTTAAATAAAATGTGAATGGTTCTCTTGTTTTGGTTACTCGGGTAGCATAGTGTCATACGTTGTAACCAGCCGAGGAAGGTCGTAGGTTACAACGACCGAAATGTGGTGTCAATAAAATCGAAGATAGGAATAATTGTTCGAATGAGCAAAACAATACAAATGTTGTTTCCTTATTTAATTGTCCTTTTCGAAAAGATGACTACCTGTAATCATAGGTCATTTTTTCCATCATTATGAACCGGCTGAGTAGTTCTTTCCCTGCTCATTTATATTAATGGGGCCGTATCCCTTTGCGCCGACACTATGTACTGTTGATCACTTTGTGTGAGTGCGAGTATACGCATATATATATATATATATATATATATATATATATATATATGCACACTTTCGACGTTATTCTCGCGTTACGTACGCACAGTTCAAAGAGTTCAAAATACAAACGCTAAATACAACGCGTGGCTCTATACAGATTTCTTTCTCCAAATTTACACCATGGCAAGGAAAAAAGAAACATAACAACACACTGAAGATGGAGTCCACCTCTGAAATATATTTGTGATGAATTTCTAACAATTAAAATATTTGCTATTTTCCTAATATTACGTTGCAATTTCGTTTCAAGCGCACTTGATGCATATTTTATTTTGTATATATATATATATATATATATATATATGTATATATATGTATATATATATGTATATATATATATGTATATATATATATTAAAAAGTTTGACTCATGTACATGGTAATCTACATCTTAATTTTTAAGTGTTTAGACACATCGTTGGCGGAGGAGTTTGGTAGAGTCTGCAAAGATCAACTAGTTTCACTTTTACATTTTGGCAGCCAAACCGATTAAAAAGATTTTCCCACATCTCAATACCCCTTAGGTCAAATCTCGAGTCTGTAGACTGAAAACTGACAGAGTAGTTTGGAAGGGAAATGTACACAAACAGACACATATACAAACAGACAATTTCACTATATATATATATATATATATATATATATATTAAACACAATGTATATATATATGTATATATATATATATATATATATATATATATATATATATATATACATACAAACATGGGTACCTAGCGTTTCCTGGATTGACATAAATTTCCGTTTGAAACACACAGGGAAACATCGTGTTCATCATGGGGAAAGTGGATACCTCCACAACAAAAATAAAAGAACGGATGAAAACATGTAAATGTAATCGCCCCAAAAAAGAAGTGTGTGATACTCTCTCCGCCAGATATTTCGGGAGAAAAGCTACAAACTACAAAGCTACAAAGAAAATGTTCCCAAAATATTGAGCACTCAGACCTCTTCCCAAAATAATTAAAAAGAAATCATTACAACTTTTGTTTCAATAAAAATAGCAGCGACTGCCCGTGCGATCGCAAAAAAAAAAAAACTGTAATTCCGGCCCCTCCGCAAGAAATAATAAAAATATTGTATTTGTCATATTTTGCTCCCCCCCTCGATCGCCAAATTTGAAAAAATGTTAGAGATGACATGACATGTTAAACGCTTGGTGGCCAATAAGTGTGTACTCATTTAACGTTAAATATATATAGAAAAGTTATCCGCCACGCTAAAATCATCAGGGAGAATCAAAACTGAAAGCAAAACTTATGAAGATGATTTGTAAAATTATTTCTAACATATTAATTATTTGATTGCCATTAGCTGCAATAATAACCGAAACCCAAACTTATGAATAATTCTTGGTAACATTATTTACTACTAAAAATGGAAGTCCATAATAATTAATGAAAAAAATATCTCTCTCCTTCTCTCTCTCTCTCTCTCTCTCTCTCTCTATCTATCTATCTATCTCTCTGTACATTTCCCTACCGAAATTTTAAGTCTACAGTCTCGAGATTTGACACAAGGTGTATCGAGATTTGAGAAGATCTTTCTAATCGGTTTTCAGCCAGAAATTTGGCTGATGTGGGTGAAAGTTCAACGATCTGACCTTTGAAAATTCTACCAAACTCTTCCAGCAACGTTGTTTCTAAACACTTGGAATTTTAGATGTAGGTTACTTTGACATGGATCAAACTTTTAACTTGATTTGAGCAAAATATTATTAATTTTAAGGTGTATAAGTTGGGGTCAAACTTTAACAAATGACCTCTGCGGTCTCTACCAAATTAACAAGCCGATTTTGGTCTAAACATTTGAAATTAACATAAAATGTACTCAGACATAGAGCAAGCTTTTTAGTAGGTTTGTGGCCGTGAATTTGGTGCTAAGTGGCCAAAATATAAGAGATTTGGTATTTTCGGTCTGTAGCAAACTATTCCGCCAATTTTGAGTCAAATATTGAAATTTTATATAAAGGGTGTTCAGGCACGCAGAAAGCATTTTAATCAGTTTTGGGGCTTATTTTAATCTGCCAAAAGGTCAAAGTTGAAAGAGTTGACCTTTGTGATCTCTACGAAATTACAAGCCAATTTTTTTCAAAAGTCAATATCTTCCGCTAATTTAGGGTCTAAATACGTAAAATTTAATATGTACGTTACGTGAACATAAGTCAAACATTTATATATATATATATATATATATATATATATATATATATATATGCACATAAAGTTATGAACAGTACATAGGGCACAAACAAGGCCAGGCTGAACTGTTATATATATATATATATATATATATATATATATATATATATATATATATATATAAAGAGAGAGAGACTTGCATGTAATATACTGAGTTCGTTTAATCCAGTAAATTTTCATATACCAATAAGTTTTAAGCCAAAGAGAGATAACTTAAACAGTAAGCTACAAAATTATCATATTTCATAATTGAGCATTAATTTACTGTGTAAGCAAAATCGATACATTCAAAAAAGGTGTTGATGTCAACAGAAAGTTTATTTGATTTTACGTTACAATTGTTTCTATGCCCGGTCAAAAATTTAAAACATTGTATCGTTTGAAAATGTTCATAAACCAGTATTTCTTTAGACTTTATAAATAAAATCACTCTTGACAATAGAACATTGTTTGAAGAGAAAGAAAAAGAAAGAAAAATTCCCGTAACGGAAAATGCACGTGAGAAATATTTACCCTTGAGGTAACATCTAGGGAAAGCCCATTTAAATATCAATATATAAGCTAATTTTCGTAACCTTATTTAAGAATAAAGTCATAAGAAGTTTCCACAAAAAAAAAACCTTTAGCCATTTAAAGAATGTTTTATATATCCCATTCGTTGAGCCCCTAAATTAGATTTCACTATTTCTTTATTTCACATTATTATTTAAAAAAAAAAAGATTTAAAAAAAATTTATTTCTATATTTATAATATGACCATAACAACGTTGCATTAACGTTACGGTTAGAATTAATTTCGTATTAGTAGCAAGTAATGTTTACAAATTATTGTTATTTTAGTACTTAGAAATAAGACCATTTTAGGTTCAATGTTTAATTGAATATAAGAATAAAGAAAAAGACTGCATTATATATATGAATGCTTATACAACATTTCGAGTAAAGGATGCTTATCTATTTGTTATTATTTAATGTTTTAAACTTCATTCTCATTCTAATTAAATATGTTTTCATATCGTTACTGAAAACATTTACGAAGGGGGATAATCCAATTATGTAGTTAATTGTTAATAGTTAATTCTGTTGGAAAAGAGTTAGTTTTATTTCCCATTACAGCTAAATGGAGATACTTCAGGCCTTTTGATGTTTTCGGGCTAGTGATTACTAGAAAGTGTCTATGATTTAATAATTAATTTAATCAAACAGATCCAGAAGTGTTACGATAGCTTATTTAACAAATTAGAGATATAAAGTACGTTTTTAATCTTAAAAACTGTTTTTACCCATGGGTTAAACCCACATCTGTTTTTAATCCAGTAACAACTTAGGTTGCTCATGTCTTCAAAACCAAAATTATAATTCGTGTGTTGTATTCTTGGGTATCTAAACAAAATGGTATATATCCTCTAATTATTATTCTGGCAGCAAAACCACCCAATAGCTACAAATGGGTTTCACTCCGATGAGAAGATGTCTACCCTGCATTTATGGGTAAAAACATTTAGAACAAAGTAAGTAAATAAATAAACCAGCATGAATTCTACAAATTTAAGATATCAGATGACAAAATTCAATTAAATTAATTTCCAGTCCCCAAATTGCTAATTTATTTTTTTAATAATAATTGATAGTTTATTGCTACGTTGTTTATTGATTTTAAGAGGGTATCACTTATTTCACCATCAATACTGCTACAACTGAACACAAAAATGATCACTGTTATGAAAATAAACTCCATTCTTACATGAGCTTTATACTTTATTCATATTTCTTACCCAGTTTAGAATAATAGAAACTATATTTGCATGCTTGATTTGGATCCTTCATTTATATTATATCATTCCCAGCTATTTAACTCTACATTAAAATTTAATCCTAGCATCCGAGGATAATTATTGTTAAAAAAGTTATACCTAAGTTACATTTAAGGCGTGATAGCAGAAACCTATTCCTGTGAAGACATCCTTGTATGACATCGAGTTTTTTATTCCAGATTTCCTCTTTAGAATTCACTATGTAAAAGGCTTGCAATAAACACAGATTGCGCCTTTTGGATTTCCCAGGGCTATAATTCCCCCCCCCCTTTCCACTACTGGCCATTTTAATTCAAAATCTTCATTATAGGTTCCTAACCCAATCACCTAATGCAATTGTATTCCTCTTTTTGTTTTTATTTTTAATGCTGATTCTTGTGCCCCCCTACTATCGTTAACACCATCTCTATTAGTTTCTATCTCAGGTTCCGTATTAAAGGATACTACGGTATTTCTATATCTGTCATTAAACACGGTTTCCGTGGCCCCCAGATATATCTTCTTAGTATTTTCGGTTTTTATCTCGCATTTATACACTATTTCCGAGGTTAGCCATTTCCCATCCAACAGACATTTCCCAGGTATTCTGCAATTACATTTTTTGTCTAAGATATTTTCATTTGATGCTAATTCGTTATTATTCCTGATTTTGCTGATTTTTGCTATTGTTGGAGCTGATTATAGTGTTAGTTATGTTGCTGGACGTTGAAAAAGATAATTTTACAGAGTTTCTATTTATTATTTTGCTTAGTTTATTTACCGGGGGAAAGTTTTGGTCTATTGCAATATAGGATTCCCTAGGTATATTATTTTTAATATGCTCGCTGAATGGTGGATTGAACCAAACCTGTTTCTTGCGTCTATTTCTCTTATTAATTGTACCGCCCTCATCCTGATCTGTTCTGCTGTTATTATTACCCCCACCGTTCCTATTCTTTTGATCACTTTCAGCGTTTCCCTTATTAATCTTTGTTTTGTTTTCTAGCTCTCATTGCCATGTTATACGAAATTGTGCAGTTAGGTTTGTTGTTCTAACTATTATTGGTCCTATTATATTCAATTTTTCCGTTGTATCCCTATCTCATAAGGGCATCGTTGTAATATTCCTTGTTTTTATCAAAAAGACTCTCATTCTTAGAAAGTTCTGAAACTATTTTTGAAATGTTGGGGATCAACGCCTTCTTCATGCATTTCGGATGGTTCGATGGGTAATCTATGTAGAATGTTTTCTGGCTGAGTTTGTGATAAGGTTCGTGTGTGTTATCGTTTAAGTTGAGGGTAACGTCTAGAAAGTTAACTATCTTGTAATTTCTCTCAATTGTTATCTCTAATCCAAATTCATTAAAAAAACATCTGCTGTTTTTCCTTGATTTTTCTATGATAGGATTAACTAGGAAAAGCGCGTCATCCCTATAATCTCCCCCATTTAAAACTGGGAGTTTCTTATCTATCTCCATTAGTAAGTAAATACCAACCACGGCAGTAACTACGAGGAGTCTGGGGCACCTATTGTGATAAAAAAATGACCCTCCCTATCTTTTCTAGTCCACAACTCACCGTTATATCTGATTAAGGTTTTACTGGCAATTTTTATAATTTCAATTTCCAACTGTGCTAATTCAATTTCATCTTTTGCTAGAGGCTGTGCTTAATTTTTGAGTTTAATGTTGGCATGATTCTGTCTGGTATATTTTTACTGATATTACCTATATCGGATGCGCATGGGGCTATAAGTCTACTACTGGGTTAATTATTGAAGTCCGGTTTATGGTCCTTAAATAGAAACTGAACCCTCTATTTTATGCTGAATGTTCATTTTCTCACAAATTGTTAATGCTAACAAGTTGATTCTAAATAGATCCTCTTCAGTTGCTTTTTTATACTTATTATTAAGTTCAGTCTGAATCAGATTGTTATATGTTTGAAAGTTCATACTGCAAATATTCATAGTTTTATCTGCTGGAACCATAAGTTAAGGATTGTCGATTAGTCATTCAAATACAGTAGTGTTTCGCTGTTTCACAGCTCATCAGTTCGGCTAGACAGACAATTACCTCAATCCAGGATTGAAACCCGACTGCTCAAATGACAGTCTAAGCTTCTAACCATTACACTCTACAGAGGCTGTTGTACGGTTAGTGAATTAACTTTGTTTTCACATCGTTTATCGTTTTTTTTTTTTTAATTTACAGAACTTTGGTGTATAAGTCTGGGAATAATCTTAGTAATTTTTTGTCTCAGAATACCGCCGATAATTACTAATAATCGATAATCGAAACCATTTTTTAAGTTATATATCATCGGTAAAGCCATTTCTTCCATGCCGTCGCTTAGTTACAATGATAGAACAATGGAACGTTAAAATTCTACTGTGCACGACTTGATCCGTATGTAAAAACTCCGCACGTAAATTGCTTAACTTTTTTCATTAACTGCAAAAAAATTTATAAGACTGGAAAATTTACGTATTTTTAGTAGTGCAAAAGTAAATTAAGTTTCTGTATTTGAACTTCATTTGAAAAGTAACTGATCCTAAAGCAATAGCAAAGTAGTCTACCCGCATATTTAGTGAACACAGATTTCTGGTACTTCGGTTGAACAAAACATAAGCCCAAACAACTAAGCACAACATAAAATAAGGAATTATTGCGCAGCAGCATAAAAAAAAGATTTTTTTAACATAGTTGACTTATTGTAGAATTATACAGCGAGAATCACACAAATTCTTACAACGAATAGATCGTCGCTGTTGATCCTGTGGTTTCGTTTGCATACATTTCAAGAAATCATGCCCCCCTAACACCTCACCAAAGTAATCGATTTTGAGCAGGAAGACTAGCTGCTAAGAGAACAAATCAGAGAAATTGGATTATTGCTGGCACGTTGCAGCCATTGTGTTAGGGGTACGTTAACAAGTAAGGTGTCAATATAACCAAAATTTACTAAATGTTTTTGGTATTACAAAAAAAGAAGAAAATATTGGAGTAACAAAATAAAATAAACATAAAAAGGCACCAAAGCAACCCCCTAGCAAGGCCGAGTACTACTGCTAGTGTATATATATATATATATATATATATATATATATGTATTGTATTTTTAATCGGTTTTTAATATATATATACCTATACATATATATATATATATATATATATATATATATATATATATATATACATTTAAATAAATGTTTAGAGGTACAGAATTTATATATAGTTTTAAAAATAATAGGCGGAAGTTTCTCGAGAGCGCTTTCGGTTATCATCTCGTCAGGAGAAAATCGATAGCGAACAAAGTAATATTGTGTCGAAAAATAAAGAGTTCTAATGGGGAAATTATCAAAAGTGCCAAAAGTCGGGATACTAAATAAATTTATTAACGTTTAAAAACGATTAAAATATTGGCACAACGAGGGGAAAAAGGCGGGAGAAAAGATGCAAAGTTCCCCAAAGGGAAACAATGCGTTTGATGTTTCTTTTTGCAGGCACAAAGAAGTTTGACGCATTACAATAGAGACAGACCCCAAAACCTTTAAATGTTTTTTGGAGTCCGCTCTATGTAGCACCTCGAACCATTCTATTTTATATCTATCGGCACAGCACGGGTTGTCAACCAAATGCTGGCCAATAGCAGAGTCCAAGGCTGCAGAAGGAGGGAAACCACCAGACCCCATCCTCCCTTGTCTGATCTTCGATGGAACATGCTGGTTTATACGAGTCAAAAGGTGCAAGGATGTTCGCACAACATAACCAGCATCGCACTGGCATCTAAACTGATATACAAAGTAACTATTTTGGATGTAAGGCAAACTATCCTTGCGAAAAGACGGAAAAGCAGGTCTCGTAGTATATACCAAACGCAAGGACACAGAATTAAAGAAATCATAAATACTTCTGCGAATCTGTTTGGAAAGTCTATTACTCCCCTCCCTAATCCACGGTAATTTCAAATAAACCGGGCATTTCAAGGGTCCAAACATTTTAGGGGATTTAAAATCCGCAACCTTTTTGAAAATACAGTCATCCGCAATACAGTCGAGAAACTTCCGCCTATTATTTTAAAAACTATATATATATATATATATATATATATATATATAGATATATATATATATATATACATTTTGACTGTGTGTGTCTGTATGTGTATGTGTACTTGTGTGCGAGTAAATTCCCTATAGTCACCTAAACTGCTGAGCCGATTAAAAAAATAACAAATTGTACAGTGTCTGAGAGTGTTCTTAGACACTTATTGTATTAGAATGGCTGGCATAATATCGAAAATCCATAATTCAAAAACCCCGATTAAAAAAGGAACAGTTGGAGATTGACTAAAGACAAAACAAGTGTATTTTTAAAAAATATAAAATACCATATACACAGGATTCGAAACTAATTTGACAATTTGTTTTATATAATAAAGACAGTAAAAATGCGATATATTGACTAATTAGTAATGTCTTCACTAAAGTTACAATGCATTTGTTTTTTTTTTCTGTTCTATTGTGAAATACGCTGAATTAGGAATTGGGGGGGTAGTTTTGAGAATCCATTGTACCAATTTAGATGATGTGTGAAGCCTGAAACACGCAACCTTCCCGATTTCTTTCAAACAATCAGTGCACACCAATTTGTCACTGCACATCAGCTCACCCTGTGTCTGTAATGTCACCCAATACATATGAGTTTTAACTAACTGTACAATGCTCAATATCATTAAATACAATAATTTCTCTCTCCCGCTCCCTCTCTTTATTTCTCTCTTTCTCTCTCTCTCTCTGCATATATATATATATATATATATATATATATATATATATATATATACAGAATATATACAGAGAGAGAGAGAGAGACAGACACACAGAGAAAGAGATACATACATGTATGCATATATATATATATATATATATATATATATATATATATATATATATATATATATATATATATACGTACGTATATCAGAATATAATTTGACTCACTTGTTTAAAATGTGGAGTCCCCAAAGGCTATGATAATGCTATTTTTATGAGACACTTTGTAAATAGCATCATATTTTAGTAGGTGTTTCACATTAGCTTTGGGAAGAAACAATGCAATGGTTTTAAACTTTTTAATGCGTGTTATCAATTTGCTCAACAGTCAGCTCGATGTTTTACGCTTAGTATATCGCCCTTTTATATGAGTTATATAAAAGATTCTCGATCGGGCCTAACAACGCAGGTATCATCACCTGAAGGTCGAATTCACTTAGTATATATGTTGCCTTATATTTCAATCTAGCTCAAAATTGGTTTGTGTTTATATAAGTATAATGCCTTCCAGTAACCTTCCTGGTAGCCACTGTTCTCACTTAGGTAATGTTCAACGCATTTTCCACGATCTTCAAAGTATTCATGTACTCTTATTTAATGCTATGTTCTGTGAACGAGAAAATGAAGTTGTTTTTAAAATGATAAGTGGAGTCATTAGAATTTGGGGGAAGATCGATGCAGGGAGAAAAAATAGACACTAAAAATAGTAAAAAAAACTATTCGACTAAAATGAAAAATAACCTCGAGGTACCATTTTAAAAAAATTTAGTCTAATGATTCCACTTATCCTTTTAAAACCTGTGATATATATATATATATATATATATATATATATATATATATATATATATATATATATATATATATATATATATATATACGACACGGCAGTTACACCCATGAATGCACTCATGTTTGGTTTTGTTATTGTTTAATCTATTGTTATGTTCTTCGCAGCTAAAAAAAAAGTGGGTGCTCTTGGATGATAATCCAAATGGGGACTAGTAATTTAACGGGGGATGAATTTAAAAAAAATGGGAATTATTGGCGTTTGTAATTGTTGGAGACGCCCATGGGATTAATGAACTATCTCATGACGTCACTTCCTCTAATGACGTAACTTCCGGTATCGAGTACTGGTGCTCGACAGTCTGAGATTGGCACTTGACCCAACAAGTCAGTACACACGCCCAACCATTGATGAATGGTATTACTCAACTCACGTTGGCTTTAATATTTGTAAATATATGTTCGTTTCCTAAAATCCTGTGTTCCTTCGTCCTCATAACCATTTAACCACTGGCGACGTTAGATTCGATTTTCATACGGGCTAACTCCACAAAACAAAAAAGAAAAAAAATGGAATAAATTTGACTCAAAAGAACCTCGGATTTACAAGCTTAGAAGTCGGCTGGCAATTACGTTCGAAAAACAAAAACACCAACAAAAAACAGAAACGAACACACGGCAAAGACATTGACCAAATTGTAAGTTAATATTTGTGTCTCTATATTAAAATTAAAAAAAAAAAATGTACTAAACGCAGTTTCGTGAATGCGTAAAAGTTAGCTTGGTTGCTTATTGAGAGAATATGAACAAAAGGAAAACAGAGAAACATGTTGACCCAATTTCACCAGGAGAAAAATTCTATTGTGAACTGTTGACTGGTATTCGTATGTCGATTTGAACATTTTTTTAAAATTAAGTGAAAGTTTTATTTTTGCCTTTGTATTATGCTGCTAATTTTTGTAATATTTTAATGGGAGAAATGTCTTTTCACCCTTTTCGTTTTACTTGACTAAATGAAATACGTTTTTTTTCATTTAGTGGAATATTCTGAAATATTATGCATACTGGTCTTATTAAGATGCCGAATATTATATTATACAGTTGTTGCGTGTTCATATTGGAGAGACATATATCGGTTACATTTAAAGAGAGACAGGGACATGTAATACACGATGAGAGGGGATAAAAAAGGGATACATTTATACAGTTTACAGCCTGTGGTTCTTAATACACATCTCTTCTTAACCCATATATTAGGAGAGGAGGGATCATCTCCTATAACATATATTAGGAGAGGGATGAGTTATCAGTTCTTTTATCATTGGATGGGACATTCATTACTTCTTGATAGATTTCATACAATGTTCATTATCAGAAATGAGTGGAACAAAGTTCATATAAATGATTCACAATACCTTTGTTTTTTTTTAGAATGACATAACAAAAAAACGCAGTTACAAAAGGATGATGCTCCTTTATTACTTCGACCGGTCAATGAAGACATCCAGAAATTCAAAGTCCTACATGATTTCAACTTCTAACCCTTCGCTTCCAATGGAGAATTCGTCCGACTCGATTCTCTCTCCTGTTCCCTCTGTTCAGACTGTTTCTATCTTCAACTAGCATATATTGAGAACTCGTCTCTCAGCCATGACGTCATGGCATGGCCCAAAACGTGCATCATCGATTCCGTGGCCTGACATGTCTAACGTGTCTCGTTCACCTGTGTCCAACCCATTCTGCAGACCGAATTCTTCTAACCTATTTTCGGCCTAACCTATTTTTCAATGTTTTTCATTTTCTATTGTTCGCTTCCAGATAAGCTTATTTAAATTAAATTTTCATAAACAGAATTCAATAATCAAATTCCTTTTAACAATAACTTTTCAAAAAAATCGAATTCATTTTCACACAAACATATCTGCATTTTTATATTAAAACTAACAATGTGGATTCTCCTGAATCTTAATTCCAAACCTAGATTTCGAGGTTCGAATTCTCGGTCTATCGTATCTCATTTTTACTTACTTACAAGAAAAGGGGGGATTGTTCTTGTAACAATATTCTATTCTTAATTGTCGGTTCTAAAATGAAAAACATTTTTTTCTCTCGCGTGGAGACAACTCTCTATACCCACACACATATAACAACAGCCATTTTGGTTAACTACCAGACAATTCCATAATTATTTTTATTCTTTTGCACATCACAGTAGATTTTATTTGTTTTTTGTTTCGCAAGTACTTTTTTTTTGTCCAAACTCATATTGTGTTATCTCTAAGGTTTTTACCCATAAGCAAGGGATAAATTGCCCCCTCTTCATACGCACACACTCAAGGAAATTATTTTTTATTTGTTCTATTATTTAATCTCTCTTCTCCAGGCATTAAAAGATGGAGGACTTAAAACATTATTAATACAGCTAATAAAGGCTCAGATGGACAAGCAGCAGAAAGCTGATGAACATTTAAAAGAACGTGATAAACAGCTCCAGTTACAATTTCAAGAAAGGCAACAAGCGTTGGAGGAAGGAATTCTACTTCAGCAACGGAGACAAAAAGAGTTATTGTTTTTTGCTTGTTCCCAAAGTATAATATGGAACGTTCAACTACCAACCGAAGTTGGATGGGACGTTTGACGCTTTCTATCTATCGGATATATACGGACTTATACACCGTTAATTGTCAAGAGTGAAGCAACGCTAAGAAATTCACCTACTTTTGAGGAAATTAGGGACCAGATAACATAGCAAGTTTGTGGATTATATTCTCCCCAAGAAGACGAGTGAATTGGAATTTTCTGCAGCGATCAAAATTTTATCCTACGTATTCAGCCCGAATTCTACGCTCTTTCATAAAAGATGTAAGTGCTTGAACCTTTAAAAAAGCGACAACGACGATTACATAATCTTCGCGTCCGTGGTAAATAAACACTTCGATGACTTCCGTCTATCTGACTTATCGGTAGATGAGTTCAAATGTTTAATTTTTGCACAAGCTCTAGTCTCATCCAAAATCGTTGAGATTAGACAACGTCTTTCTCTAGACTTTAGAGCGAACAGGGCCTCACCTTCCAGAAGTTGGCCGAGGATTGTCAATGGTTAGTCTGCGTAAGGAATAACTCCAGACACGTCGAGGAGTCACGCGCAACATTCATTAGAAGGACGACCTTCAGACCCGAAAAAGCAAAGCTAGAAGTAAGAAAACTCAGGCTACACCTAATAAGTACAACAAATTCACAAGACCTGGATCCTCTACAAGCCCGCACTATCGCTGCGGCATGAAACATTGGTCGTGTAAATGTTTTTACAAATATAAGTACTACAACTAATGTGGCAGGAAGGGCCACAAAGCGACTCAGTGCAGGAAGAACAAGTCAAGACCAGCGTCCGACAGAGTAGTGCATCTTCAATTGGATTCCGGATCAGACCTGTTTATCATTAACTTTAATACATGGAAAAGCTTAAAGAAACTGATCACGCAGAAGACGAACAAATCAGCTCGAGCTGTGACAAGCGATAAAGTAGAATTTGAAGGAGAGATCACACTCCTGGTGACCTTAAATAGTATTACTAAAAAAGTGAAAGTGTATGTACATAGAACATCCGAAAACCGGTTCGGTACTGATTGGACGGAGCGATTCGAAATGTGTCATAGAGTAGAAACTCGTCTACGGAGGAGAAACAACTGAAGGACGAGTTAAAAGAGGATTTTCCAGAAGTACTCTCACCAGGACTAGAAAAATGTGCAAAGGCTATAGCAAGATTCGAGCTAAAAGAAAACACTATGCCCGTTTTCAAGAATAAATGAAACGTCCTATTTGCAGCAACAAAGAAATCGAAAAAGAAAGCTTTAACGGAATCTGTCAAGGGAGGCACAATAAAATTAAACTGTAAAGCCAGGAGCTAAAAAAACCCGCGCCAAAAGAATTCCCCAAGCCAAAGCAACAATTTCTACACGTGTATAGGATTACACCCAACCCTAACACACCAACACAGTCTCAACTGCAGAAACGATGTTTGCGCGGAAAGTGAGATCCGTTTTCGACAAGCTCTTACCCAAACAGTCAAGGCTACTACTGACCACTTGTGTACCCAGTAAACGTTTCATATCAGGTGAAAGGGTGTTTTTCAAAAGTTATAAAAACAACACATCATTTTGGGGGGTGGGTACAATCACTAAGAGAGTCGGTAACATGGTATATATCATCCAAGGATCAACATATACCCTCAAACGTCATCAGAATCAACTAAGAAGATATCGATCAATTGAAATCAGCGAGACCACCATTGAAAGATTGAAAGATAATAAGACACTTTTTATCTTGAGCCTCTTTCACCAACACCTGAACGACGGCAGCCGTTCCGTAAGAGAAAGATTACCAAGCCATTGATGGTAAACCATAAACACGAACAAAAAGCTAAAGAGATGCCTATCAATGAGATTAATGGACTATCTCATGACGTCACTTCATCTAGTGACGTCACTTCCGGTATCGAGTACCGGTGCCCGGTAATCTGAGATTGGCACGCGATCAAGACGGTCGGTGCACACACCCAACCATTGACGAATGGAATTACTCAACTCACTTTGCCTGTAATATTTGTGAATACATGTTCGTTTCCTAAAATCCGGCGTGCCTTCGTTCTTTTACTATTTAACCCATAACAGTAATATAAACAGGATTCCAGCTGCTTATGCGGAAGGAAGCATGGACAAACTATATTGTCTAAGTGATATGCTAAGAAAACAAGGCTAAGTAAACATGTTTCTTATTTTTAACAGGACACATTTTCTATTTGTGTAGAATAACTTTAAAATGAATATTTTAGTCTGTGATAACATTTAAGCTTTTTATTCATAGCTACTTGAATAAACATTATATTACACTATATTTTGTATACGTGTGTGTATCGCTCTTAGTAAAACAACTCAAACGTCGGATAATTTTCATTTAGTTTTGTTTCGTTTATTTCTTATGTTCTGGTAATATTATATCCTTCTTAACTCTATTATGACTCTTTCGCATAATTTATCCTTTTTAGCGATTGTTTTCAAGCCATACTTTCACTACCTTAGCTTGCCTTATTTTCATATTTTCCCTTGTTTGTTCACTTTTTCACAATATGTGTTTTTATTTTCTTTTTTTTTTATACACTATTTTCTGTCTGTTCTTCTTCCAAACCATAAGTATGCGTGTATTGTTTTCTTCTATTTCAAATCTCCTGTTTTCTTTATTCTTAGTAACATGAAATATTTATAAGAACTTATTCAAATTATATAATTTTGTTGTGTCGAAAGAACATCTATTGATATTTAAATAAAAAAGAAATAGGTAAAATTAATAAATAGCTACACAGTAGGTGAAACATTAGAATCAAAAACATAAAATAGGCAATGCATTAGTGCGAAAATCAACACATCTTTAGTTGTCATCGTTTCTTAAAATAATAGTTTCATATGAAATAAATATGTGAAAATTGTCTTTAACATCTAGCAAGGTTATGTGAAAGGCAGTCAGACTTGTAGAGGATTGGGAAACTAGCAACTTTCTAAAATTAAACCGTGCAGAGATTTATATATACTCCACGCATATATATGATATGCGTCCAGTCTCAAGACTGTAAGGTTAGCTGCACATAAAATCGTGACGAAAGGGTTGTGCAATACGACACGTCACTTCACCTGAAGTGGCACTGCTTGGATCCAGTGGCAGGGAGCGGAATACAATCTCGAAATAAGTGGAGAGCGCATACAACACCTGGAAATACTCAAGGATCACCCATCTTAGTGTTGACCAGAGTCAAGTTACTTAACTTCGGTAATCGTAGGGGAAACCGTGTTTAAACGAGACTATGCCATATATATATATATATATATATATATATATATATATATATATATATATATATATGGGTAGTTAATTTTTTGTGTATCCGTTAGAAGCGTTCAGTGGAATTTGAAGAATAAAACATGTATAAATACATTTGAAGCCAAAACTGCAACGCGAAAACACCCGCAGTTAACAACATCACGTGGACTCTTCATCGAATTATCTTCCACTCTATCATGTCGAGGAAGAAGAGAAAATAAAGTTTGATAAAGGAGTCTTACTCCGAAATATATTTCTTTAAAATAAACACCTGTTTATTTTATTAAAAAAAAATCGTGTTGCAGTTTTGGCTTCAAATGTATTTATACATGTTTATTCTTTATATATATTCATAAATATATATACATATATATATATATATGTGTGTGTGTGTGTGTGTAGTAGTAGTAGTAGTAGTAGTAGTAGTAGTAGGGAAACCCGACGTTTCCTGGGTTAGATGGTGATTAATGAATGTTTAAGACTCTCATATTTTTTATTGCAATCGAAGTCGCTGATATCGCTCATTTTTATAATCAAATCGATTAAATATCTGGTTTAGTGCACCGGGAAGCTCTTCACATACCTCCAGATAATAGTTGAGTCCAGGATATATTGTAGTTTACATTGCTCTGTAAAAATCTACTGTATATTTTATTCGTTTTATAAAACGGCTTGAATCGAAGTTTAAAAGCATAAGTCAAGTACAATTGTTTACTTGTGCTTTAACAGAAAGACTCATTTCGAACGCACCCCTGTCGGCTCAAAGGACTTAATATTCAATAATATGCCGAGCCTTTCTCATTGTATATTTATAAAACTTCTTAAGTGTACTTGTTATTTTAGGCTTTAGGTGTTAACTTTGGTCAAAAGCGTGCGCTTCTTCTATAATTGGGTTTTACAACCATCGATTCCTATTACTTATCGAAGATATTTCGATACAAAACTATCTAATATTGATTCATAAAGTACATTTGTGTGAAATTTCATAAAAATAGCCCCGCCGTTTTGGAGTGCATAGCTAAAGAACTCACACACCCAAAGACAAAATTAATTTCATATATTGCCGGAAGTAACATAGCTGATATAACATTAAATTTAAAATATTGACGAGTCTAATATTAAAATATATAAAGTCCATAACGAATTGCGACAACGAAAACATGTTAAGTAGTGATGAATTCAAATTAATTAAAATGCACATCACATCGATAAAATTGCATATTAGCAACATATGGTTAACGTGTTTACGAAGGAATTAAAAGTGTTTGCCGGGTTGCTTTTTAATTGCAATAATGATAACGAAAAAGCGGTATATAGTTTGATTGTAACGAAAGTAAAATAAAGCCAAACAATACATACAAGAACAATATGCTAATGAAGAAACGGAAATAATGTCAAATATATGAATATCAAAAATCAATACATTAATAATAGACATATTTTTACTAAGATACTATATATGTTTCATGACGATGACGATGACGATGACGATGACTAATTTCCTTAATATTTGTGACCGCCAAATTTATGGAGAGTTTTTGATTTTCGTAACATACTCTGCTTTTTTTTTTTTTTAAATCTACCAGAAATGAAATAATTATCCAATCAATATGAAATTTTCACCGATTAATAAGTAAGGAATGCACTTCATAGTCGTATAACTTTTCATTTCATATTCATTGGATAAATATATTTTTGGGGACGTCATTCCCTCCCTTCATCGTTTGTCCCTCGTTCGACACCTTAAAGCAATCTAATAAGCACACACTCATTTTGTGGTAGAAGGATGAAAGAGTGTAGAAAAACAAAAACTAAAAAGCAAAGTGAAACAAGTTGCCTTCGATATTGAAGATTGAAATCCGAAATTTGAATGTGCTTATTTTTTATCTTCTGCGGTTGGAAGTGTGAGATTCATTGAATATGTTATTCACAATTATAATCATTCACATTAGCATAAAAATATAATTATTTTACAAAAACGCTAAAATATGCATACCTTTAAATCTTTAAAAATAAAGTAAAATTTTTAATTTAGAATGTGAAAACTTTACATTTTACCAATTAATAATAAATGCTTTAGATAATCGATACTAAAAATCTTTTTAATAACGGATTGTGCAAATTATAAGTATTAATTATATCTATAAGTGTCGTTTTAATTAACTTTTTTTCAATATTTGGTAGCCCTTTAGAGATGACAAAAAGTTGTTATTTCCCTTTTTGAAAATTAACTATAACATTGAAGACATGGATTACAATAGATAATGGTTGTGCCACCACAACAATTGGCATTCCCCCAGAGGGTTACCAAAGACGGCCTTTCTAGGGGCCACCAAATTCTTGGGAAGTCTTTGCCAACTTGATTTATGGAATAAAGAATTGGGGAACATGCAGTATGATCTAGTTTATGAAAAAGAGTGTGACTCATTTATTATTACTATTAATTAAAAATAAGAAAGGAAAACTGATTTTAATCAGAAAGTTAAAAACAGATAAATGTGATAATAAAACAGAACAATAGAATGCCAAAGATTCATGTTTAATGTAAAAATAGAAAAAGCTATTATTTATTACTTTTAGCAAGTATTAGGATAAATTAAAATCTTGAGTGATCAATTATTATGAAGTAAAAAATTTTAAAGCTAAAAAATAAGATATTTTATCATAAATGGCGTTTGTAATTATAGTTTAATTCAATTATTACAAACTGTATTAGCCTGTCCAGTAACATTAAAAGTCATTCAAATGCTTTAATAAATATTTAGATGCGACTGGGTTCCCATATGTAAAATCCAAGAGGGCGGCGGTATGTAAAATATACACGTTCATGATAAAAATGAAATTATTTAAACTTATTGAAATATAAGGTAATTATTTTGTATATTTTATAAGCATAGTAAATTCTATTTAGATAATAAAAAAGTTAGTTTAATAATTCATTCGAAAACCTTTAAAATGTAGTTATGTTTTATTTAGATACTGCGAAAACACGGCTAAACGCGTTTTTTGTTTAAAACTTCAAACTTGAATTTTATTTAAAAGTATAAACACATATATTTTTCTTCTTTTAACATACTAAACTTCAGGGATGTATCTTTCTGATAAACTAATAGTTGTTCTGAAATAACGGATTTTCATTGAGTTTGATGAGCTTTAGAAAAAGCAGTTTTCGATCGCTTAGCGGTCAGTTCTTAATATGTTCGCAGTGCATAATTTGTGCACGTGGCGAACATGTTAGCGATGCGGAGTATATATATATATATATATATATATATATATATATATATATATATATATATAACTACTTCATTTACTCACAGAAAATTAATATACGAAAGTATAGATTTATGCGTAAACTTTAAATTAAATTTAATTTAAATCAATTTTAATGAAGCTACACTGAATATTCGGCGTTTCATCTACTCTAGGATTCGTAAGACTTATGCATAAGCCTTACGAATCCTAGAGTGGATGAAACGCCGAATATTCAGTGTAGCTTAATCGCCATATATATATATATTTTAAATTACTATATATATATATATATATATATATATATATATATATGTGTATATATATATGTGTGTATGTGCGTGTGTGTGCGTGTGTGTGTGTTACTTTAAAAAATTTCTTTTATGAATATTTTAGCTGATAGTGTCTTCAATGTTATAAATTTAATAAAAACACTTACGTAGAGAACTATATATAGTATCAGTAAAGAACTAAAACGGTTCTAGAGATATGTTGTTAATAGAACCTAACATATTTCGAATAATATCATTACAATTTGTGTTTGTGTTTAGTGAAATAGAATATTATAAAAATGTATAGCTCTACAATTACACTAATGAGCTACACAAAATAAGCTCCTGTTACCTATATTTGAATGTACATTAGAAATACATATCATTTTTTTAAAACTATTCATTAAAATGGTATGAAATGTATATACTTTCATTCGATTTAGGTTGAGAAATTACATTTGTCGCTACAATATATATATATATATATATATATATATATATATTTATACTGTTACATTCTAATAATATATGATCAAGCGATAACAAACATCCGTCTCACTCGAGGCCAGTCTTTTAATAACATTTTTTAAATAAACGAAGAAAAAAGCCAAAAAGGGCATTTTATAGAGAATTCCAGTATATCTACTTATATATATTACAAATGTAGGAACTCTTTATTATTTTTCCCCAAGTGTTTCATTTGAATTTTAAATGTTACAGTCTTCTGAAGAGCACAAATTACAAGGATTTCTGCAATCGGAGAATGTAAGACCAGGAAAGATTGATTGCTGATAATGAACAAATGATGCTACGATTAGATATTAACCCGGATACCAAAACTGCTATTTGTTTATCTGTCATCTGCGATCGCATTTTTCGTTACGTGGTCGGACATAATGTTCGTGTAGCCATTTTCAACGAAACAGGTATATTCATAGCTGGAGAAATATCTATAAAACCGCTGAATCAAACGTGCATATTTTACACATTAGGACGCCGTAGGCGACAAATTATGGAGGATATTCGTACAACGTTTTTTTATTCATACATTTATTTTTACTTACCTTCGCCCCAAACAAGACATACCTCTAAGGTTACAATTAGGATTCGGTTCTGGGGTTCGGGAAGTCACTTGCTCGATAAAGACACGTTTCTGCACTCTTCTTTTCCAATCGACCACACCTGGCCTCTCGCCACCAATGTCACACCGCAGAATCTGAACGTTAGCCACATGAAATACTTTTCAAGAGAAGATGTTCACGACTCTTTTGTTTTTTGCGGCCCCCAGGAATTTTTCCCATCTTTAATATCCTCCTATCTAGAAAAAAATGAAGAGACAGGGGGAAAATAGCTTCTCCCATCATGGCCTGCCTTCCTTGCACGTTTACTTTAATAAACTAATTCAACTTTAGTATGAGTTTGTATTCATTTATAAATTGGGCTGGAAATCTTGGGGAACCTGATTATTTTTTGTTGATGTTTTATTTGATTACTACTTTCATAACGTTTTGCTACATTTTCTCAAGTATTCTTCCTATACTACCGAATACATAGAAATTAGTAAGACTATCTGTTTTTAAATTCAAAAACATTGTTTTAGTCTTATAAACTATTCTGTGCCGTTATAGATGATAGATAATTGCTAAGATCGTATGCGTCAACAAATATTACATCACCCAAAATATATGTCCTAGGAAAATGAACAAAACAAGGCTCTGAATTATATGTTGCCTGCAGCAATATAATCATTAACATCAAATATCTGATTTTGCGCGTATTACATATTAGACTACCCGTGACCTGTTGGGTCAGTATGTTATATTAGCTATAGAATTCATGTATGAACGTGACACTTGTGACGTAAAGAAAATAGTTTTTTTTTACATAACAGAAACATTTCTATGAAAGTATATTAAAATGAAAAAGAGAATATAGATAGATTTCTATGAGTTGTTCTGTCTATTATAATTTATTATTTTTGAAAAAGAAAAACAATTTACAGTTAAGGAATTATACTTATAGATAAATGTGCACTGAACAGATACCATAATATTTATTATAGTTAAATTCAAATTTGATACATCTGCTTTTTTACATCGTTCATTTCTGTATTACGTTCAAGTTATTTTAAACCCCACTCTTCCCATGTTAAATAATAATTTTGAAATAATAATGATATTATTTCTGCGTCCCAATTGTTCTTTTGTTTTTTTATATTTTAAACCCACTCTTCCCATGTTAAATACTCATTTTAAAATAATAACGTTAATATGTCAGCATCCCAATTGTTCTTTTGTATTTTTCGCGTTTAAATTATCCAAATAAACAATTGGTAATAGTGTATGTTTGTTTTACATCGTTCATTTATGTATTACGTTTAAGTTATTTTAAACCCCACTCTTCTCATGTTAAATAATAATTTCGAAATAATAACCTTTATATTTCAGTGCGCAGGTCATGTACACATGCGCAACCGGATGTCGTAAACCGGTAAGTTGATTACATACATTGTTACAACGTCATTTGAGTTTTATAATTATATAATTTAAAAAACAGGCTCTCTTATAACATATAACAAATCAAACCACTTCGGCTTCATAATAAATTAAATAGATAATTCTGTTTGTTTGATAATCGGCTATAAATCCACTAGAAGTATACTTCTTATACAATGTGCAACATAATGCTGTTTATTCCAATGCTGAAACATTTTTTTTAATAAAAAAGTTTTATAAGGAAACAACAGAAAATATAAGAATAATAAAATAGTTATATCTATACCTTTGTACACACGATGAGCAAACAAGAAAACAGGGAACACATCTAAGCATTAAATAGCAAATGTTTTTGACCAGAAAATATTGAAGAGAATACATCCAAAATCTGTGACTTTTCGATTTAAAAAAAATTACATTAATAGTTTATAAATTATATACTATTTGTATTATTAAATTAATCCGAATATTTTTGTCATTTTAGATGTGATTCTCACAATGTCTTTGCCAATAACAACTAAGACCATATAGATGTTTATCATTTGAACTTGGAAGCCCTTCTGTCAGACTTGGAAAGCTACAGAGAAACTTCAGGGAGAGAGTTTTTTAAGCAATAGGAAAAGCATACCTTTGTTCTATACAATGAAGACCATCAGGAGTTTAATCGGTGGATACGTTGTCAGAGTAACACTTGTTATTAAACAAATTTAACAAATTATGATTACATCTAAAACATAAAAGAATAAATAAAAATAAATACAAATATTCTGCTGTGCTATCCATAATTCGCCGGTTTCGCCTTATTATTCCTTAAAGCACCCCTTTCTATTCCAAATCGCCTTAAAACACCGCGGCTGTCAAGTGTAATTAACGTTTATTATTCCATAATCTTTATACAAGACTTAGTTTGCCATTTATCTTCTGTGTTTGAAAAACGATATAATGTGGTTTAACTTAGTGGATAGTTAGATATGTTTAGATTAGAAATCTTAGAAAATGTCTCGTTATACTTTATTTTTAATTAATGATATTTCATCGCTGTTATTTCGTTTTCATATTTTACCATTTTCTCGAGGAAATTCACATAATTTACTATTAACTTATATTTAGCCATTTTAGAATAAATATGTCCATTTTTCGAATACTGATTCTTACAGTACTTGTTTGCAAAAATATTGGAGTAAGGTTCGTCTCTTCTCGCTTCTAGCAGCATATTCCGCGCATTTATAAATAGGGTATTCACATATTTGATTGTTTTTTTTTATGTGGAGATTTTCAACCTAATTTGTAAACTCTGCACTTTCCTATTATCTGGTCTTACTCAAATCCAGTCATAAAATCTGGTGTAACTTGAGGCCAGTCATTTTAATCTGGTTTCGAGTGAGGCCAAAGGTTTATTGTTGCCTGAAGATGTTTTCTTTTAAGACTGAAACTGTAAATTTAATGTAGCAATTTATGTCAATTTTATTTGGGTAAATGTAATAAAATAATTATATGTTTACAAACACACCCACACGCACGCACACACGCACACGCACACACGCACACACACACACACACACACACACACACACACACACACACACATATATATATATATATATATATATATATATATATAGGATGAGAATAATGGAATAGTATTCTGACGACATAGAGAGATAAAAAGGAAAAAAAAACAAGTTATGTGTTCAACAAAGTTTTGTCTTTACTGCGAAACTTCCTCTGGATGAATGAAATTAGCAAAACAAAACACCAGTACAAATATGTGAACAACTATTTTTGATGTAATGCATGACCTAGTTCTGTTTCAGAAAAGTAAACGCCGTTGGAAATTCAAAAAACATTGTGAAAGAGCGTAACTTTTTTCAATATTGTCATATAAGTAATATATTTAAACAGATAGGATGCAATTAATATCCTTTTTAGTACAAACATGTCCGTTATAATTCAAATATAGACATGTAATTGAAATGAAATGAGTGTATTTTTTATTTCATTTATTGACTGATTATATCTATTCATTATTATAGGTGTCGTTTTCTATGCTGTGGGAAAGTAAACTTATATGACGTTATGAAAAAAATCTTACATTTTTTCACAGTGCTATGAACACCTAATTTTAATTGTGAAGGATATTTTCTGTTACTGAAATGGAACAATGTCAAACATTTCATCAACATTATTACATTTCATTTCATCAAAAATACAAATTAATTTATTTTATTTCGGACTATTAGTCTCATCTTTATTAATTGTTGTTTTTCATCTTTTATTGGTTTGTTTATTCACAACGTTTCGGCCAACTATCCCTCTGGCCTTCGTCAGGTGGTAACCGCGACGGATCCATGTTGTCAAATCAGATAAATGCTCTTGATTTAATTTCAGAATGAAAACCTTTTCGTTGCAATCTGTCAGAATTATCTTACCGACGCGTAAAGGGCGGGGGAAAGAAGTCAAGTCTTGCAACGATATGACGTCGTTGCTTACAAGTAAACTTTACATGTAACGGTTACAAACTTGTAAAGTAGACACAGCCAACTTCTCGTTCAGCGATATTTGATAATACTAGCGTGTTTAATTTACGAATTAAATCCGAGGACCTGTTCTTAATTACAGAAACACGGCACAACGTCTTCAACCCACAAGAGTTTCTTACTTCCCCTCGTATCCATCCACCTTAAATTAAACAATTGCAATTTCTCGCAACATAAAAAGTCACAGTTAGTGTTACACGGCAAACATATGATCGGTCCAAATATGTAAGGCATGTAACTCTACCGATTTAAAAAGAAAATTCGGTAGTTTGATTTATAGGATACGTAGTGACAGTCAATTACAAGATGGATTTTTTTACAGAGATCATCTATATATATATATATATATATATATATATATATATATATATATATATATATATATATAAAAGCGAAAATATGTGTGTGTTAGTGTGCATTTTTCTGTATATCCGTAAAAGGATATTTTCCGGCGCCTTCTCGAGGTCGTCGTTCATTCTTAAAACTTTTTATATCACGTCGAAATCATAATATCTACGAGTTACGAACGGGGATCGCGTGTGTATTTAATTTTTCCGACTTTCCAAAGCTAAATATTCACTATTTTTCGATCGCCGCGTGTAGATACGCCTTTTTCGTATAATAAAAGCGAAAATAATTCGGAGCTTTGCGCATCATTCCCAGCGCGATCGCCGGGAACTTCCAAAAGCAATCAACTTTTATCAATATCAGAGAATTGCTATTCAATTTGGACAATCCCCTTTCAATGGGGAGCTGGTTTCTCCCTCCCATCATCTTGGGGAAGCACAAACTTCCCCGCAGTAAATGAAAAAACACCGCCCCGCAATGAAACAACGTAAACGCTCAAAACTGCCCCGTCATCGTAACGCTCCTGCGATAATCTCATTAAGCGGCCACCTGTCATTGAAACCTCATTGACTAGACTCACTTTAATCGCTCTTACATTGCCGTAACACAGGTGTTTAGGCTCAGCCTATAACTCTTAAGGCTCCAGGTTCGATCCCACATGCCATCAACCCCCCTCTCTTTTTAAAATCGCTATTGTTGAGTTTCCTTTCTGTTCTGATTTACCCCCCTCAAACACACACACACACTCAAAAACACCCGGGCAACGCCGGGTACTCTCTGCTAGTATTATAGAAAATCATTATAAAGTGATCTTATTTGATTTTAAAAGACTTTAATAGCTCGTTATATTAAACAATTTAAAACTTAAACTCGTATCCTTATAGAAAAGAAGAGGCATATTATCAATCTGCATTCGTCATAATAAGACTTCATTTAAGTATATCTTTGAATGGTGTTAGCATAGGCATGCCCAAATAATGGAAGCAAAACGTTGTTGTTGTTGTTTCTTTGTAAAGTAATTAAAATCTATTAAAAGCAATTATTTTTGAGCAACTGTTTTTCCAACACCAATACGGCCTGAATTAAAAGCAGAATAATATACAACTACAAGTTTTTCATCCATTTTTAATGGAATTCAAAATTTTATTTAAAAAAATATAATTCACCGCCATTTTTATTCTCGATGAGTAACACATCTGAATATTTTTCAAAATGTTTTTTCCAAGAATTAATGTGAAAATAAGATTTAGAATGATTTGCTATGAGAATATGCAAAAATATTATAACATAAGTCCAAGAATTTTAAATAATTCCATTTTTTATCTCACTGTATAGATTTGCGTGGCTAAATCAAAAAAATCCAAATATTGTTTGTTTAAAAAAATAACTACAGTATGCTGTAAATATAAATTTCCATGCGGTGTTGACGTTTTCTTTTTGACGATTAAGTAAAAAAATACACTTAAAAGGTTTTAATTCTTTTTTCATATGCGATATATATATATATATATACATATATGCATACATATATATATACATACGTATATATATATATATATATATATATATATATATATATATATATATATATATATATATACACGAGCAAACAGTTAATAAAATATGTTAAAAAAACACTTTGAAATGAATTAAAAACATATTTAATCTGAAAAGGAAACACTAGATAAATGGATAGTCTTTATTCTGCGGAGTTTCGAAGAAATACTTTCCTTCTCATCAGAAGGTAGGAATTAGCAAAATGCGGGATCGGATTTTGCATGCAGAAGTATTTGATGAAACAACAATTAAGTCAAAGATCTTAATAGAAAACAAAAAAGTGAAGCAGAGGGAATATGGTAAAGAAAAATGTGATTACACACGAATGGATAGTCTGGTAAAAGATAAAACATCCAGTGGCGGTAAAATCTAAATGTAAAACTTCAAGAAAGTTAAAAGAATTTCCATTTGTAGAAGTAAAATCCAAGGAAATCCCGTAATTGGAAGCAATATTGGGATCACTAACAGAAAATTATAAAATTATTTTTCAAGATTTAACAGTAGGGTTTCTCGTAAAATTAATGAAAAAATATATTTATTGCTAATCTGATTTATTTATCTTAATATATTAAAAGAATTACACACATTATAACACCAAGGATAAAAGATTAAGCACATTAAAAATTTGGATTTTCACCCTCACAATCAAGTACGCGTTCAGTTGTTTTGTTATTATTATTATTATTATTATTATTATTATTATTATTATTATTATTATTATTATTATTATTATATCTACACTCTTCACCTTCCCCACAATATAATATATTTTCTTAAGTTTCAGATCAATAGGTTCAGCTTATTTTTAACCACAAATAAAAAGGGAGATTGGTAGGCAATATATATATATATATATATATATATATATATATATATATATATATATACTAACAAAAGTACACGTCGCTGACTGGGTTCAAAAACAGCCTACAGAAAATGGACTCTGATTTAAGAAAGTATGATAGGTTATGAAAAGGAAGGGTTGTAAAGAAATATCTTCAAACTTGGGGGCATCAAGACCAAATCAAAATATGATGAACGTAAAAATAAAATAGACACACCCCATAATTTATTGCACCATTCCTGTTCGCACTGAAACACTTATCACGATATTCTGTGGATCTATATTTAAAAAACTTATTAAACTTTGTGACATATTTCAATTCTATGGAGGTCAGGTGCGAACGAACACCCCATAATTTTATTGTACCATATTTCTTCAAACTGAAACATAATTATCAAAGTATAGTTAAGCAGATAGATATGAAAAGTCTTTATTAAAGCTAGTGCCTATTTCCATTCTATGGAGACCAGGCGCGAACGCAGACCCTACAATTTTATTATACCATCCCTATTTAAGTTAAAACATACTTATCAATGTATTATTATGTACATCTATATCAACAACACTTGTAACCGTTTTTTTATTTAAATTTGTTTTATTTCCATACTTTGTAGACCACGCGCGAACGCAGACCCCACAATTTTAATGAATCACCGTTCTGTCAGATCAAACATACCCATTCCTGTGTCTCGATACATGTTCTATCATTATATGTAATCAGTTTTTTTAAATAGTCAACCGTATAGGAGCCTATTCGTGACCAGACACACACACACACACACATATATATATCGCTTATAAAAATAAGTATACTGTTATAAAATGCATTCTTCACTTAATAATCTGTGATAATCTCGTATTAATTGGATAATATCTTAATGTTTGGAAGATTTTTAAAGAGAGACTGTCAAAAAATTATTACTCCTTCCTTCTGTTTTGGCTACGTACAAGATAGAAAACTGATTTATCGTTTCTGTAAATTGCTCTGCGTTTTGAACATAGACAAATCAATGAAATCACATTGACGCACTAAAGTATGTAGAGAAGGAATCTCGCTTTGATTATCGATAATCACGAGCAAATAGATATTGAATACGTTTAAAATCGATTACCGTTATATTTCGCTAATTAACATCTTTATTTTCAGTCTGGATTTTAAGACGATTCATTTTTATTTCTCTGCTTTATTTAAAAGAAACTGTTCATGTCCTATTTTTATTATAGCTTTTAATTAATCGATTCAGGAATAGATTTTAAATAGCGCAATGCCGTTGATATTTACAAAACAAACGAAATCATTAAAACCCTGCATTTAAAAATATATTTTAAGGACGATGATGAAATCTTTGTTACCAGCCAATTCTAATCTAATGATGAATATGCTGAAAATATGTGAGGAAATCAATTCGCAAGAGTGTATTAAATTCAAATCTTATTAAAAGAAAGTTTTCTAGAATGAATGCTTTTATATTTTATCGCCGTTCCTAATATTTATTCACATGTGCATTGTGATCTTATACTATTTAATCGAGGTCGGGTGTTGCTGTTATGTGAAATATGCAGATGACGCGTTAATACTATGTATGGCACAAGAGAGGCCGTTTTTTTCTGTTAAAGCGTAAACGGTCTAGTCGAAAAATATAAAACTACGATTAGTCAAATACGAGTTTTCTTTTAGGAAAACATCACATTTTGTCAAGCGCAACGGAAGAGTTTACATTGATGACAGGCAGTAGCGTAATAATAAATAATCGTGAAAATTGGGTAGTATTTTATTATTTTAATATGCGGCTTAACAACAGCTGAAAAATAGATCAGCGTATTAAATTTTCGCAGGCGGCCAATTCTAGGGAACAATCGTTGTTCATGGAATTTGTGCTTAGCTTTAGACACATATAGGAAGTAAAAGAGATAATTGATAGTATTTGAATTTATGCAAGTAATCTTGTGAATGTTTTACATTTTGAAAAATATATTGACGCTTAGTTGGTTGGTTGTTTTTGTTTTACGGCATATCAACCCTTTTCAGGTTATTTAATGCCGAGTCCAAAGAATATATTTGTTGTTTTCAAGTCGGTTTCTATTTAACCCATAATTGGGGCCCTAACAGGTACTACCACTCCGGGTCAGAGTGGGCCTGGGAGCAATGGTAATTAAAGGGTGGCTCCACACTCCCCAAAGCCTGCAAGTTGGGGCCTCACCACTGGATATAGTTTAAGGTCATATTCAGGACTTTGAAGCTTAGTAAGGGACTTGCAATTAAATTTAAGATATAGCAGAGATATACTCGCAACGACTCTTACGTGGGAAAGACGTTGGAAAGATGATAAAAAACGTCATCTACTAGGTCTGGAAAGCGATTTTAGAATAATGTCAAGGCAGGATAGGGTACTCCAACGGTACATGACTAGATGGTGCAACAGTAAATTATTTCCATCTTAATCAGGTAATGTTGTAGACCTTTACTAGGGGTCACAAATGAAAGAAACCACAAGTAGTGTAAAGTGTATAAATATAATATGAGAAGAACGTGTTCACAGCATGCGGTTAAACATGATATGAATGTCTTCATCTAGTCTCTGAAACCAGTGGTATTCATAAGACTGGTTGTTTTCACTTAGTTCTCAAATAGGGGTTATTTGTCCTCCACAACACCTCCTCCGAGCTTTTAATTCCCTGGAATAAACGTATAGCTCTTTTTCCTGGGGTTAATCTCTATCGGGTCGATCATGTCCCCCTCAACAGGTATAAAGTTCTGTCAGGAGTAAGAGATATTCTGGAGAGTTTGAATGACAAAACCATTTTTCAACGATCTTGCCAACATGTATGATGTAAGTTTTCATTTAAGGGCAGATGCAAAGATAAAAACACAGAAGCTCACTGAAGCAGAAAGCTATTTCGTAACACGCCCATTTCCTATCAATTGAGGTTATGTTAGAAACACAGCATTAGTGGTGTAAAGTATGATTTTGTTTTGGAGGTTGTTGACATAAATCAAAACCTTATCATTTATTGCATCATGTGCTCAAGGTCGAGGGAAAGATTCAGAGGGATCGTGGTGGTTACTGATTTTAGAAGTGTTGGCATACATATTTCTATCATTTGCGTTTGTGTCGACAAATAAACTCCACATATTAATTGGGAGATCATTTATAAAGATAAAAACATCCTTGGTCCCAAGACGGATACTTAGGGTATGCTAGCATTGATAATTTAAGCTTTGACCTTCTGCCCATAGACAAATACTTGTAAAAATTAATCGACGTTCTTGATGAGTGTAGCAGCGTCACAGCCAAATATGGGCATGTAGCTCAAAATTATTTTCGGTTTTGAGAAGAAATTCAGGTATGTATCTCTGCTTACATAGGCTTGATGTTGATATAATCAGTTTGGCTTTGTCAGATTTTGAAAAAAAAAACACCTAAGAGTGGTCGCGATAACGGACTTCAGAATCCTGTTTGTTACTCATCCAAGTTTCCTTGAAACAAATCTCCGCAGTTCTATTTTGGAATTGATGGAAAAAATATATGATTTTCTCGCGTTTTCTATAATCGTTTTGCAGTGATTGTTGGTAGTCTTAAATGCGATTTGTATCTCAAAATATATGACATTAAATCAATTGAAGTAGTGATTTTATATACCAGGGATACCGCACGTTGCCATACGTGCCATGATTGGCTTTTCGGAGTATATTGAAATAGTTTGGAGGGTATATCGCTGTGTATAACCTTGGTTAATTTATTAGTTAAAGCAGACAAAATCTATTTATATACAGTAATTCCGATATAAGTATCCATAAATTATCTCAGTCAGTCATTGATCTAGTATCGATAAATTTGATGAGGAGTTTTTTTATACGTTTATTTATATGAATGGGCAAAGATTAGTGGGATATATATATATATATATATATATATATATATATATGAAATTGTTAACTCAACAGTTGAAAAGATTAAAATAAAATAGAACCCTTACCTTTACTCACACCAGAACAAACAAATAATAGTGTGTCTCGCTCTTTTCTTTGATATCTTGTTGTAAGAGTGATATAAAATCTACTTGTAACCGTAATCTAACTGAGTAGAAGTTTATAATGTTTTAAGACAAATTCGATGATGGTGTTAACTCTTTTACGTCAAAATTACATTACTAAGTTCGCTGAGAGGGTCAGTATTTCTGTGTACTGTCAGTTGCTGCACAATATAAAGGCTACTACAATATACCTGAATAATTAAAGGAACGACCTGCATCCTTATTATTTGAACCGAATTAGCAAACGAGGAAATCATATCTGAAGCTCGGTATTCCATGAAAATTTTGAAGGCAGTCAATTATTAGCAGGCCATGTGAATAATATGGGACAAAAAGGTTTGACGAAAATCATCGAACTCCTAATAAAAATGCCGTAATAAAAATGCCTCCTCCTTCCAATTCAGATTCGTTAAAGAGGTGTCTTGGTATGTCTTCGTACTACCCGAAATGGATACCTAAGTATTCATACAAAATCCGTCCATTGGTCAAAAATAAACAATTTCTCATGCCTCCTATAGTCATCAATTCCTTTGAAAAACTACAGAAAGACGTTGCCGAATCGTCTGTAAAAGTTATTGATGATGAATTACCATCTACTATTGAAACCGATGGCCCAGAAAATGCTATCTAAGGCACGCTCTTAAAGGCTGAGAGGCCTGTAGCGTTATTTTCCCTATCGCTAAACCTATCTGAAATACGACATCACATAGTCGAGAAAGAGGCTTATGCCATAGTTGAGTGCGTCCGAAAATGGAGGGATCTTCTTGCTGGGAAGTACTTTACTATTGCAACGGATCAGAACGCCGTATCTTTTATGTTTAAACCTGCTAACCGAGGAAAAATTTTAAATGATAAAATCATACGGTAGAAAATGGAAGTTCTCTCGTTGTCATAAGCAAGAAAACACCGTTCCGGAAGTGAAAACATTGTTGCCGATGCATTATCCAGAGTATGCGGTGCTGCGGCTTCTTACTTGGAGGAACTAAAATTAATACACAATTCATTAATACATCCCGGAGTACAGCGCTTTTGGCATTTTTTAAGGTCACGAAATATACCAAATTCAATTTATGAAGTCCGGCGTGTGAATGTACGACTTGTGCCAAAATAAAACCTCAATTCTTCGATTTTACTAATAATACACTGATCCGTTCTACTGCTCCTTTTCAGCGCCTTTCCATAGACTACAAAGGGCCTGTCCCGGTATCTTAGACGGGATATCGTTACATATTTACTGTCGTCGATGAATATAGTCCATCCCCTTTTGCTTCCCCTTGTCGCGATTGTTCTTCGCAAACCGCAACCCAGTGGCTGACAAATGTTTTCTCCATTATCGGACTACCCTCATTTATCCATTCCGATCGAGATACTTCGTTTATGCGACTTGGAATTGGATCAACCACATCTACTGCATACAACCCAAGAGGCAACAGTCAATGAGAGCGCTACAACGGTATTATTTGAAACACTCTGCTATTAGCTATGGAATCCAGACGATTACCCCTTAGTGCTTGGTACGATATTCTTCAGGATGTTTTAAATGCTATTCGCTCCCTGCTGTGCACTACTACAAATGCAACTCCTCGCGAACGCATGTTCAACTTTGTAAAACGCTCTTCTATGACCCTGGGGAGGTATTATTAAAACGGTTTGGTAACAGAGGCAAATATGACTCGATTGTCGAGGTAGTGGAACTCATTGATACTACCCCTACAGATGTGGAACTCATTGATACTACCCCTACAGATGCAAGAATACGACATAATGATGGCCGAGAAGATTCAGTGGCGTTCGGACATCTAGCTCGTTTTCCACGCTCTGATATACCTCCAAATCTTGCTAAAAGTATTCAACCCTACATGTCAAATGCAGACTCGACCTAGTTGATGGAAACAAGTCCTGTTAGTACTATACCGAATAGAGAAGATGAATTTGACTATAATAAACAGAACCCTGAGAACCAACCTTCCCAGAGGTCACCGGTCCTACGAATAGCGAACTACCTCCACGCCGATCTAACAGAATTCGCAAACCAGTCTAGCGACTAGATTTATAGAACAAAAAAAAATATTTAAAATCTCTTTTACAAGTGGAGAGATTGGTATATTTTCATTGAAGTTGTTTTGTTCTTACTAATTAAAAAATTATATATGCAAATTCAGTTTCTTGCCACGTAATAATGTTCCTTTATCTTTAAAAGACTGAGTTCTTTCTCTCTTGCTTTAGTAGCTGTGAATGTTGTTCACCTACGCTTTAAAAATAAGTTTTGTTTTACGTATTCATTTACTTCAAACACTACAAGACCATTGACCAGGTAAGTACATTTATATTAAAAATGGATATAGTTAATTCAACCAATACATTTGTGTAAAATACTGGGCTCCTAGAAACCCTAGATGACAAATAATAAGCGAAAGTGACTGCGATTGTCAATGTCTTGAAATTGGAAACACTCAACAGATTACGTTTTAAATAGAAAAAGAGATCTGGGAAAATAAAACAATTAAAAGAAATGTTTACAACAATAACAGTTAAAGTTTAATTTCAGCAAATCTTGGAATAGTTAGAAAAACATCGCACTGAAACGTAGAGTTTTTTGTTTTACATTCTTCAGTCTACCGATTAAAAACATTATATAAAATTAATCATATAATTTTATTTTACAATATAATAAAATGCAAATGAATTATTGTGGGAGACTAACCCATACACAAGATATGGACTCTTTAAAACTGTATAAATATACCAAGAGGTTCCGACGCTTGTGACGTGTGTATTGGTCTCACTGTACGCTACAGTGTTTTCTGTTGTTCTAAAACAAATACTTTTTTCTCTAAAAAAATATGTGTGCCCGAGTCGATATAGTAGTATTTGCGAGCCACAAAACTTGGCGACAGATAACACTAATTCATAAATAGATTAGTTACAACACTACAACATTGCGACGAATACATTGAATTTAGAAAATAGAACACAAACAACTATATCCGTCACTCGAACACATAAAAATATAAATGAATACCAGTAATTACAAACTGTAATTATCTGACAACAATGTTGCATTTTCAATGAACATGATAGTATTTCGATTGGGACCTTATGGAAACCCGTCAATTACTGGTGCAAAAGATTAATTTACAAATTTTTGTCAGAGACGGTAAAGAAGTTCTCAAATTGTACATGAAAATTATTCATTTAAATTAAGAGAATACTTCAATAAGTGAGATTCACCCTAATTACATAGTTTTTTTTTTCTCCCCGAGAGACGAAATGCACCATGTTTTATGTGCAGGAATAAACTGTAATTAGTAATAGATATAAGAGTAAAACAATTATTTTCTCGAGCAAGAACATATTTTATATAATGAAACTCTAGTTGGAATAGCAGATCCAGACGACGAAAGCGCAGCTTAAACGCCACGATCTACAACAAAAGAAACTGTCGAAAATCTGATCTGATATCAACACGATCAAGAACTACAAAAACAATAAATCATACACTAGAAAATGGAAGAATTACTTGTTAAAAGCTTAACCAAGAGACCACACGCTTACAGCAACACCGCGTTTTACAGAACGCGGTATAGAACACTATGGGGATTTTATATATATACTTTATAAAGGTAAGCGTTTCAAGCATATTTATTTTAATATAAAGACCTTTTTAACATCGACTGATCTTATAGCAGAAAAGACCGTCCTCTTAAAAGAAAATCATTTATCGCTGAAAATCTAAGATTCTGATTCACTATTAGATCTTTCTAAACATTTAGTTATACAAAAAATGGGGATGTATTATCATTATTCATCGGACTACTGTTCCATCTTGAGTGTGATTTTCACAACGTTTCGCTCGATATAACCTCCGACTTTTTTCAGTTGTATCTTGTCGAACACGGGAATGTCTCTGTCGAACGGGAATTTGGACGGAATTTCGAGCGGAACCCTTTATTTACGTCACGGGTGTAGGGTGTTCTTGTTCCGTCAGCCATGACTGGATAGAGGTCTTAAGTAATTCGCAAATGTATATTTCGGTTGCCCACCTGATAATTGAACGTTTAACCTTCAGGAGAATCTCACTTTTACAATTGATTGCTCCCAGTACACTAACCACTGCGCCACGGGTCATTGCGGACAATTCTAGTACGAATTGTAGGAGCTTTATACCGTCTATTTATTTCTAGTTGTAAACATCACCATTTATTACTAATTATTACTGAATATTAATGTATATCTATCTTTATACTTATTACTTGTATATATTAATGTTTGTTTTTTTACTTATTGCTTGTAAATATTATCTATTGTTTATAATTACTGGCTCCCATATCGTATTGAATGCTATACTAGATCTACTTGGCAGTTAGTTATTCCCGAGCATATGTGATCCTTCTTTCAGTCGTCTTACTCTCCACCGTTTCTCTCCGTCTATAATTTTTACTTCGCCCCATAGTGGTAGATTGTTTCCTTTTTTCTTTCCAATGATGAATAATACTACATATAACCAATCCCCATTTCAAAAATTCAGAAACGTAATATACGGTACGGACCCGACAAAATACAAAAAATGGAAACATATTTAAAAACTCTACCAAAAACTGGCAAGGATGACTAATCACCTCACATTCCTATGCCGATGCCGTGATCCTAAGCTAATTCCACCAGGATTTACATTAAAACTACCGGTCAGCTCCAGACGGGCACAAGAGATCGCAAAACGAGTAGGGCATGAACTCATTCGAGACAAAATCTACAACAGTCGATTGAAGAAATATCAATTACAAACCGAAATTTCAAATAACCTTACCCCATTCCTGGAGAGTATATCTCAGATTGATGACAAAACCCGCATCCAAGAATACCTGGGCATATCTTATAAGACAGAATTTAAGGAGGTAAAGTTTCGCCAAATAAAGAAATTGGAAAATCGAAAAGCTAAGGACGTAAGACTCCAGGTCCACTATTCACCAATAAGAGCCATTGTCAACAAAAGTAAACGTCAGCTAACTCCCTCTGAGGAATAAGTGCTAAACAAAGGTCTTAACTTCGCCACAACCATAAAGCGAATTTCATACTTAGATATGATAGATCCAATAGAGGAAGCAGCCCTGAGTAAATCCAAACCACAAGGTAGAAAGTGAGACAAGCACTTGAGAATTCAAAGCCTCCAAAACCGAACCTCTCAAAGGAAGAAGTATTGGCTATCAAGTCCCTACGCAGTGATAATGATATCATAATACTAGACTGGTTATGGATAGAACAGAATATTCCAAGAAATTGGCAGATCTAATAGAATCTGGTTGCTATTGTAAAGTGAAAATTCCCCGATCCTGAAAACAGAAAAGAAGCTGCCACAGATCCTCAGTAAGAACAAGGACCTTATACCATCTGCGAAATACCGACAACTAGTAACACATTAGAGCAAGCTACCATACCTATACGGTCTACCTAAGATTCACAAAGACGGTATTCCAGTAAGGCCCATTGTCAATGCTCGAGGTTCAGCATGCCGTCCGTTGAGTCGGTTTTTGGTAAATATAATCAACCCAAACATCGGCAAATCTCCATCATACGTCAAGAATTAAGCTCACTTCGTGGAAATAATAAAAATGCTCCCATTCATTCCAACAGATGGTGAGTCTAGATGTAGTAAGTCTGTTCACGAAAGTACTCACTGACGAGACTCTGACCGTGGTACGGGATAAGCTGACATCGGATGCCTCACTCAAAGATCACACTTGCATCATAATTGACAATATAATGGAGATGTTGACCTTCTGTGTAGAAACTACATAATTCGTGATGGGATCTGATATATATCGGCAGGAAGAAGGTTTGGCGATGGATCACTATTTTCCCCGGTATTAACCAATGCGTACATGGAATACTTTGAGGAAATGGCATTAGGATCAACACCACTAAATCCAACAATGTGGTTGCGATATGTAGATGACACATTCATACTCTGACCCCACCAGTAAGATGTTCAAATGTTACTAGACCATGTAAGCTTGTTCCGTTTAGCTATACAGTTCACAATGGAAAAAGAAAATAATAATAATTTATCGTTCCTAGAGGTGCTGATAACTCGCACAGGTCAGGGGTTTATGTCACTTGTATGACGAAAATCAACTTTCCCTGGGCAGTATCTAAACTACAAGTCCCACCATCCATACAATGTAAAGAAACACCGAGTGACAGCAGTATGTATTAACATCAGTGCATATCAAGAGTTTAAGAGAAAATCTCCACCGAAACAACTATTCAGAGAGCATGACATCAGGTCCAAGAAATCTAGACCAAAAACAAAAGGACACGACTCAGAAACTCACCACAGTGTTTATACCATATATAAAGGAATTGTCTGAAAAACTTCAATGAATATGTAATCCATATTACATCATGACAGTATTCAGGAGGGATTCAACTCTCCGAAAACAGCTTGTGAGAGCCAAGCCTCCTACAAAAAAAATCATATGAAATCCAATTAAATGTGGAAAATTACACAGAGCTGAAAGTACGGTAAGAAGAATATAGAAAAGCCGTAGTACGTGGAGAGACTGAAAAGTCAGATATAGCTGACTATATTTGGAAAGAAAAGGGAAACCACTATGGGACGAAGTAAAAATCATAGATGGAGAGGAACGGTGGAGAGTAAGAGGACTGAAAGAAGCAGCACATATACTGGGGAATAACTAACTGCCAAGTAGACCTAGTATAGTATTTAATACCATATGGGAAACAGTAATTATATACAATAGATAATATATACAACTAATAAGTAAAACAAAAACAAAAAAACATTAGTAATAGTAATAGTATAGATATAGATATACATACATATACAGTAATAATTAGTAATAAATGGTGATATTTACAACTAGAAATAAAGAGTAGGTTTAAGGCTCCTAAAATTCGTACTAGAATTGTCCGCAATGACCCCTGGCGCAGTGGTTAGAGTACTTCGGAAAATCAATTGTAAAAGTGATATTCTCCTGAAGGTGAGCGACCGAAATATACATTTGCGAATTACTTAGGACCTCCATCCAGTCATGGCTGACGAAACAAGAGCACGCTACCCCCGTGAAGTAAATAAAGGGTTCCGCTCGAAATTCCGTCCAAATTCCCGAGTTCGACAGAAACATTCCCGAGTTCGACAAGATACACTTGGATATCGACCGAAACGTTGTGAAAATTGCACTCAAGATGAGAACAGTAGTCTGATGAATAATAATGCATATAACCAATCCTCATCTCAAATATTCAGAAACCTAAAAAATGGCAATGTTGTAATGTTTCGTGTCTATTCTAAACATCATTGTAACTACTTTAAACTAGTAGAATCCTTGCAGAATATTTTGAATGTCTCATACTTAGTGCCAGCAAAGAATGCTGAAATTAGACAAGGATTACTAGTGAAAATTGAAAGCGACCTCAATCATATTTTACAGAAAATTGGGGAGATTTGCGAAATGATTGTGAGCGTGAAACAGATTCTAAAACATACGGAAATCGGGCATGTCATACGTCAGGAAAGTAATAAATATATATATCCAACATATGTCTTGAAAATAGGGACGAATATGTACCAACACGTTCTTAGTATAAATCACACACTTTCTCACCTGAACAAGAGAGAAAATGTCTAAACACATTTTCAAATCGAGCAGATGATACAAAAATGGAAGATTTCAGCTGTAAACTGTGTTAATAAATGTGAGGACTTACATAAGTAAGTTTTGGAAGCTACGCATTGAGAAGAAAACGCAAAACAATAAGTGAAGCAAGCGTGGCCCCCCGTGAGTGCACAGTGAACGAGGCATAAAAAATGACTAAGTTCACCATTGCCCCCCCCCAATCATTTAGCTCCAAAAGTCCCCAGGGTTCGTCAGATCCTGGTGAAAATGAAAAAACGGTGCAGTTTTAGGTTTTAACTTATGTAAATTTGAGTTCTACACCATGCAAAAAAAGAAATGACTAAGTTCATCATTTGCCCCCTTCTCCTATTTAACCCCAAAATTCTCCAAGGCCTTAAAATATTTAAATTTAAATTCATCACCATAAAAAAACTGCTAAATAGACATACACAGAAAAATTTGGACTAATATAGTAAAATAGTCCCAAAACTGGAGTATTTTTGTTAGCCCTAAAAGAGCCCCTGGGTCACACCCAAGAGTTATCGAGAAGTATAGACAAACAGAATTATACATAAATCAGTTAGTTACAACTTTTCAGAAAGTTTTATTAAAATCCAAGGCATAAGCTTTTTCTAATAAACACAAAAGCGTCAATTGTAGCCATTTTTAAGCTTAAATGCAACCCTAGGGGGGCAACCGGAGTTTTCAATCATATCATGTTTGATGTTTGTGCAAAATTTCCAGAAAATTCCTCAGAGACGTTATTGAAAAAAGTACTGACACACGACGGACGAAGAGCCAAGCTCATATATGTATTAAAACAGTGAACTTACAAAGAGAAAGTGGGTCCGATCCTTCAGTTATACATTTCAATGCGGCATAAAACATAACAATTATGTTAAGCAGCAAAAAACTATATTCTTATCTCACTGAGACTGGCAAACTGATTGGATTTATTCGTGAATGTTTTGTACAGTAAATTTTAAAAAGTAAAATAGTACACTGAAAATTACTAGGATTTATTTGGGACGAACTTGCTGAATAGATTTTACATCTTAAATATATCGGCCAACGCTCAATCACAAAATCTATACCTAAACGAAAGTCCAAAATACGAATGGCATGATAAAATATTCGTTCGAAATGAAATCTGTTTATGAAAAGAAATCACAAAGATGAATCAAATAAAGCGCATTGATAAAAATTGAAGGAAGAGATCGGAAGGAATAAAAAAAATCATAAGAATGCTCTCTATCGATCAAAATTATGACAATTGAAACCATTGCCAGCATCCTCAAAATGCAAATACATACGGTACAATGCTTCAAGACGCAGCTCAACGAAGTTTCCGGTCACAGTAAAAATCTTTGGTGTGGTTTCAAGTGAAGGTCATATCATGCCATCGCACATCTTCGAAGAGTCAATACCAAAATGTACCTGGCTGTAATGAAGAAATGAAGAGTGTGCTGATACCCTGATGTCAAATTTGGAACAATAAAAATACGATTGCTTATTTCAATATTCTATGGCTATATACAATGCATGTGCAGTAAACAATCTGATATCTCTAATATAGCTAAATAACAATCGGATGCCTTGCGCACAACATATGAGAGACCTATATACATATTTAAACAAAAGTAAATAATAGAATATATAGCAAACTAAAACTTGAATGATTTAAGGACTATGGATAAGTATAGTAGTAGCTATTAATTAAAAGGTAACTATATCTCTAGGTTTATCTCTTAATTAATAATCTAGCAATATTTCAGTCCTAATATAAACTAAACAAAAACCTATACAACGTACATGAATTGCAAACCACCCTATCTAAATCGTTACTTTAAAATGTAACTGTATAAATTCTGTTTAATAGGCATATATTCGATGATAATTCTGAATATTTCAATGCTGAAATAAAGACTAATACAGGTTGACCCAAAAATATAGAAAGTATATCTAGAACATATGCTGTAGAACGAAGAAAACAAGGCCAAACACCCTAGTATTTTGATGTGATACTTCAATATAATAAACTAGTTATGACCAAAGTTCCTTTTCATTCGGAAACACCACTACGAAACGGGGCCCTAATTACAGTTGGGGCCCGTTTTGGGGGGGCATCTTATATTAAGATAAAAGCTACCCAATAACATCAAATACTGCTCTAGTAGTAACTTTAATAGAAAGATGATGCTTAAAACTAATGTAATAACAATAACACGGCGATGACTAAAAGACCAAGTTTAGAATAAGCAATAATGCATATAAAAACAAAAGAAGAACGATGAATAAATATCTTTCCAACAAGAATATTTAAAATGCAATAGTAAGAAAAATAAAAGATTCGAGGAAAAGTCAGAGAGAAATTGAAAGATTACAATTAATCGGCTTAAATATCTTGACGAATAAATCTAAATAGTTTTTTTTAAACTTTATTAAAACAAGATTCTATGCCGCACACAAATCCAGTAAACTTTTGAACAAAAAGAAAATTAGACGCGCTTTCTCTACAATGTAAAATCGGAAATTAAAAAGCACTAATAACATTAACATTAAATACAGTTGTTCGAGAAAGAATTCACTTTCCGTTCTAACATTTATTCATATTCGTTAACGTTGTTTATAAATATTTATATTAAGTTAGTATTTATTCCAGCAATAAGCATCATCATCATCATCATAATAATAATAATAATAATAATAATAATAATAATAATAATAATAATAATAATAATAATAATAATAATAATATTTCCACCAATAATAACTGAGAAAATCATATTAACGGGGAAGTAATACAGACTTACATGGAAGTAAAACCGCATGCATGATTACAACGTCATGTTTTATCATACTAAACAGCTCGAAACATAGGCATACAATCACTTGTGTCGATCTATTTAATTTTACGTTATATGTACGACTGTAAGAATAAAAATAAACCACATAACGTAATATATTTTATAATTAACTGAATTTTAGCACATATGCATTTAGATAAGTTTCTACACACCATACTTAAATGAATCATCACTTATATTACGATAAATTGCGACATGTACAGGTTAAAATGCAGCAGGATGTTCAATATATTGTTCGTACTTTTCCTTTAATTAGTGCTAATTTATTTATTTTAGTTTGTTTTATATTGTATTTAGTCCAATTTTTTTCCAATCATTTGTTTTATATCATTTTATTTCTAACTATGATTTTAGTATTTAGTTTTTAGTTCTATTTATGCATTTGTTATACAAAGTTTTTGGGTTCAAGCCTGCGTGCTTTAGATTGTCTTTCATCTTATCGCTGTACCTCAGAAATGGACGACCAACATTTCGATTACCCTCTTTCAGTTGACTGTATGCTAGTTGCTTAGGAAGACGGTTTTCCTTCATGCGAACAAGGTGACCAGCCCATCGAAGCTGAGACATCATCAGGAAGGCCTTTATACTTAAAATATCGCACCTAGCAAACAATCCCGAGTTAGGGGCATTGTCTTTCCATGTTAATCCACATATACTGCGAAGGCAACGATTATGGAATGTATGCGGTTGCTCAATCTGCCTACGGTATGGGGTCCAGGATTCCGATCCATACCGGAGTATCGAAACAATCACTGCACGATAAACTGAGATTTTGGTCTTTAGAGTACAACCTCTTTCATTCCATACTCTTGACCGCTGTTTGCCGAATACATCAGTCGCCTTTGAAATTCTGCTCAATATCTCATCATCAAGTGATGCTGACGAATTCACCATACTTTAAAGGCTGTCTATTCACTAAGATTTTCTGAAGCGGTTCCACATATTCTGGTCTCGGAATATTCACACCACCTTGCTTCAACGGGGTGGGCTTTGGTTGGTAGATAACTTCTGTCTTTTTAATAGTAATCATCAAACTAAATGCTTTTGCGGGATTGGAAAACTTGTCAACTAATTCTTGTGCTTCTTCAAATGAAGTGGCCACGAGTGCAGCATCGTCTGCAAACAGAAAATCATGAACCATTTTGCTTCTTGTTAGTGTTTTGGCTTTGAATCTTTCATAATTGAAAAGTTCCCCGGTAGTTCTAAACTCAAAATGAACACCTTGCGTGTAATCTTTAAAAGCATGCTCGAGCATGATTGAAAAGAATATGGCAAAGGGCACAGGTGCCATAACACAACCCTGTTTCGTACCGGTGTTTACCTTGAATGACTCAGAGAACTTTCCGTCTGCTCTTGCACGTGCCTCCATATTCTCGTGTAAGGATATTATTACATTTAACATTTTTTCAGGGATTCCAACTTTATTCAAAACCTTCCAAAGTGCGACTCTGTTGACAGAGTCAAACGCCTTGGTTAGGTCGATAAAAACGATAAAAAGATCCTGATTTTTCTCACGTGCCTTCTCTGCAACTTGGCGCAAACAGTACTTCATGTCGATGGTTCCCCTTCCAGAAATAAAACCGCACTGCGTCTCAGGATGAATTTTGTCTACTAGATGAATGCTTATCCTTTTCAAAATGATCCTGCCTAGTACTTTTCCAGCCACAGAGTGCAGTGATATTCCACGGCAGTTATCACAATCAACGCGCTTTCCTTTATTCTTGAAGAGATGGATTATTGACGAGTTCCTGGAATCCTGAGGAAGAAAACCACTTTTCCAGATCCTGATGAATAACCCCAAAAGTTTTTTTCAAAAGTGTGTTCCTCCCAAACTTGAATATTTCAGCCGGTATACCATCATCACCTGCACACTTTCTCAGTAGCATTTGTTTTACAGCTGCGTGGACTTAAAAAAAACTAGGAATCACATCTAGTTCTGGTATTTGGATTCTTGCAAGCAAAGAACTCAAAACATCATCGTCAACATCAGAAGAAGAATTCAGCACTCCTTCAAAATGGTCCTTCCAGCGGTTAAGGATGTCATTCTTATCAGTCAACAAGGTTGCACCATCTGCCCCCATAACGGGTGAAGTATCACATTGTTGTGACCCAAAAACTTCTTTCAGACCCTCATAAAATACTCTCGTATCTTTCCTATCAAAAGCAGCCTGGAGCTCAGAGGCTTTTGCAGACCACAAATCTTCTTTCATTTTCTTCAATCGGCGCCGAACATCCCTCCTGACACTGCGATAAGCCGACCTCTTCGCTGTAGAATTCATGTCTGATATCCAGGCCCTGTGCGAAGAGGGCATACGGTCTAAAATACCCTGAATTTCAATGTTATTTTCGTCAAATCAATCCTGATGCTTCCTCTTGGAAAGTACTAGTACTTCGCTTGAACATTCATATATGGCATCCCGCAATTTCTTCCAGGACTCGTCAATATCATTGTTTATCACAATTTTGTTTAACTTCGCATCTAACTTAGAAGATAATTATTCTTTCTTTTCACTGTTCAGTTCTTTCATATTCAATGACTTTGGCATCTTAATTGTATGACTTCTGCCAAAGATACACAATATTGGGAAGGTTTTCTTACTTCAATAGTTAAAATTTAAATCATGAATCGTTTTAATAAGATGGCAGAAAATAAAAAAGGACACTATTGTTAAAAAGATATAAAAAAAATCATAAATAAGAGTAAATATTCAAATAAATAAAAAATATTGATCACCGACCCAACCCCTATATTACTAAGCCAAAATATTTTATTCATTTAAAACAAATACAGTAATTTAAAATATTTACAGAATTTGCTTAACGCTCAGCATGCAGTTATTAAAGTTGAAAACACGTCTGATGGAGGAAGATCACGGAATATTATGACTGGTATTCCAACTGACCACATGAGGTAAGTCTGAACACAGGACATGTAAAATATAAAAAGATATACACATATATAAAACCATACACAAATACGCACAAACACACACACACATACACACACATATATATGCACGTATGTGCATACACACACACATATATATATATATATATATATATATATATATATATATATATACATACATTTGTCTTTACATAAGCAGTAGTTTGTTGCTACACAGTCATGGGCATGTTTCGGTCTACTAGTATTTAATAACTAGAGACCTCATCAGGCAAGTAGACCGAAACATGCTCATGACTGTGTAGCAACAAACTACTGCTTACGTAAATACAAGTGCAACCTGCTCTACTTCTGTATTGAACACTCTTGTATGAACCTCGTTGTATTTCACTGGTTACCCTATCTTTGGAAAATAGCAACCTGAAATTATATATATATATATATATATATATATATATATATATATATATATATATGCAGTGATGATCATATTTATTGGCACGGTAAAATAAAAGTTAAATTTTGTCTAATAAATTCTAAAAAAGGGATTAAATTAAAGAAAATAACAAAGTATATTATGTATTTTTAAATGGCCTTTCCGATGCAGCAATCGGATTTTAGAAAAAATAAATAATAAAGGAACAACAAACATAATTGCAAAAAACCCTTGTTCAAAATTATTGGCACGGCTTTGTTTTTCTTTTAGTATCAGTATAATATCAATCAATTTCCGGTTTACGTGCTTTCTGAACTTTTTTATAGCCATATTATGCTTGTTTAACGCTAATTCAGTGAATAATTTTTTCAGATAATTTTTAGATAGCGATTTATTTAAACTATTATAAGTGACTAAATTATAATTTTCAATCGCCATGGTTAAAACTAAGGAACACAGCGAAGACGTCAGGAAGCTTGTTGTAGCATGCCATACCAATAGGGAGGGCTATGATAAGATTTCAAAGAAGCTAAACCTTCCCAAATCCACTGTTAGAGCCATAATAAACAAGTTCAAATCGCAAGGCCACGTTATGAGTTTAGAGGGTAGAGGGAGAAAAAGGATTCTTTCCCCAAGAGATGAACGGAAAATTGTTCGACAAGTAAAACAAAACCCAAGGATCTCTGTTGGGGAGATTGTTGATGAACAGAGCACCTCTGGAGTGAATGTATCTCGACATACAGTTGGTAGAGTTTTGAAGAGAGCTGGTTTAAAAGCATGTCGTCCGAGAAAGACTCCCTTATTGAAGCCTATGCACCTGAAAGCAAGGCTAGCCTTTGCAAAACGTCATATTGATAAAGATGTTGCATTCTGGAAACGTGTTCTATGGACTGCCGAAACGAAAATAGAGTTATTTGGCCATAATAAAGTGTCTTATATTTACAGAAAATCTGGCGAAGCTTTCCTGCCTAAGAACACCATACCCACAGTGAAGCACGGTGGAGGCAGTTTGATGTTTTGGGGATCCTTTGCTGCCTCTGGACCCGGGCGACTTTTTAAGGTCACAGGTAGCATAGAAAAGGAAGATTATGTTAAAATATTGGATGAAAACCTGAAAGACTCTGCTAAAGAGCTCTCACTTGGTCGTCGTTGGTAGTTCATGCAAGATAATGACCCAAAGCATTCTGCTAAACTGACTAAGAAATGGCTTGAGGACAATCATATTAATGTTTTGGAGTGGCCATCACAAAGCCCAGACCTTAATCCAATTGAAAATTTATGGAGAACATTAAAATTGAGGGTAATGCAAAGGAAGCCTAAGAATCTTATTCAATTGGAGGATTATTGTCAGGAAGAGTGGGCTAAAATTACTACTGAAGAGTGCAACAACTTGGTTGTAAACTATGAAAAGCGACTGAGGAAGATAATCAAGGCCAAAGGCTATACAATTGATTATTAAATAAATCGTGCCAATAATTTTGAACAAGGGTTTTTTGCAATTATGTTTGTTGCTCCTTTGTTATTTATTTTTTCTAAAATCCGATTGCTGCATCGGAAAGGCCAGTTAAAAATACATAATATACTTTGTTATTTCCTTTAATTTAATCCCTTTTTTAAAATTTATTAGAAGAAATTTAACTTTTATTTTACCGTGCCAATAAATATGATCATCACTGTATATATATATGTATGTGCATATATATATATGTATGTATATATAATGTACACACATATTTGATCAAGAAGGTGAAACTGCACCATGACATTTACTTTCTCCCGTTTTTGTCTATCTATGGCACCTTTATATTATTTTCATTTATTACTTTTTAAAGAATTATTTAACTCACTTAAAATGTATTTGCTATGAAGGTGTGTAGTTTGTCTAGCATCGCTCTTAAATAATAAAATTTGAAACACGTGTTAATATGAATTTGCTTTCAAATGCATACGCCTCATTAATATAATACATTATTCTTCTTTCTAGCCTTAGTTAATATTTACGTATGCCTGATATATGATTGTATTTTCATTTTTATAACTAAATATTCTTTCAATAAAGCTAATCAGTTTAGTTTGTTCTTGTAATGTCTTAAACGGAATACAAAACTACCAATTCCTTAAAGTTATATTTCACTTTCTAGCCAGCTTATAAAGCTATAAAAATGATAAAATACACAAATGTATTTGAATAAATCAATAGAACCCAGACAGGGATAATATGTTTTGACATTTCATAATCAAAATAAAAATTAGAGTCAGCGTTTTATCAAAATGTAATAATTTTTCGACATAATGTTGCCAGACCTTGAAACCTGACTCCAAACTACTCAAGTTTCTTTTAGTAAATAACGTTTTCGCTATATGTGCTCAAAACTCCTTTATTTTATATCACATTGACGTGATTTTCAGAATCATCGAAATGTTTCTCATTTAACGTTAACTTATATATGACTGAAAAGTTTTATCTTTTTACCTCCAAAATTTGACTCTCGCTTTACGTTTGCTCTGTTGCATACATTTGACCGAACAATTTATAACAGATTTCCAACTTATTTCTTCTGTGTAACATTACCATTCGTGAGAATATGGTACTGTTGTTTTCATCATAAAACTACTTTTAATCCTATAATATAATTTACTGTTTTCTGCAACATGTTATACTTATGAATCCATGCAATCGTGATTTTACTATTAATGAATATGTTGCGTTGTTCGATGTTACGTTAGACAATAAATTAAATATGAAAATATGGTTCCCCATGTATTGTAATTGCATTGATATTTTGTGAGTGACATGTAAATACGTAATAACTTTTTGATATATGGCAGTTTCGATTTTGCGTATAACTTTTAGAATATGCTATCAACTGCTGTTATAATGTGATTATTGATTTCTGTGTCCATTATACTAAGGTAAGTTTATAGTTAGAATTATTTTCCAGTTAATAATATAGGATTGACGATACATACTGCCGATTAGGATAATGTAAAATTAACTACTTCGAACGTCTATGTATCTAAACTCGTGAACACATCGTTAATATTTAAATAAATATAATATTATTGTATGTCTTATACAATAACAAAGACATTTCACTTGTTTTAGATGAGGTTACAACATTCAAGGTTATAAAAATTGATAAACAACTTTTTTAAATCAGGAGGCATACTCAAATATGTGATTATAATGTTACTGGATTTTGCAGCCTCAATTATTTTTAGATATAATCGTCTACAATAGTTTCCATGTAAAAAAGGATAAAAGCCTTAGTTGACTAGAATTTTTCTATCTGTTCAGACATGTTCTTACATGAAAGATGCTTGTCCCTTTTACATGGAAGTAAAAATAAAGAAAATTAGTAAATGAAGCTAAATGAGAGAAAACGGTAATCGAACCCTGGAGATAAGTTTTAAAGAACAATAGGTTTTAAATGGAATGTCGAGTAAATTGTTGATTCTGATAAAATAAATAATAAATATAATTTTGGCTGGAAGCTATTCATTGTAGAAAGCATGTTGGATAATAGAAAATGGGTTAAATAAATAAGATATGTAGGTTGAATTCCTTTGTGAGAACAACACAGGAAAATGGGAAATCAGAATGTTTCGAAGCGTGCAGTTCGCGCGTGTTGATGGCACATGAGTTGTGGTCACGTTGGCCGGACATGCATGGATTTCTTAATATAGGAAGTGGGAGTAAGTTAGTTTAAAGGAAGAAGTCAGAAGGGAGGCAGAGACTCAGAGAGTCAGACGAGAGTCTGACCAGTTCGAATCTTGGCCCGTCTGGAAGCGAGAAGATTTTAAACAGAAAAAAGAAAATGTAAGAAGAAACTTTGAATTCCTGGATGCAATCCATTGATCGGTCACGCGGAAGAATAAATGTTCATCATGTTTTTTATAACTGCCGTTTCCTGTGTCCATCATTACATGAAAAAGGTATTGTCTATTTATGTGTAAAAACCATTTGAAATTCATCATCTAAAAATATATGTGTTAGAAAGTATATGTGTCTATTTATGTTATATAAACACTCTCGTTCAAACAGAACTGTCAAAAGCATAAATGTCAACCTCTCAATCTATCGGTATAATGTCAATCTATCAGTCTATCTATCTAGATATCAAATCCCTTCTCCAAGTGTAATTATATGTACCCTCTCTCAATTACAAACTCTCACACTCTCTCTTTATATACACCTATTAACAACATGATCACACACATGAACCTCAAAGATCTCTTACTTCCATTAACACTCTTAAGATTCTTACCCTTCTTAACATAGAAACAAAAGAACATACATCCATCATTGTAATATTAACACTATGTAACAATTTAAATCTTATCAGCAAAAGGTCTTGTTTGTTGATTTAGTTTTTTGTGAAGTCAGCAGATACTATTTATTTTAATGTTTTATGATTTTTAATGCACACCCAGTCGATAATATAATCTTTGAAAATAACAACAATATTAACGAACGAAACCATTTATTAATAAATGATTAACGTGTACACATATATCTAAATAGCATTATAGCTTAATGATTTTTTCGATTCTGTATACAGTGGTGCTATCTAAAGACGTGAAGAATGTACACGTGGCATTTCGAAAATGCGTCGGTTTTAACTAAATAAAGTTAAAGTGCTACGAAAGTAACGTGGCTGTTTCATTTTTATTCGTACCCAACACAGTGACTGCTGAGTAAACGGCACAGGAACAAAGGAAAACAATCAGGCTCGAGTTTACTTTTCAGTTGAAACAAAATAACGGTATAAACCAAGCCTGCATTTTTTTTATATTTCTCTCGTTTTCCATATGGCTAAAAACTCTGCCGTTTCGACACGCTTTATACTGTTTTCTATGTCGCTACGATTTTCCACTAATATCACAGGCTGGAATGTGATTTACGGTGGCTGTCGCTTCCAACAAAATTTCTTTTATTTCTCTTCCTTCGTTGTGACGTAAACTCCTGCCTGGGATTAGTCATTTCCTATATCTTATTTCCGCTACTGCTTCTGCGCGCTTTCAATGGATTCGATACCATCCTTATATGGCAAAAAATCGTTCAAAGTATATTATTTAAATCTGCATCTGAGTAATAAAAATAAGAAAAACTCAAATGGCCGGACAAAAAATGAATAAATTCAAATACTTGAAAGTAAAGCGGAACTGAATAAAATTAAAATACGAAATGTAGCAAAAAATTTAACCAGCGCTAACCCGCATATACATCGGATGTTTTTCAGTATTCCAGTCACTCTTGTTAGCTTGGTTCGTTGTTTCCTCATTTGAGACTTTAGTCTCTCTCTGCTGATAATATTTTTGTTGTCGTTTTCAAGATTTTTTGCGAAAATAGGGCTAATAATTACGACGTCAATTAATATATATATATATATTAATATTAATATATATATATATATATATATATATATATATATATATATATATATATAACATTTTCACTCCTACCCACACCTCGGTCATTTGCATACGTCAAGATACGCCAATACTTTATACGTGCCCATAATTTTGTTACTGGAAGACAGGAGTAGAGCCATTAAAATGACCGTCCTTTCTGTGCTGCAGAGTTAATCTTTCCAAGCAATGACAACAATTATTAATGCGCTTTTATCATGAATTCAATGATTTATATCTGCTTCTGACGCAAAATTGTGACACGGGTTACTTTTTCAGAGTCTTACACTATCAATATCTGCAACAGAGATATTAAACATATAGCTCGTTAATGCATACGTGCAGTCATGATAAGAATGCATTTGCAATCCGCTCTGATCAATTTGAGCGAAATTAAAAGGCATTTGTTTTGGAACGTCTCTCGTATATATTATAAGAATAATAAGTAAATAAATAATAAGTAAAACTAATATGAGAATAATAAAGAGAATATCTCGAAACCCACACTAAAATGATAAATAGTGATTGACTCTTGATTTGAGGATGACATATTTATATTCTTGTTAAAAATGGGATCATGAAAAATGCTTGAACTGCTCTGGTTGTTTGCAACGAAAATACAAACCGAGCAACTTTGCATTAATTAAAATTAAACGACATTTAAATATCTAAATATACATACATAATTGGGCATGCAAATAAAATATTTCCTTAATAAATAAATTAAATTTGCTAAACTCTATAATCATTAAAATAACTTACATATTATGTGTTAGTTGTTACTTTAAGGTATTTTATTTCAATTGATAGTATAATATCTGCTTGTTCTCTGGTAAAAAATAACAACAAAATGAATGTTTTTGTAACCCTTAATGTGTTATTTTGATTCAAACATATGACCAGAGCATATATAAATAGAAATGTAGATATTTATATATACCCTCCAATATTATGTAAAATGCCTTCAATAAGTTTCGTATTTTTTGTATGGCCACGTTTATTGATAGTACACAACCGGAACTGTAATCCATGCTGAAGTCATCTCCTCTGGCTGTAATGTGCCTGCTGTACCCTAACATCAAATTCTGGATGGCCCCATGAAAGCCCTATTGCATGATCATATTACTGGCCCTCGTCACAACCTCTTTCACTTTGTCTATTTTTAAATAATGACAGCTACTAAGGTGTTCCTTAAGCTTAGAAAATAACCAAAATCATGATCTGGACGATAGAGATGGCGAGAAACAGTCTTGATGCCTATCTTGGTCAAATAGTCTCTGACTAGAATGAAGTTGTACACTGGTGCATTGTCCTGGTGGAAGTACCATTGACTCAATTTGAATAGTTCTGGCCATTACTGACGGAATCCCTTGCTGAACTTATTTCAAACCTCAACATAGTATTCCTTGATGACTGTCTGTCCAATGTGAAGCTCGTGCATGTAGATCATGACTGTGCTGTCAAAACAAAAGGGGTAATCATAAGTTTGTGGATGCATTTTCCCTCTTTGGCTTTCTTGGGTTTGCATGCTTCTACTGGGGGCGTTGTCTCTTTGTCTCCGGGTCAAAAAAGTGGATTCAGCTTTCATCGCAGGTCACCAGATCATCAAGAAATGAACATTTTTGGGGGATATTCCATTTTATTGTTTTCTGACTCCTCTCACACCTGACATGATCTCTCACATATTCCATGATTTTCTTGGATTTATTATGCCACTAAAAAACTAAAGCTCGATTAATGCAATATGATCAAATAGCAATCTGAAGCATTCCATAATTTCTGTTGCATTTTTCCAAGTTTAAACATTTTTTAAGGTTATTATTCTTTTAAAGTGCCGTCGCCTCTAAAGAACATTTTTGAAATTCACCAGCTGTGACAATCAGGCTTTAGTAGGATGTATTCCAATTCTTGCTTTAGCTGTTCATTTGAACCATTAAATCATAAAATTCGGTCAGATATATAATAAGATGAATAGCAATACAATACTGAATTTTCAAGAGTCTACAACAATTTTAAATGGGCGTACAAAAAATTGTGTAAATAAATTAAAGACACCTCTAAGTTCATACGAAAAGATAGAATAAATGCTTAGCAATGTAACAAGGGACTTTGTGTTTATACCCTACCAATTAATTATATGCTAAATTCTCAGAGTAACGTTCACGTGTTAATTTTGTATTTATTTTTTAATACGGTAACTGCAACAAATAATAAAATGAATAGCGATAGAAAAAAGAAATGGGAGAAAAGACCACCATATTCAAATAATAGCAAAATATATACAAATGAATATTACATAGATCATTTAACTATGAAGTTTTCTGTTGACTTCACAAGCAAATACATTAATTAAACATTACGAAGGCTATTTTATGTAAAATGTTAATGCATGGTGTGTAGTTTTTTTTTTACCAAAGCAGGTGTAAAGATATACTCCAACCGAAAAGATACACCGATATATATATATATATATATATATATATATATATATATATATATATATTCATTGAAATAGACTTACCTTGGTAATTGATTTGACGATATTTACCTATATGGTAGTTAAATAGATGGGCAACACCGTCTGCTAAACGGTTCTCTATCGTAGCAAAACTAAAATAAAATATTACAAAAGACCAAACAGGCTAATATTTCTCAAATATTTACCGCCGGGTAGAGGAATGCTGAACCAAAGAATGTTTCGAATAGCCGAGAAATGTATAGTCCAATAAACGCGGACGTGTTACACTGCTCGATTTCCACTTCAAGATAACTTTATACCTCCGTAGGAATCATGAATAATGCGCGCTTCAACTTTTTCTTGACTGCGAAATTACAGTTTTTTAACACACATTTATCGAAATATTTGGAAAGGAGAACCAAAAACGTGCCGACAAAGGGGTTATTGTGTGTACATGCAATAGAATAGGACGAGTTCCTGCTATGCTTTTTCATCGATAGTTTTGTACATTTTGATTACATTCTTTCTTACTTGTTCTTAATTATGTAATCTTCCTTGTTTGTTTTGTCGTTACGATGGACAAACCGGAAGTCTGCTGTGTTTTATATTCACACAGTAAGTTGTGTGTCTGCCCGTTACAAGAATTTTATGTTATTCCTAACCCTATAATAATTTAAAAAAAAACAACTAAGCATGTATAATTTTATAAATATATGCGGCATCACATGTTACATTTTCAGCAACGATTGTCCTAGTTCCAAGCATAGATAAATTGCAATAGAAAATGTGAGCATGAAAAGTAATATGGTAAAGCTTAAACATGTAAACGACTAGTTGTTTAACTGGAAAAGAAAGGACAGGATAGTCAAGTAAAAAATATATTAAATTTATAACTTAAAATATTGCAGCATTAAGAATTGATTATACAAGGTTATAAATTAAATTAAAAAAAATGTTCTTAATGGTGCAATATTTTAAGTTATAAAATTATTATATTTTTTACAAGAATATCTTCCCCTTGTCTTTTCCAATTTTAACAACTAGTAATTTACTTTTTCGTGTTTTAGCTCAACCACATTACTTTTCATGATCGCATGTTTCTATTGTAATCCATTATTTTTCCAGGCTTCCAGTAAATTCACTTGATCTTTTTTAAATTTCAGTCTTATTATTGGCGTACTATTTCGTGTACGGTATTGGATTCGAGTGTGTGAGACTAGTAGGAAGATGTTGAATCAACAGTGAACGATGTACGACGACTAACTACTGCCATTGATATCGACAACCTATTAATTTAAATAAAGTAGAAACGAGATCAAATACACGCGTTGTCAATATGATGAAAATTTAATTTAATTTAGTTTTATTTACCAGATGTGAAAGATGGGTAGGAGCTTTTTGTGAACATTTTGACACTCCATATTGCAATATGTAAAATAATATGTATGAGATATCTATTAATAAAGATCTCCCAAATGGCAAATTCTTTTTCATATTTTAAATATGGTTTACTTAAACATGCATACATATATAAAACCTGTATGGAATGTCACTCATATATGCTATAAACTCCATGAATTTCAATTCTCTTATAAAAGCTATAAAGCTTAAGCTTATGGTCCTGTTCCTTATATCGTAAACAGCAGAGGCACTGATCGTACTCTAATACTGGATTCTGGAGGAAACGCTCGTTTACTACACAGGTTACAGCGCCAGTGTCCATTTCGTAATATTTATGGCAACAGAAAAATATAGTTTCATAAAATTACTTTGGGTCAAACAAAGTAGCAATTGTTTATCTCTTTGGACATTGCATTGGCATGTGTTTTATTTTATTGAACAACAAAAAATAAAAGTGAGAATTCCTAGCCAGAATAAATCAAGACCCAAGTAAGTTAGAGCCCCAGGGCTTATCTCATTTCCAGGCACACATAAAACTAACTTCCTGGTAAATGTCCATATGAACAAATTAATTTAGCCTGTGTTTTCGCAGGGATATATATATATATATATATATATATATATATATATATATGTGGGGGGGTGTATGTATATATATATATATATTGTTTTAAAAATGTGTGTGTATATATGCATGTACATATGTGTCTGCGTGTGTTTGTGTATGTGTGGGAATACATAAACCCGCTTTTAAAAGAGGCATTACATTTATCAGTGAGATTCTCTTAATGTCATTTTTGTTCACTCATAGCAAGTGTATTATATGTACGTATTGAAATTATTGTCAATGCATGGGCATATTTTTATTTCGTATTTTTCTAGAATTAAATCATGTAATAAATTATGAAATAAATTATGTATAAAGTAAATAGAAGTGAGTAAAGGTGAGTATAAATTGCATAATTTCCAATTTCCCTATAAGTCCAAACACAACAAATAAAGACTGACGTATATATTAAATTAAGAGACATAAAATTGAAAAGAAAATACGCATAAATAAATACGCTAATGAGAAACATAAAAAAGAATGCAAAACACTTCCACAAAGGCAGAGGTTATACTTTTTTTATATCACTAGTTTAAACTTTGATTGAGAAAGTCATTTTAAGAAAGATGCTGACATTAACATGAAGTAAATAGGAACGTTCTATTGCTTTCATTATCTATTTTGTATCGTTTGAATATATTCTTATACTTTACTTTTACTGTGTTATTTTGCCATAACATAAAACATGTTCGACGCCTGTTTTATACATTATGTGGACATGCGGTGACGATAGTTTCTTATGAAATTGTCAATATTTTCGTCCTATTCTGACAATTGTGTAAAAATGAAATATGCATGCAATATTACCCGACAATATTTAATAATACGACTGGAGATTCTGTTGAAAAAACTATCGCAGATCTAAACTTAATTTCAAATAAAAAAAAGAACTAAATTATTCCATCCAATAGGACTGTTCACATAGAAAAAGGCCACGATATTAGCCAAAGGAAAACTCGAATAACAAAGATATTACGAAATTTAACCTTACTTAATTTAAAACAGATATCACGACCACAGAAGTAAATTCAAAAATGAAATAAAAGCTGCATAAAAACAGTCGGGACACAAGAAAAGTAGATGATCGGCGTTAAGAAAGTGGAAAATTATATGGCAGGTCAGCACATGTAGAAACTTAGACGATTCGTGTAGGCAATGCTTGAATAAGAATTTTTTTCAGCTAAACATGGAAGTACCCCAAATGTTATGAACGTGCTGAGGTTAAATAGTCGACATATGCATTCATAAAATAACATGACCTTAGGATAATATGACATATAAATTACATGAATTAACAACAATATATATAATAAAAAAACAAATGCGTAAACAAATAACATTAGTATAAAATATAGTGTCAGTGATAAATATCAACATAAAAACTAGTAATTTCCCCATCAACTAGTAAAAGAAGTCGATCCCTACGTTAAATCTGTCTGTAAATAACAACACATTAGATCAATTTACTTGTAAACCCATTTCCTAAAGGAATATATAAACACGTGAGAAAACACCCACTCCATGTTCTTACCAAATAAATACTCACGGGAATGAAACGCAGAAAATCCGGTGTAGCGTAACTGCCATATATATATATATATATATACATATATATATATATATATATATATATATATATATATATATCAAAATTACTACTTTACTAAAGCAGCGAATACAGTACAAGTAAATACTGAAAATAAATACATAATATTTTTATCTAGATACATAAAAAAATAATATTTACATATTATTCATGGTACGAGGTGCCTTCAATAAGTTTGCAGTTTTTTTTTAATATATGCAATTTTATTGATAGTACAATAAAAATATAGTCCCCTTCGAAGTAATCTCCTTCGGCTGCAATGCACTTATTGTACAGTTCCTACAAACTGTACAAAAATGTCTTATGAATAAATAAATGCAAAAATTATGTAAAGCATCTCGAATGTATACAATATATATATATATATATATATATATATATATATATATATATATATATATAGTCATCCACATTTAGTACTGTTTCTTTGTATCACAGATCATCATTGCGACTAGGTAAGCATCTTTTACTAGCCAGGGATTAAACCTACAACTATCGCTTTGACAGTCGAGAGTTCTAACCTCCGGCACATGTCATCGGTGCTTGCAAATGCAACCATCAAATGCCACATTAAATAGACACTCGCCCACCGCTTTTATAGTGCTCGAGCTGCTTTTATAACAAAAAGCAAATAGCGAGACTCTCATTAATGCCTATTAAGCAGTGTTTGAGATACATTTACGATAGATCTCTAAGGCCTTAAATATAGCCATTCGGATACAATGCTGTTTCGGTGTATCACAGCTAATCTGTGCAGCTAGACCAGCACATTTTCCTAACCAGCCATTAAATCTATACCTATCGCGTTGATAGTCGGCAGTTTTAACCTCCAATCAATAGACTTTGTGCTCGCAAATAACCTTATCAAATATCTATTTCGCCCACCACTTTTATAGTGCTCGAATACTTGTTTATTTGCAAAATAAAAAAAACACACATATATATTATTATTATCATTATTATTATTATTATTATTATTATTATTATTATTATTATTGGTATAGACAAATATTACATAGTCGTTTGTGTTTCAAGGAAGAATTCTGGTCCTCAAAATATTAGAACAAGACCTCTTCTGTGAAACACACACTTTATTACGTCACCTGACGAAGTGTTGTTTTCCTGACAGACCACTTGTCTGAAACATTAGCATGTTCAGTTTAGCGACTATGTAATATCTGTCTATAATAAAATATATACTTTCCTCCTGTTATTGAACACTCTTAATAAACTTGTTTTAATTATTCGCTCCTGAATCATTTACCTGAATATATATATATATATATATATATATATGCATGTGTGTATGTGTGTGTATGTGTGTATATGTGTGTATGGAGGTATAGTTGAAGAGAGAGTGAAAGATAGGGCGATAAGCAAACTCCTAAAATTGACAGATAATGTCTCAATGAATACAAAATATAAGAAAGAGTAATTGCATCGCAATGACCTTCCACCGTGAAGACCACAAACCCACACTCAAGATTTTAATATTTTACGAAATTAGGTAAGCTTAGAAAAGATCTAACCAAAACATTTCATGAACTAGGCTTTAAAATAACAATTAGCACCAACCTTTACGAAGTAGACTTCCTAGATACAACTCTAAATCTAAACAAAGATTAAAGGGATTATTATTTTTCTGTCTATTAAGAAAACCAGCCCAGAACTCATTTCCCAGCCATTTACGTCTGGTTAAAAAAATACACTCAACATAGTCGGTACAAACAATACAAACCGCGATGCTTTTTATCACATATATAAGCACAACGCCTTTTTAACATATCCAATTCCCATATATAAACTCAACTCTCGCATCTGCTATGTGTCTCTTCAAATTATTGAGAACGCAAAAATCCGGTTCAGATATCGTTTTATCAAGAATAAATATCCATTCGACAAACAATATATCTAACACTTATAGAAGGACATTATATCTTTTCTCGCCTTCTAATAGGGAAAAATGTATGGATCCTTATAGATTGTAATTTCAAAGATAGATTCAATAGGATTAGCCAGTAAAGCAATAATAAAAGAAATTGTCAACAATATAAAATGTAACACAAAACTTAACTTATGGGGTAACGCACAGTCAGTTTACTAATGGTTTAATAATATAACCGAACCACATAGATGCAAATTCACCCAACTAGATATTACGGAATCTTACCTCTCCATTACAAAAGACACACTAGCAAAAGCATTGAGGTTTGCATAAAATACAAAAATAGCAGCAACCTAGAAATAGAACTATCATGCACGCTAGCCAAACCCTCTTATTCTATGAAGGGAAGACCTGGGTAAAATAAAATCGAATCTGGAAGACCCATTTGTCTGTGACGATGGGATACTAGGATGCTGCAGATATCTGCGATTTATTGGGCCTATTCCTACAAGAAACTCTGAACAAAAAATTCTCAGATCATACATTTGGCCTTTATAGGAATGATGGCCTTAGTTTCTCATGCGATCCCAACGGGACTAGCCTAGATAAGCTTAGAAAAGGTCTAACCAAAACATTTCATGAACTAGATTTTAAAATAAGAATTAGTACCAACCTATACGAAGTAGACTTCCTAGACACAACTCTAAATCTAAACAATAGGACACATAAACCCTTCCACGAGCCCAATGAGAAACTAAGACATAAAAACAAAGGATCCTGTAACCCCCTACAATTTTTTAAAACATATTTGCCAATAACAGCAAAAGAATCTCCGCGATCTAATCAAACGCCGACATCTTACATTAGGCTGCTCCATATTACAATGAAGCGCTAAAAAAAAGCGGTTTAACAGAAAGCATCAAATACCAGCCACCCCAACATTAGCAAACAAAAAACAAGTTTGCACCTCCATTTTCCCTTAACACAAAACCACGAGATACTGATAAACAAAAATGTCCTTCCACAACATAAGCTGCACAAATCATTCAACAGAACCACAGCTAAGGTCAGCTATTCTATCACCCCATCAATAAAAATGCTCATCGCAAGGGAACGAAATGAAAAAGAAAATGGGTACTGCTCTTACAGATCCAAGGAATATTGCCCATCAGAGGGAAGATGCAGGCTGAAATCCCTCGTGTATGAAGCCACACTCACTAGAAATATATATAGGTATGACAAGGGACCTTTAAGCAGATAGTTTACATGCATAGCAGTTCCTTTAGGGCAAAACAAGGATAAATACAGCATTACCTGCCCGAGTATGGCTGTTAAAAGATAACGAAACACCATTCAACATTAAATGGAAGATCATAGAGAGAAGACCGACCTACTCACAAGCCTCAAAACGGTGCCTTCTTTGTGATGCGTAGAAATACCACATTAAAAAGACTATAACTTACCCCAAAATACCTGTTTAAACGCCCGCAGTGAAACCTTTAAGGGATGCATACATAGGAGAAAAGCGCTAATAAACGAGGAGGACCGAACTACAAACCAAGCCCCTATTAAAGGAATTTATTCAGGAGTACCCTAAATGCAGTCAATTTAACGCATAAACTTATTTATTAAAAGTGAAAATAGATATTTAGGCAATTTTATTATAAACAAATTAGAAAATTTACAGCATTATTAAAGAATGCCATAAGCCATATACATACATACATACATACATACATATATATATATATATGTATATGTATGTGTGTGTATAATTAAATAAAAATAAAAAGACCTAGACATTACAAGTCAGCAAATGAAATTAAAATAGCTTATATAAGATTTCTTAGAACCTGATACCAGTTACATAGTAACCAAAGATAACATAAAATAGCATATGGGATACTGATTGAATAATCAAAATATAAGCGTATAAAATATATATAATAAACAAAATAAATGAAATCTACATATATAAAAATGTAAATTTGTTTCGTTAAATGTGAATAAACACATATTTCTACGTTACCAATTTATTTGAAATTTTCAGATAACTCATCTTTAGAGTCGAGGCATGTTTTTATTTCATTAAAATAAATTTACCTCGCCAATTATTAAAATATTAAATAAAATATTAATATTTTTCGAAGTCGTTTCTGCGAGACTTGTCCGGTTTTATTTCTGGTAACTTCCGTTTAAACTACTACAATGTAAGTAAGAAAACAAACTTACTCATGCAGAAAGTGATCCGTGCTGAAATAATAACGTTATTATTTAAAAAGCCATTCTTAACATGAGGAGGGGAGGGTGTTTTGTACCTATTCTGTACTTTAACTCAATTGAATAAAAACATATCATAAAACTTTAATTAAACGTGGAAATACGATTTAAAAAAATAGCGCGGATCACTCTCTGCATCAGCACACACGCACACACACACACACACACACACACACACACACACGCACACACACAAAAATAATCCCATATTTTAAACATTTAAATTCATTTATGTACTTACCAATTTTATGTTAAGGCTTCTCAATCATGAAACATTACGTTTTAATTGTTTAGTTTCTTTTCACGGGATTGTTTACATAAAAATGTTTGTTTTAACTTTTTCTAAACTGTTTCATTTTTACGACATGCCTCAACGAATTATAAAAACCCTAACCCCCCTATGTTAAAAAACGCCCTTCCATAAACCTCGAAAGCCGTTCTTAATATGGTTGGGGGTGTTCATTCCGAAAGCCGTTTTAACATGGGGAAGTTAGGGTGTTTATAATATGCTGGGGCGAGTCGTAAAATTAACGAAGTTGCTATCTATTATTTATTGCAAAATTGCTTGAAATTTATTTATTTGACAAAAAAAGTTACATTTTGGTACTCCTTGGGCGTTGAGTTCCATGGCGCCCAGCAGAAAAAAGTAATAGTCGCTCCCTTAGTCCCCCACCCCACCCCGCACGTAACATATTTTATTTACTGACGTTGCCGTAACTAAACGATTATTTGTCACATTTACAAACATTTATTCATTTATTTATTTTGAAAAAAAAGTTTTACTTTTTATGAATATTAAAAGAAACATGGGTACTCATGCAGAGAGTGATCCATGCTGAAATAATAACGTTATTATTTAAAAAGCCATTCTGAACATGGGGAGGTGAGGGTGTTTTGTACATATTCTGTACTTAAACCTTGTAATTGAATAAAAAAAACACGATTTAAAAAATAGCGCGAATCACTCTCTGCATTAGCACCGAAAAATGTTACTAAACATTTATTAATAATTTCTCACTTTTACAAACATTTGATTTTAAATTTCTCTTTAAATGACGACTTTTATCGACTTTTTTTAAATATCCCCCCCAAATGGTGTTTATTCCGAAATCCGTTGTTAACATGGAGAGATTGAGGGTGTTTATTCTGAAAGCCGTTCTTAACATTTGTGAAGGTGGACCTAATGTAAATAAATAAATAAATAAATTTAAAAAAAAACTAAATCATTTACTTCTCACTTTTACAAATATTTTTTAATTTACATGCTCGGATGAAGAACTTGTTGAATAGTGCGAAAACAAAACGTTTTTGTAATAAACTTCGGGATAATTTTTGGGGTAAATATTTGCATTTAGGTCCACCTCCACAATTTTCTTTTTTAAATGACGACTTTTATTGATAAATAAATTTACTTCTCCGCAACTTTTATTGATAAATAAGTCTACTTCTCTGCCACGGGCAGTGAACCCCTCTTTTTTTAATAGTATTTTCGGGTGGGTATGCTGGCAACAAATATCAATTAAATTTTGCAAATAGCCCCCCTCCAAAGCGGTGTTTATTCCGGAAGCTGTTCTTAAGATGAGGATGTTGGGGTGGGGTGATTATAAGGTGGACCTAATCTAAAAAAAAAAAACAATTTTTTTTATGCGCACATAAGCAACTACTTTTTTTATTAACTTTTTTTTTTACTTTTTTATTTAAAAATTAGTAAATTTCAATGAAAAGAAAAATAAGTCATTTCTCATTAATATATATATATAAATATATGAATGAAACTTTTTTTTTCATTACAACAATAATGAACCAATTTAAATCTTCCGGCCTGCGTTTAAGGGTTACGAAATTATCAATAAATCGTTTAGTTACTAAGCCAACGTCAGTAAATAAAAAATGTTACGTGCGCATGCATTAGCCTTGACTAAGGGAGCGACCATTAAATAATTATGCTGGTCGCCATGGAACTCAACGCCCAAGGAGTACCTAAAGTGGCACTTATGCACTTATGGTATCGTGCTATTTTTTAAAATAGTATTTTCATGTTAAATTCAAATTTTACAATAGGTTTTTCTTTTATTAATTTGTTAAGTGAAAGTACAGATAACCCGGTCGGTTTCTAATGTGAGGAAAATCTAGCCCCCCCAAAAAAGGGGTACTCTCGATAATAACAAAACATTAAAATTGCCTCAGCCTCGAAAGATTTCTTCTCTGCTGAACGAGGAAACAAACGGTGAAGTGTAGTTCACCTTCTGTTTCTCTCCCCCTCTCTCTTCCTCTCTTAATATATCTCTCTATCCATCTCTCCCTTTCCCTCTCTCAATCTATCTTTCTCTCTATATCACCCTCTCCATCTCTCTTTGAGCCCCTTTCTCTCTCTAACTCCCTCTATCTCTCTCCTTTCCTCTGTCTCATCCCTCTCTGTTTCTAACTCTCGCCCTCTCTCTGTTTATCTATCAATCCCTTTATCTCTATATCTCCTTCTCTTTCTCTATTTTCCTCTCACTTTCTCTTTTCTATCTATATATCTTCCTCTCTATCTGTCCATCTCTAATCCCTCATCCTATTTTAGTCTCCTAAATTAATTACAGTGAATAAGGCATTGTCACAACATTGATAAATCCTATATTAGTCACCTAATTTACTGACTGTGAGAACAGAAGTTATTTGGAAATTACTGCTACCTTGAACAACACCAGAAGTAACTGGTAAAACCTTTCTAATTAAATAGATTTTGGCAGCCATTTGGTAACAAAATGGCATAGCCTTAGCCCTTGTTGCATGAGGAATACCTGCGACCTTGCTGCCAAGTAGAAGAATTATTTATTCTACTTTAAAACATTCAATTTTTCAAAAATCTCATGTTAGACATCTCCAAAGCATCCAATATGGGGAAAGATAATGCAAAAATGCAAACTTATTGTTTTGGATGAATGCACAATGGCACGCAAAAAATCACTTGGTCGATCCTTGCAAGATTTGCGTGGCAATTTCAGACCATTTGAGAATGCAGTAATATTACTTGCAAGAGATTTCAGATAAATGTTTCCTGTTATTATTCAATCAACACCAGCAGATGAAATAAATGCTTGCCTCAAATACTCTACTTTTTTGTTCCATGTGAAGACATTAAACTTAACTAAAAATATGTATTTCCAGTTGCCGACTGTTCGATCCGCACAAAAACTTTTGCATCACTTGGGGGCAATTGGGTACGAAAAAGTGCCATCTGATCAGAGTTAAGGGCAAACTTTTAACTTCTGTAATTTCTGTAATTTTATTTCATCAAAAGAATAGTTAGTTTAAAAGGTTTTTGCAGATATTCAAATTATAAGAATTCCATTTGACTGAGTGAATGAGCTATTCTTGCAGGTCAATTCAAAGATGCCCACGAACTTAACGCTATTATTCAATGTAACATTCCAAGTGAGGTAGTCAAATACAAATCCATCGACACTGTTGTGAAAGCAGATAAAGTGGTTAATTATCCAACAGCTATATTTTCCAGGGATGCCACCGCATGTATTGCAACTGAAATTTGGTGTACTAATTATCATGTTGTGAAATAGAAACTAATCCAATCTTTACAATTGCACATAGCTTGCAGTAAAAAAAATTAACAAACAATATCATAGAAACAACAATCTTAACAGGACCTTTCACAGATGAATATATCTTCATTCCATGCATTCCTATGATTCCACCGGATACATCATTACACTTTAGGAAATTGCACTTTCCAATTTTATTGTCATTTGCAATAACCATCAACAAAGCACAGGGAACAATCTTTACAATTATGGGCCTTACAGTTACACATTGACTGTTTTTGACATGGACAATTTATGCTATGTATTCAAGAGTCATCAAACCGGAAAATCTCTATATCAGCTAAGAAAATGGAACAATAAAAACTGTGTACCCATGCAAAATGGAAATTTAAACCTATAAGAAACATGCTTTTTCTCATTTTGGAACTTTTTCCATTGCGCCAATTTGAGCCACAGCAACGCGTGGCAGGGTACAGCTAGTATATATATATATATATATATATATATATATATATATATATATATATATATATATATAATTAAGTATAAAAATAAAATCTTCTTCTTCTTCTTGCTCGTCCGTCGAAGTCGACGATGACCAAGGTATCAATCAGTTCGGCGTCAGGGGTTTGTGGGTCCTGAGATGGCTGATGAGGCCAATCCGTGCTCGGCAGACTCTTCCACACTCTGGACACGTGAAGGTGGTATCGGCAGGCTGTGAATCAGCATTTATCTCCTTCCTCCTCTTGCGCTTCTGCTGGTCGTGTGTTATGCGTTGATTCTCTGCCCTGTCGGCTCCTAGGCTTATGACGCAACGTCAGGCCGGACGTTTAGCAGCTCGACTCTCCCAAGACTGGGGGCTGATGTCAAAGTCTTTTAGGGACGTTCTCAGACAGTCTTTATATCGTTTGTTTTGGCCCCCTGCATTCCGCTTTCCCTGGCTTAGTTCCCCATAGAAAAGTTGTTTGGGGATTCGGTTGTCGTGCATGCGATAGACATGGCCTGCCCACCGGAGCTGAGTTTTGCGGATTATGGTGGTGATTGTATGGAGCCCCGCGCGCTTCAAGACTTCTGTGTCAGGAATTCTGTCTTGCCAGCGGATGTTGAGAAGATTACAGAGGCATCTGAGGTGGAAGCCATTCAACTGTTTTTCATGTCTTTTATATGGCGTCCAAGTTTCACATGCATAGAGTAGGGTTGTCAGGACGACCGTTCGGTATACTTTCAGTTTGGCTGCGAGTTTAATGCCTCTCCTCTTCCACACATTGTCTCTAAGTCTTCCAAATGCACTGCTCGCTGTGGAGATCCTATGGTTAACCTCAATGTCAATGTTGACGGTGCGGGAGAGGGTGCTGCCAAGGTAGGTGAATTGCTCCACAGCATGGATCTTCTGCCCTTTGACAGTGATGCCGGGTTCATGGTATGCATCTCCTGGGGCGGGTTGGTAAATAACTTTTGCCTTCTTTGTACTGATGGTGAGACCAAAGTTGTCACAACTGGTGGAAAATCCGTCCATTTGACGTTGCATCTCTATCTCATTTGGGGCATTAAGGGCACAGTCATCGGCAAAGAGAAGGTCTCTGATGATGGTTTCCCTCACTTTCGTGACTGCCTGCATTCGCCTGATGTTAAACAATTCCCCGTCACATCTGTACTTGATTGCAATGCCAGAGTGACTGTCTTTGAAAGCGTCCTGGAGCATGGCAGAGAAAACCATGCTGGAGAGAGTCGGGGCTAAGACACAGCCCTGCTTGACCCCGTTGGTCACAGGGAATGGCTCTGAGGGGTCGCCGTCATCCTGGACACGAGCGGTCATGCCCTCATGGAACTGCCTGACAATGGCGATGAACCTGTCTGGACAATCAAATTTTTTCATGATCCGCCAGAGGCCATTTCGGCAAACAGTGTTGAAGGCCTTGGTCAGGTCGACGAACGTGTTGTAGAGGCCCCGCTGCTGCTCGAAACACTTCTCCTGCAGTTGGCGTGCAGCAAAGATCATATCAGTCGTCCCGCGGCCCGCTTGAAAGCCACACTGGCTCTCGGGAAGACGATCATCTTCAAGGTGCACCAGCAGGCGGTTGAGAAGGACGCCGGCCAGGATTTTCCCGGCGATGGAAAGAAGGGATATCTCGCGGTCGTTGTCACATGACTGACGATTTCCCTTGCGTTTGTAAATGTGAACGATAGTAGCATCACGAAAATCTTGGGATAATTCTTCACTCTCCCACTTGGATTGGAAGAGTTCTGTTAGTCTTAAAAGCAGTGTAGGTCCACCAGCTTTGTATACTTCTGCTGGAATTGAGTCGGGGCCGGGGGCCTTCCCAGAGGAAAGTTGCTTGATGGCTTTGCTTACTTCCTCTGATGAGGGTGGGATGTCGATCTCCTCGTTGATAGGCTCCTGGCGTAATCGGTCGATGGCTTCATCGTTGATGGAAGATGGTCGGTTTAGCACACTGTTAAAGTGCTCCACCCATCTATCAAGGATCTGCTTTTTGTCATTCAAGACAGTTGTTCCATCGGAGCTAAGTAGGGGGGAAGAGCTAGAGGACTGGGGACCGTAGACAGCCCTCAGCGCATCGTAAAACTTCCTCATATCCTGGCTATCGGCATGCTCCTGGATCTTATCTGCTTTGGCGCTGAGCCAGGCATCCTGCATGGAGCAGAGTCTGGCCTACACCTTGCTGCGGATGTTGATTAAGGGAGCTTTCTTTGCGAAACACTTGTGGTCACTCTGATGTGCACGGAGAAGTTGGCGTTTCTCCTCCAGGGGGGGGGCTGAATCTCAGAGTCATTTTCATCAAATCAGTCCTGGTGTTTCTTTTGCTTGGGTCCAATGATTTCGAGAGCGATGGAGTAGGTGGAGTGTCTGAGGTGTGCCCACTGATCTTCGATAGTGTCCGAGATGGTTAGGGGGACAGATAGCTTGTCATTGATTGCTTCCTGTAGCTCATGGATGCCATCTGGACTTTTAGGTTTTTCCAGGTCAAGGCGCTTTGTGACTTTCTGGCCCTGAGGCCGCCTCTTGGGTTGGATGTAGAGGCACATTTTCGATATGATCAGGCGGTGGTCTGTCCAACAGTCGGCACCACACACAGCCTTGGTCAATCTTACGTCTCTCCTGTCCCTTGCCCTGATGATGACGTAGTCAATCAGATGCCAGTGGTGGGAGCCTGGGTGCACCCACGACGTCTTGCTACGGGTGGGTAGGCGGAACATGGTGTTGGTGATTGAAAGGTCGTGTGCAGCGAAAAAGTTGAGCAGCCGTAGGCCGTTGCTATTGCACTTGCCCACTCCATGGTGGCCAAGGACCCGGTCCCAAGTGGAATGGTCCATGCCAACGCTGGCATTGAAGTCGCCGAGGATGATGAGCTTCTCTATCTGCGGAGCAGCGGAGATGAGGCTTTCCAGATCTTCATAGAACTGGTCCTTGGTATCTTTGGGGTTAGTCATGGTTGGTGCGTAGGCGCTGATCAGTGTGGCGGTTGAGCGGGAGTTGCATCCTCATCAGCCGGTCATTGATGCCGTCCGGGATGCTGACCAGATTCCTCACGTGGTCCGTCTTGATGGCGAAGCCACGCCAGCCTCTCTGCGCTCCTCGCTGCTGCGTCCACTCCAAAAAAGGTGTAGCCGCCACCTGACTCTATCAGTTGACCCTTGTCTGAGAGGCGAGTCTCACTGAGGACTGCGATGTCTACCTTATAACGGGCAAGCTCCCATGCTACGAGAGCAGTTCTTCACTCGGGTCGGTCAGCTCTGGTGTTGTCGAGCAAAGTACGAACATTTTATTATGCTAAGGTAAGCACCAACCCTTTTTTTCTCATGTCTCGACCGCTGTGAGGGAAACCCCGCCAGCCGCGGTATGCTGGCCAGGGGTGATGGTGAAGCAGCTATGTTTAGGGCTCCATTTATCGCCCCGTCCTCATGCCATGGAGGCGAGCAGAGTGATCCTTAAAAGGACTGCTCGGTCGGTCAGTCAGTTGCCTGCACCCCCTCGCTGCTTCGGTCAGGTGGAGTACGACCAGTTTCTGGGCCGCCTGTATGCAGGTTTGCAGCTACAGCTCCCAGTGATTTCCACACCTGCTGCTTTGCCGCTCGCCCATCGCCACAGGGCTTGGTGTTGACGCAATGTTTGACACCCTGACTTGCGCTGGATTTGGATTATAGTGAGGGGGGGGGCTTGCGCTGAATCCGCCTCACTCTTTCGTCCTGGCCCACTCAATTCCAACGGCAAGACATAGTCGAGACAGTTGAAGACGAACAAGGGTGCAGGAGCTGCCGGAGGGAGGCAAGTATGCCATCCAACCGCCTAAGGGGCTCCACTTCATCGTTTCTGTCGGGGTTGCTCCCCTAGCCTTATCCATTTCCATGGCTCTCACAAGGCAGTGAGTCCATTTGACCCATGGCTGGGATAGGGATTGGTAATGTGTCAGGGCATGTCCACGTCGGTGGGCCGTAGCACAGTCCCTCTGGGACTCCCTACTATTCCGAGATCCTCTACTGATTCAGCCTGGAGTCGCATGACAACCAGTTACCGTGTATAACCACGAGGAGGCACAGCAGAGGTCTTGATGATGGAGAGGCTGTGTACTGACAGGAGAAGACTTACGCACTCGGCTTCTCGTTTCGCGCAAGGCTAGCCAGTGGTGGTTGCTGAGAGCGAGAGGGTGCGTAAGCCAAGACGCTACCTTATAGCTAACACACTTGCGCATCACATCACTCTGTGTGCATTGCACACACACACACACAAAAAAAAATAAAATATAATATAATAGAAAAGCAAAGAATCACGAATTACCCCCTTTAACTAAAATAAAATAAAAACAAAAGCTTTACAAATTAATAAGATGGATTAATTATATCCCTCGGACCAACCAAGCCTAACCGATTAGACCGGAAGCCATGACAATTAGGAACAGAATTATTAATAAATTAATTTAAACATATATTTACTAAAAATAAATGAGATAAAAAAGTAGAAAACTCATATTAAAATAAAATGAAATATATAGGAATAGAGATAAGCTATAGTTAAACAAAAATGAACATCATTATAAACAATATGTGCGATCTTGCATTTTTGTAAAACAGAAGACAACATGGCTGATGAGAGCCTAACATTATTTACTATTTACCATTAACTGTCCCACTTATGTTAGGCTTGAAACCGACGATATCAATTTTTCTGACATATTAAGCTCTGACATTGAAACGCTTTTGCTTTCTAATCGAGCACTTTGTTGGAATTCTTTCCCACAAAAAAAAAACAGAAAGCAAATATATATATATATATATATATATATATATATATATTATTTTAAAAACATAATTATCCACTAACATTCTGATGAGTCGTAGACGACGAAACACGTGTCAGTGGATAATTATATTTTAAAAATAATATATTTATATATATATATATATATATATATATATATATATATATATATATATATATGCCGCTCCCCGTTTAGGGGATACCAAATTGGTCAAAGGGAAAAGTATTCCCAACTCGCATTTAGGTAAAAGATGCACTGTCCTATAAATAATTGAATTCGTTCAAAGAGTATCGCTAACAAAAACAAATAAAAACATCTCACTCTCTCTCTTTCTCTCTCCCTCTCTCTCTCTCGCTCTCTGTATATATACATATATGTGCATATATATGATATATATATATATATATATATATGAATGTATACATTTCTTTATATATTTTTGCATTACGTCATATTGAATTTTTCAATATCAATTTCAAAAAAATTAATAAGGCGTGGTAGCAAAATATAACGTTAACTTCAGTTTCTCTTCCAATTTTCGAATTTTCACCCTGTCAAATCACATTTTAATTCCATTTGACGGATTGATTGTTGCTAATTCTTCTGATGAGTTAAGGGCATAATAGATTCACAATTTGATATAATAATTAAGTGATTGAGTTTGCGCTACGAAACAGATACTGTCAAGAATTGTATACATCCACTAATTTAAAGTAATAAAGGATAGTCAACATAATGAATTTTGGAATATAATTTTTTTTCATTTCTTCTCTCTCTCTATATATATATATATAAACCCACAACAAACACACACACACGCGCGTGCGCACACACACACGCGTGCGCACACACACACGCACACACACGCATATATATATATATATAGAGAGAGAGAGAGAGCGAGAGAGAGAGAGAGAGAGCACCACATTTATTCGCAAAATGATTTTCGTTTATTCATTGGTGCAGTCACATGATTTTATTTTTTTCAACTTCGACTGTATTAACTTAATTCATTACAAATTGTTTTCTTCTGGCTTTTAAGATCCATATGTAAAAGTATATGTTTCCTTTTTATTTTAATTGAAATTATCTGATGATATTGACGGATAATCTTTATCCAGTCTATTGAAACAACTTGTAGTGAATTACATTTATATACTAATGGTTGTGATTTACAAACATATTTCGTCTTTCTAACGTATTGACCAATCGTTAGCATTGTTTTGTTTTTTTTACCAAATATACGTCTTAATATATATATATATATATATATATATATATATATATATATATACTAGCTGTACCCGGCCACGCGTTGCTGTGGCTCAGTTTGTTAAAATGGAACACATGTGAAAGTAGAGAAAAGTTTGATACTTTTTTCAAGAGAATGTACAATTAATTTTTTTTAACAGATGTTAACAAAATAAACAGAAAAATACTTCCATCATTAATCATGCAAAAAAATAAATAAAATGTTGATCTAGTGTTTCAATATGCTTATAAATTACGATAAAACTTGCTGAGTATGCACTGTTTTACGGTTGTTGTAAAAATTGAACGGAAAATTAAATTACGCTTAATTTTAATCTTTCTTAATTTTTTAATTGTGCCCCCCCAAACGAATATAATCAAAGCAGTCACATTCAACAGTTGTACTTTTTGTATATAAAACACAAAATGGGTGTTTGTTTACTGTACACATAGATTCGAAAAAGTTGTCAAAAAACAAATATATAACAAATAAATGTTATCAAAGGCAAGATAAGTTACTTTTCTGCCAAACTGGATATATTTTTTGTGTTTTTATTCAATGTAACATATTTATTCAGCTCGAAAAACGTACAGTGTTTACCGATGTATTCGAAAATTCAAAATGGCGTCTCACACCCTCTTTAACACCATAAGTATGGAAAAGGTGTTATAAATAAAAAAAAACTATACAAAATACTATTAAAAACACGCCGAATATATGTCAACCTATGTCACGGTAACATATATTGAGCGAGTTTTTAACAGTATTTTATCCGGTTTTTTATTTATAACATCTTTTCCTACACTTACCGTGTTAAAGAGAGAATCAGATGCCATCTTGGATGTTCCAATACATCGGTAAACACTGTATGGTTTTCGAGTTGAATAAACATGATACATTGAATAAAAACACGAAAAGTATATCCAGTTTGGTAGAAATGTAACTTATCTTGCCTTTGATAACATTTATTTGTTATATATTTCTTTTTGGACAACTTTTTCGAATCTATGTGTAAAGGGAAATAATTCCATTTTTAAAGGAAAAAGTCAGTTTACCTAACTTACTGTATTAATGCTATTTTTTTAAGCAAGAAAAAAAAGGTAAATATCCAGATACGCTACTACAGAACACCGACCACTCTAATTTGTTTTTTTATAGATAATTGAGGTCGCTGACAACGAATCTGATAGTCAAACGTGGGACAAATGTACCGTTTGCATGGTATTTACCCCTGACCCCACGAACTTCTTTCCACCATTTTGCAGCATCCGTTCATGCTACGCGCATGCACGCTGTAGCATAAACGACGGCTTCACCAAGCAAACTATGTTGGGGGAGGGGATTTTTTTTCCAGGACATAGAATTTTCTAATTTTCCAAAATACATTATAGCGCTTTTTGGGTGGAAAATTTAAAATTAGCTGAAAAGGAAATAAAATAAGAAAAGGAAAGCACACCAAGTTGGAGTAGGGGAGTAATTTATCTGGGTTTTTTTTTACCTAGAACATCGAATTTTCAAATTTTCCGTAAGTAACGCAAAAATAAATTCTTGCGTTTTTTATTTACTACTGAAAATCATAACTTTAGTAAAGGTATTTTTTGTTTAAACAAAATAAAACATTTTCACCAAGAGTTAAGTAAAAATAATTAGTTCATTATATTTTCCGATCATTATTTGAAAAATACTGCAATTTTCATTAAAATTCGGTAATTTCCTGATTTTTGGTGAATTTTTAAGTAAAGGGAGGAATCAAAATGTGTATACACTTTGAGCGTCGGCATTCATTTTGCGACAAGGTGTGGTTAATTTAAATTAAAGTTCAATCACATGGTTACATTATCAATAAACCCATTGAAAAGTTACCGATATTGTAAACACATTCTGTTTACATTAAGCCTATGGTGTTCTTTTAGTGATGCAATGTTGTCAACTAAGATTTAAAAAAAAAACCGCGAGATCAGGAGAAAGAAATGTCCAGAAAATCGCTAGCCAGTTTGGCAGAAAAGTAACTTATCTTGCCTTTGATAACATTTATTTGTTATATATTTGTTTTTTGACAACTTTTTCGAATCTATGTGTGCAGTAATACAAACCCGTGTACAGTAATACAAACCCCTTCGGGGAGATTGGAATGCCCCCCACCTGAAATGTGCTTGGAAAAATCGATTTTATAGTGAGATTTAAGAATGGTTAGTCGAAAAAAATGTGAAAAACAAAACAAATAATCAATAAATAATTGTTACCAAAGGCAATAAATGCTACTTTTTTTTACTTGCATGAATGAGTTTATTTTATGTTTTAAAGTATTTTTAAGCAATCTCATGCGGGTGTCTGGGTGCCAAATACCTCCAGATTTTCTAGAATTTCCCACTAGCTTGTAAACGAAATCTCCAGATCTAGCAGGAAAACCGCTAAATTGTAACACTGGTCACGTGCCAGGAAGCGGTAATAAATAATTGTCCCTAAATAAAAAAATTGCCTCTCGATACAAAGAAATCCAGCTATTTATCATAGAAAAATTAAGGATAATGTTATAATTAAAAGAAATATATAAAAACACACATGGATATAGTAAACATATTTTACCAAAACGTGGAAGCCATCCGTCCAGTGGGTTTTAGACAATTAACTCCGAACGAACCAACATTTACATTTATATATATATATATATATATATATATATATATATATATATATAACGATATAAGACACTTATAGAATTCAGATGAAAAATCCTGATGGATATTAAATAGTACTTTCAAGGTGATCCTAGCCAAAAAGGAAAATCTCAATATTTAAAAATACAGCAATATATAAGTTTGGTGGTTAAAGTTTAAATTCTTAAAAAACAACATAAAGGCACATATATTCGATTTATGAATTTATTGTTTGAAAAAAAGGAATATATAGAGGAGATTATGGTAATTTACTTAATCCATAGATTTTCAATAATAGCTCATAATATCAGAATGATATTAGCGATTATTGTTGTTGTTTTTTTTTTCAGAATTTAAAATTTAACCACCAAACTTATATATATATATATATATATATATATATATATTCATAAACTCCTATTTCTATACTTTTTTCAAATCATTTTTTTTCTTTTTTATATCGTACACATTCATTTAAGGTATGACACTTTATTTTTATTGTGTCATTATGTTTTTTACTTTCGTTCTTTGTATGGTTATCCATTAATAAAAACATATTTAATATAATAATTCAAGATTCTTACAATATTAAAATTATTTTCATTGTCATTATAACTACTACCCAAACATACTCTTTTCAGCAATTATATTCTTTTATTAAGATTTTTAGATTTCTTTTTTTATCAATGTTTCTCCATTCCAATGGTTCACTCAATCAATGCACGCACATTTTAAAAATGTTTTTCTTTATCAGTAAACGACTGTGCGTGAATTAACTTGTCCGTTAAAAAAAGAAATATCAGAACACTACAGACTCCTGAACAGTTTAAATGTAATTAATGTTGTATCAGTTTGACAATGAGCGGAAAAATTGTTGAAACTATTCAAGTTAAATATATAAGTACAAGCAACTACACCTTTTTCATTTTTCATACAAAACAAATAATACGTAAAATAATAGGAATCCGGCGTTGCCTCTACTTAACGACACTGTATGATATATATGTTACATGATAAGGGTTGTCCCCTTTTCATGTAAGTATAAAAATGGAGAATTTAGTTTAAAATGAAAATGAAATAGCATAGGCGGAATTCGAACCTCGTAATCTAGGTGTAGAAATAGATTACGTGTGAGAATTTAAAAATGTAAAACAAACATTTTGTTTAGAATATAGATAAATATTTCAAGGAAAGAATGTTAACTATCTAGTTTGTTATCAAATTTTGAATTAAAAGAATGCAGCTTATAAGATAATGTTTTTAACATATTGGATATAGGTTAACATTTCTTTTGTAGAAATAGGAAAATTTTGGACACGTATGTACATAACACGTGAAAGAAGGCACATGTTTTAACATGTGTATGACGTAACGGAAAATAGAAAGTTCTAGGGATAGAGAAAGAACTTTAGAGTTAGTCAGTCAGTGAGAAAACTTGGGGAGAGTCAGACGTCTAGAAGCGAGATGTCACTTCAAGAAAAAAATGTGAAACTTTGAATTCTTGATGATGGAATCACGGCCGTGTGACGAAATAAACCATCAAGTGTTTTTTGTAAAGCTCGTCTTGTGTCTTGTGATTCTTACAGAAAGGTAAAGTGGAATTGTATTATATATTTGTGTTATATGTCTTTACATACACGTCTCAACATCATCATGTCCAAACTGTCTGAACACTATATCCCTGCACACATTCAAGGACCATTTCATATATAAGATACATATCAATTCAACAGATCCAAGGAACATTTCATATATAAGAATCTCTCCTAACATGAACAATCTCGCTAAGTCTCTTACAACATCTATCTCTCTCTGAGTCTTACAACATCCCTCACTGTAATAAGACTCTTTCTAAGCATCTCTCTCTAAGACTCTTTAATGAAACCCCTATATAACATATACATTACCTTTGTGTAAAATTTGCTAAGGATAGGCCCAGCCGGTTCAGAACCTATTTGAAAGGAACTATGATACATCCCCCAAATAACCTTTATATAATAAAAGAGAAATACAGATATGAAGTTCGTTTCAAAAGTCTATCTTGCTTTTTCTTACTAAAACAATTGAAGTAATATCATTACAATGAGCGAATTTTGTTGTCCAGAATTAAATATTCTACTTAGCCATTGCGGTTTTCTGCGTAGGCTTTCACATAATTAACATCTGCAACCAACGGAGAGAAGAAACTTTCAGATTATGGTTGTATTTATTCATTAATCATGACAATATATATATATATAAATATATATACACGTATATATATGTATATATATATATATATATATATGTTTATGACTACTTAATTTAATCACTTATATTAATATACGAAAATATAATTTCGTCTGTAAACTTTAAGTATTTACTGGAACAGCGCTCAATAGATAGGTAAAGCTAGGTTGTCAGTAATAAAACTTGCCATATATGTTTGTATAACTTATTATATATATATATATATATATATATATATATATATATATATATATATATATCCGTGAAACTGTCCTCGGTACTTTTGTAAATCCATTTCATTAACATTCATTATACTTGATTAAAAAACATAATTTTAATTTCATTTATATATATGATATTTTCATAAATATTAGATTAAAATAAATCACAGCTCCGTTTGACCCAGCATCATTGAGGACATGAACTTCTACTAAAGCTGTTTCTGTTGATTTTTCTTATTTAATTTTCTTATTCGTTGTGGTCAAACTAGGGAAGGGGCATTTTACTTGATGCTAAACAATCACTTGTTTTTTCATATATTCCGACCGAGATATCTTTGTAAGATGCTGACTTCTCTTTAAGTGCCGTTATCTAACGGATAAGGTTTTGACACTTCATTTTTTTTCAAAAAAGCTATTTAAAAAAAGCAGAAGAAAATGGGCATTTAAGCAAAATAAAATGTATTATATTCATATATAACAAGAAAAAAATAATATGCACTCATTGTTCATTAACTATGTTTTATAATAATTGTTTCCATTTCGTAAAGTAACAGTTAATAATAAAATGAAATATAATGCATTAGAAATATTTGCATTTACGCCTCAATTCAAGACAATTTGTTGAATTCTTACAGTAATTGATTCGGAGGATTTTATTATACGTACCAGTGAGCTTCTTTAATGATATTTTTTAGAGAAACAGTTACATGTCAGAGGAGATATATTTGAATTTCGAATATACTGTTCACAATTAAAGGTGGTATCGTATCGTATGTGCTGACATTTTATGATTTTAGATGAATGAGTACTGTTACGACAGAGTTCATTAACCACACAAACACATATAAAAAAATATATATAAAATAAATGCATGCTATTAATCGTTGTAAAGTATGTACGTCAAATGTTATCTATTATAAAGATTTATTTGGATGTACAAATATCACACTATTGTAAATAGCATTTCATTTTTTTTCCAAATAACGTGTTTTTTTTCGTCGCACGTTTTTCAACACAGACTCAAATACATAAAGAGACATTTTATTCCGGATTATAATCGCATTTTCTCATTATTTCGACAACTATTTCAAATGGTTTAGCGTTTATGTTAAAGTAATGCCGTTAAAACGCTTATGATTGGTCGACGGAAAAGTTCTGATAGTGACACCGAAAATAAAGAGTTTAGTCCGTATTATGCAATTTATACAAAATATAATTCGAATCAAAATTATTGCGGAAAATGTCAATATTTTTTTTAAATATCTGGACGCATGTATGTATGTATGTATGTATGTATGTATGTATGTATGTATGCATGTATGTGTGTATGCATGTATCTATCTATCTCTTTATATATATAGTATACATTTGTATATTTATTATATATATTTATATATATTATATACATTTATACATATATATATAATTATTACTATAATAATTTTTAGAAACTATATACACTAGTGTACCATCTTTTATGTACCTCCTCTACGTAAATACACTCGACAAACCCGACAAGCAGCAAAATGCCACCCATACATAGTAGAAATCCCTAGATGCAAGAAAAGCTTCTATTCTAATAGTTTCTTTACAAGAACTGTCACACTTCCGGGTTCCTGCTTCGCCGATTGTAAAGAAAACAGACATCTTACTGCTCAACTCCAGTCATACTCTCCCTTCAATTGTGTACCAGATTATAGACACCTACATCAAAGTTTAACTGTGCCTTGTTTGAGATAAAAATGAAAAAAAAACTGTCAAAGTTAAACATTTAAATTTAAACAGACTTTTACAGTCTCAGCAAAACACTCTGTTAGAGAATTATTAGAACTATTTTTTAATCAGTTAGAATTGAATGGAATTTAGGAAAATGTATTACTGCTGATTACGATTAGAGAAATGCATGTCGGAAAAAAGAAGTAAAGCATGGATCGCATATATTTTAAGGAAGGCGTCTTCTAGAATAGAGTGAAAATAACATAGTCACTGTTGAAATACTTAAGTGAAAAGTTAAAAGCTGTACATCTTTGAGGCGCTTGACCAGACGAAGTAAGGCGATACGGGCTTAAAAACCTCATAACTCTTTCCCCACTCTTACAGCAATTCTAAATGCCATCTTGACGAGATATGTTTTCCTATGAGTGATTAAGAAATGTCACTTCCACCCAAATCATAAAATATGATGCAAAAAGGGCTTAAATGCTAAAGTTTAGATCAATCACTTGCCTCCCAGTCACATGAAAACCTTTCTATAGCATACTGTTTAAAAGTCTATATGGCAATTTAGGTCAAAACAGTTTACTGTTTCGGGAAGCGAATGATGACGACAAAAATAAGAAGCACAAAGAATCAGCTTCTGACGGATAATATGCTCTTTATATCTTTTAACTTTGTTATAAGCTGGATAGTTTATAAGTAATGAATGGCATGGTGTTTGCTTATTTTCAAATCGCCTCCAACATTCAAATATTTATAAATAATATCATGAAAAATTGGGTAAGAAATAACACTTTAGGAAATGTTGCATTAGTGTTAATTAAGAGAGGGATTTTCCAGTGCGATAATCGTTTACCCTAGCCTTTTATCATCACCTTTATGCAGGATACAAAATGTGATAGCACGAGAAAAAGGATTTTTTAACTGTCGACCATGTGGATGACCTATAAGAATGAAAAATAACCAGCTTAATACTACCCAGCTTGATATATGCAAACTTAAAAAAATTAAAACGTATTAGGGCCTGGTATTAGTATAAGCCAGAATTGGTTCAGGAAAACGATAATGCCAAAATAGTTTGGGGACATAAGCATACACCCTGATTACGTTCTTGAACATTCCAAAGCTTACATCATTTTTAAGCCAAAAACAACAGAACTTAATCTCTCATAAATATAGCCGGCCTTATTCGATACCAGAGTTCAAGAGAAATGCATGTTAGGAAAAGCTTAAGGTACATCTATAATGTTTAATGTTATGAAATGATATGTCAGAGAAATGTCTAACTAAAACATCCGATGATTGAGACGTTTAGACAATGGTGGGTCCTTCACTGTGTACAAAATATAATAATAATATTATCAATCTGACTGTAAAAAAAAGCAATGGCAATATGGAGATGTGAACGGACAAATGAAAGACAACACATAACTGATATAAAAGTACAAAAATATATTTTCTAAGATACCATTATTATTACTACTACTACACTATTTCTCATAACATAATACATTAAGCAAATGCTAAGCCGGATACAAATCGCCTGATACAGACTAAAAAATTAATCAACTTATGTATATGAACGTTCGGAAACATTTCGCAAAAGACAAAAAGAAGTAGTAGTGCTAATGAATACAACAAAGATAACTGGCAGCAGCCTAAAAAATAAACTATTTATCGAGGTTTAATGAGGACATGAGGCGATCTTGATACTTACAACTATTTCAGACTTCTGAAAGCCGACATGATGAAAGCAACAGAAATGAAAGAACAAAAAATAAGACTATATTCAAGAACAGAAAATCTGCTAGAAAGTCGTGTATAGTAGAAACATAATTAAAGGCATAAAGACATATGGAGTATGGCTAGTAATATATTCTCGACCTTACATAGGCTGGACGCAAATAAAACCGAGACATTTCGACCAGATAACGAGAAAACTCATGAACACTGGCAATGCATTACAATCAAATAATGATGCTGACTGACTCTACGTGAAAAGGAAATACAGAAGAAGAGGACTGGTAAGTATAGACTGTATGAATGACAGAAAATAAATAATTACAAAATACATAACATAGAACGCAGAAAAGATAATCATCGCAGCAGATGTGACAGTAACAATGAAAAAGAAAGAAAACGGAAAACAAGCGATAAAGAGAGAAAAATAATGAGAAGAGAAACGGCTACACAGAAGATTTATTAGGATGACAAAAGATGAGACTCACGAAAATACTTAGCTCAACAGAGATACTAAATTCCTTAAACAGCCGCACACCCAACGTCATTATAATTCATTATATTAACTCAAATATCGACTAATAAGTGATCTGTAAGGCATAGAAATTATTAGGAAATGTCAGGATAACACCAATAACTATAAGAGCATTATAGACAACGAAAAACAAGATTGAAATAAGAATAGGAAAACTTGGAATCAGCGGGTTACTGATAAAGTACAATGGATTACAATAATTGGAACAGCTCAAATATAAAGGTATTAGCCGTTGAATACAGAGATGATTACACACCAGCTACAAGCGCTAGTCAAGCGTATAGTAACAGCAGCGGAAATGAAACGGAGAAAAAACACATAGATTCTAGCAAACTGGAACTGTATAATCGAACATTAATTCCCACTCCAAAAGGTAGATTCAGCATACACAACTATTAACATATTATATAAGGGTCAAGGAGGATGGAAAGATCATGGAGGCGAAACACGAACCAGACCGTCGATGGAAAAATATCAAGAGAACTGGATTCTTGAAGATCCTTATTACTACCCAAATTCGTATGATTTCCAATGGTCATTGCTAGCAAGAACTCAATCGCAAGCGGCTGTTGTGAATATACCAAGATTACCGAGAGAGACGACACATACTGGAAATCCTAGCAGAATTATGGTCACCCAAACTCAAAAGAACTCCATCGATATTTGTTAGTAAGCAATGTCTGGTAATGATCTGCGTGAAAATTCATAATGACTACATAAAGTATATGTTGTTGCAAAAATAATGTCGTTTTTGGTGTTCAAATTCAAAATGTCCTAAATCCTTTCATAAAAAAACTTTATTAATCCAAATATGAACCATTAGAATCGACACATTTTTGTCAATGAGGAATAAATTTATTTTTCCAATTAGTATAGAAATCCAGAGTTCTAGAAGCGATGGAGTAATTGAAGGCAGATTCGGCATCATCTCGGTTTTGGGGGCATTTTTCGCGCAGGAAATTATCGAGATGCTTGAAAAAGTGATAATCAGTGGGCGAGAGGTCCGGTGAATATGGCGAATGAAACAGAGTCTTGTAACCCAATTCGTTCAGCTTCTGCAGGATCAGTTGTTCAACAGTGTTGTCATGGAGGGAGGATTGGTCCTTTCATATTGACCTATCTCAGGCGCATGCGTTGATTTGTCAATTTTTCGGTAGTAATTCTCCGGCATAATTGTTTTGCCTGGATCCAAGAACTGTGATGGATGAGACCGACCGCAGTCCACCAGTCAACACAACCTTTGTTTTTGGTGCAATTCCGGCTTTAGGAAAGTGTTGTGGGGCTTCTCCCGCATCCAACCACTGTGTTGCATATCGCCATTGTTCGTAGAGGCTCGGCTTCTCATGACACGTGACAATCTGTTTAAGAAATTGGTCGTTTTTGCTGCGCATAAGGAGCGTAGAAGAAACCTCAAACGACGATTTTTCATGCAAAACACTTTTATCCAACTGTTTTTTTTTTACTTCTCTATTTTTTTTTAAATGCGAACGACTTGAATGGTCCACCTCGCATTCAACAACAACTTCTTGTGTAGTTTTACGAGTATCATCTTAAACTAAGGTTTCAAATATTCGTTATAAACGGCAGTCGCCCGGCCGCGACATTTGAACTTTTCTAGGGTCTCGGCACCATTGCGCATTTTTCTAACTACTATCACACGTTCGTTAGTGGTTCCTAATACATCATTGATATTCTGAGCTGTCCTGGCAGATTTTCGGCATAGTTTGACCCTGAACAGAAAATTGTGCGGAAAATCGTGTGGATTTTGTCTATACTGTCGAAACGCTTTCAAAAAATGAATAGAGGAAATTTAGAACGGTAACGAATAACACGATTTGATAGAGCGAAAATGATAGATTACATGGTTATATATACCAATGAATTAACTCAGAAATCATATATATAAGTAACATATGTGAGGAAACGATACACTTTTTGCACCAACCCAATAATAATAATTGCTGAGAAAATAAAACGGATGGCGTGAAAAAACTATACAAGAATATTAAGGAAAGCCTGAAATACATAAATTAATAGACGTGAGCTACAAACAATAACGGGCTATAGTATAGACACTGCAACAGTATGTGTTAGAGCAATATCACATGAGTTCAAGGCATCTGAAATGAGATATGTTTAAGCTAGTTACCAAGAAAAGATGCAGTGAAAGTCGGGAAAGGTTAAAAATGATGGAAAGACCGAGAAGGGATAGGACTAACTATACCAACCTCTGGATGAGTACGAAAAACACTTGACGTTTGAGAAAGCTTACTGACACCAAAATTCATGAAATAAAGTGAACACCAATTGTAACAGAGCGCGTATGAGCACGTGTAAGAAAAGCAGCCGCATCCGAAGGGTAGCTATCTAGCGAAAATATTAGAAGCAGCAGCAGTAAAGTCCGTATGTAAATAAGCATTTATGCACGAACGTACGTCAAAAGAAAAAGTAAAGGCACCACGCAGTTAAGAGAGAAGCGAAGTGCGGTTTGGGTCAAATCGACGTGTGAAAACAAGGGGGATAAAGCACTGGCCAGGTAGGCGCAAGATAAGGAGGAGGAATAGACTTTGAAAACGCGCATGTGTGGGCAAATATCTTTGGAATATCATTAAATTCGTAGATTTGGAAGAAGCATTTGTTTGCATTAGAAAAGTGATATTTATTGTTGTTTGTTTATTGTGACATTGCACAATAATCGTTGTCACACAGAAACACGTGGCTAACTATAACTGATGGTTTTCAAATAAGAATTTAATAAGTTCTTTCTGTTTTTTTAGATATTCAAATTCATCCAATTTAAAATATTGTAAGAAATTATTTAGTTGATGTCTCGCCATCAACTATGCACTCTCTTAAACGCTTATCCTCATGTGGTTGAGGTATCGGTAACAGGTGACCTAATAGCACATAAGGCAAATTTCGCCTTTATTTCGGCTTCTTAGTAGAACAAACTGGAAAGAAGAATCCAAATTTGAGTCATTTGCATGAAACTCTAGATACTTAGCTAGAGTTGATAAAAATATAAAACACAGAAGAGTTGATAGAAATATGAGAAAATACGCATAATAAATCCATACATATCTGACAAGTTGGAATATAAAATAAGCGCAATATATACGTATGGCTTAAAAAGGTGTCAGCATTGATTTAAAGAAAAATAAAACTCTCCGTAGTATAAAACATTTTGACACATTGAAAGGCTGAATAAAAAAATCTAAAAGAACTAAAGTCGAGAATGCATTGTTTTCCTTTAAATTTTGTCTTGAATAAGAGCCATTCAAATCCTACTGCTATTAACAATGCAATGCAAATATTTACTAAAATTTGATTTGTTAAAAAAAACGCTGATTTAAAACAAATGAAAACAATAATTAAATGATAATGCGAAATAATAGCAATGACGACAACGACTTATAAAATGGAGACTACCTCTATCGTATGAAATAATGAAGTTAGTTTTGATGCGATTTTAGTAGCAAAACAGAATATACAAAAATAATCGTAAATTTTATTCTTAAATTTAAATAACGTCCACATTGTTTTTTATACAAAATACTCAAACAGTGTAAAAATATAAACAAGTAACCAAATAAATTTTAACAGCTGAAGCACATTACACATCGTACTGTTTGCTTTTTTTTAAAAGTATGTGTCGTTTTAGTCATGGGTCGATATAAAGGTTAAATCATAAACGTTTACCCGCTACAATATGTTTGGGCATTGCTTAACAATTTCAACTTTTTCTAATATTAGTATATATATATATGAGTACTTATACTTGTTAAAATAAAGAACGAACATTTTCGATTACATGTAATGCGACGACCAGTCGTCTTATTTAAACATATATCCTTCTCAACACATTGCATGACTATTTAAATCGGTTACTTGCACACCGTTCGATAACATACCACTATATATATATATTGACATAACACAGAAAACGGTCTTTATATACTAACTGAGAAACACACAAGCATCGCCGAGAGAATTTTTATTAGTGTTTACTCTCGAGAAATAAGAGGATGTGACTTTTATAATATGTAAATAAATTTGTAACATAGCAGAAAAGAATATAAGTTGAAATTTAAATGTTGTGGGGAAAATGGCTTACCGTACAGACATCCTCATGTCTGTCTGGCCTGTGAGTCGCAGGCGTCGAGAAAGAAAGAAAGAAAGACAAAAAGAGTCCATCATGGCGGTCGTCGCGTTTTATAGTGAACGAAGTCTCGCGAGATCAAGTGCGCGTGCCTTATAAAACAGGTAACTTGTCGGTGGAAAAGGAAGGAGAAATCATTTTGTTGCAATATTTTGGACATATAATGGGGTATGATCCCACACAGTCGGACGATTCTATTTATAAATGATGATGCTAGTAACTGACGAATCGAATTAATTAAGGTTCTGCTACCAACCAATCAGAAACCAGAATTTCTCCATAAATATTAAACCTTTTTCCGTAGCAATTTCACATGTTTTTTTTTCGTCCAGACACGGTAAGAATATTTTGCTCTGTGGAACTGTCTACTACAAACAAGTCATCTCTCAGGACTTGTGTGTAACAGCGAACCATCTGAAACTGTTCTGTCTACTGCAAACCAGTCACCTCTCCAAACTTGTTTAGAACAACGAACCATCGGAAACTTTTCTGTCTACTGCTAACCAGTCACCTCTCAAAACTTGTTTAGAACAACGAACCATCGTAAACTGTTCTGAAAACTAAACATGGCTTACACTTCTAGATATTTGACGTTTGAGAAGCGGCAAAATCCGATGGAAGGATTTGTGTGAGCAGTGATTTTTGCCTGTTGATTAACTGCAAGCTATTTCGGCCCATTTTTTTTGCAATGGACAAGTTTGATCTGAGATTCATACCGGAGTTCGACGGCTCCTATGCCGGACCTTCGGTAGGGCCCATATTCCGTTTATTAACAGCTCGGGCATGAACAAACTCTGGAGGAGGTTTGGCACTACACGCAGCCTTTGCCACGGACTCTTTTATTGCCTAGAGGCAGTTCACCGAACGGCGGCTTGGGTTGGATGAGACGGTGGACGTCTACCTAGCGGATTTAAAGAGATTAGCTGCGCCGTTTAGTGGAGTGACTGAACGCATATAAAGTTGTGTCTTTCCCACAGGACTCCCGGACGACACCAGCCGACTGATACAAGCATCGTCAAGGCTTAGCGAGATTGGGTTTCAGGAATTGTTGGCTAGAGCTCGCAATATTTTAAACGAAAAAGACGCAAAGCCAGTGCTAGCAGCAGCAGAAGAAACGTTGCCTAAAGGAGAAGTGCTTTTCAAAAGAACGCTTGGAAAACTTATCAGTATGGGCTGTATTTAAGAATTCAGGTGAAAAGTCATCTCCTCTCAGTACAGACCAATAAGTCTCCTGTGTGTCATGAGTAAGTTGTGTGAATTCATATTACATAAAGGAGTAGTCAACCACCTCAGCAGAAACATTCTTCTTAGTGACATGCAATATGGTTTCCGCTCCGCAACATCTACAGCAGATGTGCTAACACTTATATCTCATAAAGAAATTTCTGACAAAACGCCCTCTTAAGTAAGACACTCTATCAAATCTCTAATACTAATGATTACTACACTACTATCTCATTGATTACTGTACACGCAATAACCCTTATCCCTGAGTGGCCTCCGGACCTTGATAGGTGTGAACTCCATGTAAAATTAAAATCTACTCCATTAGAGGATGGCGTAAGCTGTTATAAATGTGGCGGGCCAAACCACTTTTCTAGGGACTGCCAAAGCAGAAGCAGTGAAAAGGACACGTCTGTTCAGGAAACACCAAGACGCATGCGTTGCTACCGGTGCAGCAAGCTCGGTCACCTTGCAAGGAGTTGCCCGGGAAACGGACAAGGGGAGTAAATTATAGCGCCAGTATTCTCCCCATATCATTGAAAAATAGGGCGTTACCCGCAGTGAGATTGTGCGTGAACGGGCGTGAATGCTTTGCACTTGTAGACGCAGGGTGCACGCAGACCCCCCTGTGCAAGACATGTTGTGACGCATGGGACAAGAAAAGGATTCCAGTACTGACAGTCGACGGGGGCACGCTAGCCTCTTGTGGAGTTAGTGTCATTCGTACACGTGCCGATGATGGGGCTACAATAACCGTACGAACCCTGGTTGTGAGCGGAGAATTTCTTGGTTATGACCTGCTATTAGGAATAGACGTTATCAAAGATTTGAATGGTGCCCGTATTGATGATAAGGGTAAAGCACATTTCTTTAACACCTTCCCTGCTCTGAATGCATCCATGAAACTGGAACAGCCTGACTTTCATGCGGAATTCGACCAGCGTACGAGATCCTGGACAGTTTCTTGGAAATGGCCGGACGAGCAGCCACCCGGGAAGTTGTACAATAGGGTTCCAGTATATAAAATTCCCCCTGGAGTTCGTGGAGAATACGAGAAGGAACTACAGACTTGGGTAAAAAAATGGATGGCTAGTTCCCTATCTAGAGAAGGAATTTGGCTCCCCAAAGTGTCTTATCCTGTTAATGACGGTTATCGAGCATAATAAACAGAAGGTGAGGCCGGGAACAAAACGAGCACGTGAATGCTTTTACAACGCGCGCGGATGTATGTATCGAGAAGTTGAGGAAATAGCGGCAAGCAGGATCTAATGTCTGTGCTGGATCTTCGTAAAGCATACCTTCAAGAGCATGCCCCTCAGTCACTATGGCCCTATCAAACGGTGCTCATCAAGGGAGAAATGTATTGCTTAACCCGCATGCGATTTGGACTGAATGTGGCAACATAAATTTTGCAAAGGATTGTTGACGCTATATTGACTAAGGATGAGCGCATTCAACGGACAACATCTGCATATATTAACGATCTGTATGTGAAGAAATTGTGCCTGCAACGCGCGTAAAAGAACATTTTCACAACTTTGGCCTTCCCCGCACGGAACCAGAAAAGCTACGGGACGGTGCAAGAGTGCTCGGCTTGCCGGTCTGGGAAGAAGATAATATCCTGTGTTTGAAACGAGGCAATGGAATCCCAGGTATGACCTGTGTTTTCACGCGACATAACGCATTTTCATTGTGCGGCAAGTTGGTTGGACACCTTCCTCTGGGTGGCTGGTTTCGTATTGCAGTGGCATTCATAAAACGGAGAATCTCTGACGTCACCACCGGATGGGATGAAACAATTTATGACGCCCCTCTCAATACAATGGTCAGATAGGTCCTCACCAGAATGCACAAAGAAGATCCAGCACGGGGCAGATAGTGTGTTGACAGCCAGGACCATAGTATATGGGTTGACGCAAGCTCTCTTGCCATTGGCGTGTCATTAGTCCATGATGGTGCCGTAGAGGAAAACGCTTGTTGGTTGCGCCCAGAAAGGACTCCCAACACATAAACCTGGCAGAACTCGATGCAGTGATCAAGGGAATAAACTTGGCAATCCTTTGAAAGACAACCACCCTCCGACTATTCACAGATTCTGCTTGCGTTCATAAGTGGATTTCAGACACTCTTACCGGGCGGGCTAGAGTGCGAACTAAAGCAACGAGCGAGATGCTCATCCGTCGACGGCTCAACACGAGCATGAGTCTGGTGAACGAATATGCACTATTTATGGAGGTGCCTCTGGTCAGACTCAGCATAAATAAGGCAGATTGTTTAACAAGGATACCTCCAAGATGGCTTGATGCCATAAGAACTGTTGAACGTACGCAACATCCCTGTGCCGCATCTATGCTCCCTTGTCAATCTAATCGGATTAAGGAAATCCACTAACAAAGCGGGCATCCTGGAGTCAAGCGGATCCTATATTTCGCTAAGTTGGTTTAACCAGAAGTGCAAAGGGCAGACGTCATTGAAGTAGTCAAAAACTGCGTGGAATGCCAGTCTATTGACCCGGCACCCGTTCGCTGGGAAAAGGGGAAGTTGGAAGTTAGGAGCCACTGGTGCCGGCTAGCGATAGACATTACTCACTACAATGGCGAGGATTTCCTGACTCTCATCGATTGTGGTCCATCAAGGTTTGCCATATAGCGTATGCTGCGTCGGCAAGATACAGTCACTATTGCCCGTCAACTAAATAATATTTTCCTTGAACGTGGACCTCCAACAGAGATATTGCTCGACAATTGTGCTGCATTTACCAGTGAGCAGTTTAGGAAGTTTACTGACAGTTGGGGAATACATCTGCGATTTCGATGCGCCCACGTACCTAGTGGAAATGTGATCATTGAACGGAATCATCAAACCGTCAAAACGATCGCGGCTACATCAGGCTGCACGGTGTTTAGGGAAGTTTATTTTTACAATATAACCCCGAAAGATGATGTTTCGCCTTATACAGCGCCGGCTGATACATTGCATAGGTATCACATCAGAATGAAGGGCATAGGGACGAACCGGCTGCCTGAACTGGAAGTAGTCGGAGAGAGAGTGAGGAAAGGGGATATTGTGTTGATCAAACACCCGCGAGGCAAGTGTACGACATGGTATGGTGTCGGGCAAGTCACTGAAATAATCAGACCACAAGTGGTGCAGGTTGACGGCGTGCCCCGTCATGTTAAAAACATACGGTTAGTAACGCAACCATCACTAGACGACATGAGCGAATCAAAGTCAGAATCTAACGAGGCATCGCTCTGGATTGCTGCACTGCCATCAGACAGCGACTCTGAAATTAGTAGCCTCCAAGACAACATAGAGAGTAGTAGCCTCCCAGAAGAGACAGAGATGTTCGACCCTCAGACCGCAGACGAAAGCACAAGTGAAGATGAGGCGTGATTCGCCCCTCCCCTCGAATAAGCACCGGGCGAAGACGATCACCACCCGTTGCCATTTCTGTGATCATGAGATCAGGGGAGGATGGCTTACCGTACAAACGCCCTCGTGTCTGTCTTTCCTGTGAGTCGCACGCGTCGAGAAAGAAAGAGTCCACCATAGCGGCCGTGACGTTTTGTAGCGAACGAAGTGTCGCGAGATCACGCGCGCGTGCCTTATAAAATAGGTAACTTGTAAGTTGGAAAGGAAGGAGAAATTATTTGACGTTTGAGAAGCGGCAAAATCAGTTGGAAGGATTTGTGTGAGCAGTGATTTTTGTCTGTTGATTGATTGCAGAATCAGTATTAATTATTTATTGCAATTATCTTGGCATTTACCAAGAGGTGAATGTTTTGTCACAAACATTGATTTAATTCTATTAATCTTATGCATGGATTAAGTTAAGTATTGGCCGTAAGTTGATGGATCTAATATCATCTTATGAGCATATGCTCGCATTATAAATTGCTCCACATGAGAAAAACATGCTCAATTATATAATATACTAGCAGGGTCCACGTTCCAACGTTGCCGGGTGGAAATATGACACAAATCCAAAACAGCTACGGTGATCCCTTCCAAACTAAAAAAAAATTAATTATCTAGTGGATTATTGCATGTGAGTCACGTACATTATTGACTCTAGATAAAGGGGGCACAGATAGATAGCGGCAGTTGCTAGTGGTAAATATTCATGGCTCCAGTAATAAGTGAGTACTGGCGGCATTGGAAAAAATGAAAGCATCTAGCTTCCAATGTCTTGCATTATCTGTAAGTAAAAGCTAACGGAATCTACCGGCTGTCAACGTTGGCAATTAGCGTTATTTTAGGGCGGTTACTTGCTGTTACAACTATCACTGTCGGTGTATGGCGGGCAGTATCGATCACTGTTATCTAGAAGCGTCACTGCCATCTAGTGGCGGTTATGACTGTGATCATTTAAGGTAGTTACTGTCAGTTGATGGAATTGGTGTACATTGATAGGTACTAGCGGACATTAGTAGGAATTGACAAGCACTGTCAAACATTGTCAGTTATGACTGTATTGACGCAGTTACTTGTTAACACTGCCTTCCTTTAACCTATATTTGCCCTAATCGACAAGTGTTGATAAATTGCGGTTATGTTATACCTAAGCACGTGATTTGTAAGTATAAAAAAATACGGACAGTTCCAATGTTTACATATTACGTTCACGCAAACTTATACTTTATGCGGTAGGTATTGTTTAATCAATTGTTTGCTGCCTCTCATATAAAGGCTGGGTCATTGAATAATAAAGATATTTTTCAGCATGATCCGTATGCTGCATGAGTACGCATGTGTAAAATGGTAAGAGCCTGAATGTAGTGCGGCATGTTCATGTATACATAATTTGTAAAAGTATAAATCTCTAAAAAGTATTATTTATATTTGCTTTTGTTTTTTTAAGCTTTCCTTTCTTCATCTCTATTCGTAATTCTTATATATATATATATATATATATATATATATATAATTTCTTAAATAAGTAAAGTTCTGACACGTGTAAAATATAAAACAAAATTATAAATTGTACGGTAAAAATAGAAGCATTGTGACTAGAACTAAGCTTGAATCTTATAAATAGATTAGGGTGTATAATGACGATAACAATGAGAAAGTAAGCCATAAAGAAAATGGGATGTAATTATATGGATCGCTTTCAAGTATTTTCCTGAATGTAAAAGAGGATAGACACATTTCTAGAATAATTCATTATAATTTGTATGTATTCGGATAATTCTCAATAAGCATCAGGACAGAAAAAATCTCGAAGCAATAAAAGGTAAAGGCCAAATGAATAGCGAGGTTGTAATGGTCCTGGGTTGATATGAGGTGTAAATAACTAACAAACCGAAAGCATATAATGACCTGAAGAGACAAAAAATGAATCATAAAATATCCGAGTAGAAAAAGATAAGTCATTGAAATTAATAACATATAATACAAACCAAAGCAATAACTACTTATACATTATCTAAAGTAACTTATTCTGGAGCTTTCGTAAAAGCCAACAAAGAGAATAATAAAAAGACTTCCATGGCAAGAAGTCAGATAAGCTAAATAAGAACAGAAAATGATATGGAATCCGTAGATAAGTAATTATTGTGCCTATGTCAAGGAATAGTCTGTGGACGAAGGTACGAACAAAATAACGACAGAATAAACTAATGTAAGTAATTACCAGCCACAGTATGACTACAAAATATACTCTTTGAGAAAATGTGCAAGTGACTATATTTTGTACCCGCACAAAAATTACACATGCCAAACAAGTATTGGAAAGGAACACCCATAACATTTTTAGACTATTGCAATATACACTAAGAAACTCATCCCATAAAAATGCCACATGTTGTTGAAATCAGGACGAACAGGATTAAACTGCAATACAATAGTTTTTCATCCCAACATTTCATAAATTTAACCTAGGTGAGAAAAAATTATTTAACGTCAAGCGGTGTTTAGAATCTGGGGTTGAAATGGAAAGAATTTAGCTTCGAAAACTTTTTCGATTAAGCTAAAAAATGTATTGTTTAAACACAGCATTAGCCCGTAGTTTGTGTTATCTAAATGTAAGACGCACGAATAAAACATATCTGTATACTTTAAGATAGAGTCGTTTAATATGTTAATGAACTTAGCAGAATATGCCCACTTTCATTTCTACTAAAAACATATTGTATTTTATTTAATCTTAAATTCATATTTTTAGAAAAATGCTAAAACATGATGATGAATTCTAATCACTTCTAAAATAATCAGATAAACACATTAACCAGAGAACAAATACATGTTTAATTCCGCTTTAAATGTGCATATTTTAAAAGAATTCCACCATTTTCTTGCAATGTACACTTTAAAAAATGGTTTTTAAACAACCTCAAACTCTACGAAAATGATTTATTTAATTATCAACGGAAGGTAATAAAAACATAACCTATTTTTATATTGCAATCATGTTGACAACGGAAGTGTATGTTATTTTCTTTTATGAAAGCAGAATATTAGCATGTGTTAAAAACAACTGCTAAAATTAAATACTAGGTGAATTGACAGGAAAAAATAATGCAACTTATTTTAATAGCGAAAAAATTAAACTCATTAGGATAAACGCCCTCATTTAAATGATAAAACCACATTTTCAACAAAATTTTCCTCTCCGTTCATTTACAAAAGAGTTAGCCTTTGCGGGAAATAAAGAATAACTGATTATTTTTTCAATTAAAATTTACAGTTGTCGATATTGAACACACTAAGAATAAAACGCGTTTAAGAAGGTGTAAATATGAAGTTTTCAACCAAATCCATTTCTCAAAACATTATTGAATTTATTCTATTATCTAAATGAACACAATTTTTGCTGTTATTTTTTTCACATAGAAATCCGCCTTTTCTTGCTAATGGAAAGTAACACATTCTGCATTAAATATGAGACAGAAACTAAAAGATAGTTTTCTTGCAAGTTTAAACAGGAATAGAGAGTGAGATGATTCAATAAGTCTAACGGTTAAAAAAATACATTTTACTGAATTGTTTCAAATGTTAATGGATTTTTCAAAAGAGTAAAGAAAGGCCTACATTTGGTAACAGAAAGGGACAACCAAAGATATGAGCATTTCAATATCCATTCTATTTACGAGTATATATATATATATATATATATATATATATATATATATATATATATATATATAATCGTGATAAGACACTGATTAGAAATCAGATGAAAGATCATGATAGATATTACTTGAAGTAATACTTTCAGCCCGGAGGACATTGTACTCCTTCCGATAATGGATTACCCAGGTTGTATCAAATTCCCTTTTCCTATAATTATTTCCATATAATTATCATTAATAACTTAAAAACTATTTTCAATATTTGTGCTGAAAAGTAAATAAGTGTCTATTAACAGCTGAACATTTTGCTAACTGCATTTCATTTCCTCTTATGATGTGAACCTTTATTGAAAATCCATGGATTACAGAAATCAGCATAACCCCTTCTATATATTCCTTTTTTCAAGCAATAAATTCCTTATTCGAATATATTTGTGTATATGTTGTTTTTTTCAGAATTTAAATATAACCACTAAACTTATATATATATATATATATATATATATATATATATATATATATATAATATATATATAAAATTGAACGCCTGTGTGTGTTTGGTCATGAATAGTCTCCTATATGGTTGACTATTATAGAAAACTGACCCCATATAATGATAGAAGATGTATCGAGACACAGGAATGGGTATGTTTGATCTGGCATAATGATGATTCATTGAAATTGTGGGGTCTGCGTACGCGGCTGGTCCACAAAGTATGGAAATAAACAAAATTAAAATTAAAAAAAAACGTTTACAAGTGTTTTTGATATATATAATACTTTGATAAGTATGTTTTAACTTAAATAGGGATGGTATAATAAAATTGTGGGGTCTGCGTTCGCGCCTGGCCTCCATAGAATGGAAAAGGCACACACTTTAATAGAGACTTTTTTTGTTATATCTATCTGGGTAAGTATACTTTGATAATTATATTTCAGTTTGAAGAAATATGGTATAATAAAATTATGGGGTGTACGTTCGCGCCTGACCTCCATAGAATGGAAACATGTCACAAAGTTTAATAATGTTTTTTTTTAAATATAGACCCACAGAATATTGTGATAAGTGTTTCAGTGTGAACAGGTATGATATAATAAATTATGGGGTTTATCTATTTTATTTTTACTTTCATCATATTTTGCTTTGGTTTTGATACCCCCAAATTCGAAGCTATCTCTTTACACCCCTTCCTTACATAGCCTATCATACTTTCATAAATCAGAGTCCATTCTCTGTTGGCCCTTTTTTGAACTCAGTCAAGGTCGGGTACTTTTGCAATTGTAGATATAAATCTTTAAAATATGTATATATGTAAAACTTTTGCTTAATTAATAAAGTTATTACTGGAAACAATATCAATAGATTAATTTATTAGTTTAGCATTAAAATAAATATAAATACATGTGTTTAGATTTTAGAGTTTGTAATGATATCTAACTAAATATATATGGACTACATATGAATTAGAAACTTATAAAATATTAAATAAACTATTTTATTAATCTATATAAAAGTCAATACGGGAATGTAAGTTTGGAGACTTTACTAAAAATTCAAAGAGAACGCAGTAAAATGTAAAAAAAGTAATTGCAAATTCCCTCCCAATTTTCGCATTTAGTAATCATGTAAAAAATCTTTATGTTCTATTAAACTTTATAAGTGTATTTTATTCTGATCGGTCGCAATAAATGTATGGATGGATGTAATAATTAAACGATCAATTTTGTTCTACGAAACACGTGCCGTCAAAAATTGTGCGTGTCAACATACTTACATGAATGAATAGTAAGATAGTCATCAAATTGAAATTTGGAATATAGAATTTTGTCATTTAATTCTTAATTCAAATACGCTAAGTTTTATAAATTTTAAAAATTAACAAAAATTGTAAATAAAAGAATTGATATGAATTGAAAGTGAAATATAATTAAAGAAACATATCTCCACATATATAAACATTTGATTGATTATATTATTTGTATATATTATTTAAGATTATTAATATTTTATAAAGAATGTACAATTTTATTTTCTTTGTATTTATTTACTTATTAGTTTATTTAGTCAGTTGTATTTTTCATTTTCCTTTTCATTATATGTTTTACTTATCTTATTATTTACATTTTTATTTATTTTCCTTTTTCTTTTCGACCTAAGACAACGGATATTTGAGACGCAGTACTAAGGCTTTTAAACGACACTTGAAACACTATGCTGCTGATTTAAACAGAAAACTCTAAAATAATTACATGACCCGGTTTAAGGCATTGAAGAGTTCATGTCAATTCAATTTATATATAATGGCGGCTCACATATGTGGGGAAAGTAATACGCGAAAAAGCTCTGACGAGTTGGCTACACAACGATTTATATTTTTTCCTGATTATCCAATATTATCTTTAGACCGGAAGAGTGTATCCCATAACAGAAAACAACTAATACACATTTTACATACCAGGCAACAGTAAGAAGTACATCTCGAAGTAGTGAGCATTCTCCCATTATTATTCAGCTAAGACAAGAGACGAGAATTAATTCGTCCACGAGCTTTCACAGGTAATAGTTGATTATGTACATATCGAGCCGGTAAGGTTTATTTTTATATTGATCGTTTTCTTCATTGCAAATTTCTGTTACAGTTGCAACTATTATTTTTAAATTTCAACTATGATATTATATTTTGTAGGGATGCAGTCAAAGACGAAGGATGTGATATACAGACGTTTAAATTTTTCCAAAGCAACGCTATGTTTCCTGCAATTTTTGTAGCTTTATTTATAAGCTTTACTCTTTCTCCCTCTTTAATTATATATATATATATATATAATGTGTATTTATTTATTATATATATACATTTTCCCTGCGAACTTTTCTATCTTTTTCTATCAGCTTTAGTCTTTCTTCCTCTCTAATTTTATATATATATATATATATATACATATATATATATATGTATGTATATATATACACATACATATATATAAATATATATGTATATATATTGTGTGTTTATGTATTATATATATATATATATATATATACATACATATATATATATATATATATATATAATTTAATTATCCTCGAAAAAATCTAGGGTCGTAACCCTGACTAATGTTGGCAAGATTCTAAGCCTATATCTAGCATGTAAGGTTATCCAAGAAATATATATATATATCTATCTCTAGCATGTAAGGTTACCTAAGAAATAATTTTACAAGTGTGACTATAGTTTGAATTATATTTTTATTTTGAAAGCTGTGATCATCCTTTCTCTCGCCCAATGAAATGTAACAAGAGTCTTATGCTTTGCTCATTTAAAAAGGGGTTCATCTCTACAGTAAAATAAATACCTTTAAATTTACGATTTTCACTCTAGGAATATCTTTTCCTTAAAAGCTTTTATATTTCAAAATGAAATTCTAGAGAAAATAATTTACACATGGAAAAATAAGTTATTTCTTTTCACTTAACCCATAAGTTTAGACTCTGATATGTTCTGAGTTCTCTCCATTTTGATGAAAGCATAAATTATTTGGTGGAAGATTCCATTTTTGTTTACATGTCTCATTTTTTAACAACCATGTGTGGCGTTATCCGATCTTTTGCTTAACACTGTTTCTTAGGGTTCTCTACATTTCTCTATGTAGATATATGCTATAAGAAGCAAAGTATGTGTTCATTATCTTGAATATCTTCTACTGATGAGCTTTGTTTACTTAGAGTCGGCTAAGAGAAAAAGAAATACCTTTTTTCTCTGATTTAGTTTTAATAAACATTGTAAAGACTCCTATGTGGAGATTTGTTTCTGAAACATGATACTAATGTTTTTTAATAATTAAACATTAATGCATATAGCTACTTATATATAAAACCCACTTTGTGTGTGTGTGTGAGGTCATTTCAGAACCAACCAAATACCAGACATTTTATAGTGCAAGACATATACTAATCGACTGTACACTCCTTGCATTAATTCACCAATAATATTACAAAGTACAAAACCAAAATCTATTCTTGAAAATACTAGCCTTTCTTCGCAGAATAGCTTTGCTAAACAAAATTAAATTTTACAATATTTTAACATTGTTATATAAACATTAACAAAAATATATCACTTTGAATACGGTTATACATAATAAATCTTTCATATGATAAAATTCATGGCTTCTATTCACACATCCTTTACACAAACAAAAACTTCTTTTTCGTTTACATTTTAGAAACCTGGACTTATTTTTCCTACATTAGAAGGAGATGGGACTTTATTAAAGTAATATACTTAATACGAAGATAAGACTTTAAGTAATATACTTAATATCTATAATTACTATAAACTCGCTTGTACTGAAAATATGGCTTCCTTGCTATCTATAACAAACCACGGATTATAGTTTGCCTTACTTTCAATTATATATGTACCTGAAATATATATAGTGATCTTAGATACGTCACTAAGACTATTTCTGAATAGATACACAATGCATCTTTCCTGAACTAATTTACTGTCTTTAACTATGAATTCCAACACGCTACGTACTAATAATTTCTCATTACGGTACAAACACTCCTCTCTTGCGTGCTACGTATATCCAATATATGCTTATCCTTCAAGACGACTGCCATTGTCTGATTTGTATGTTACATAAATAAAAAAGAAAAAAATGAATTTTTTCTATAACTAAACTTTACTTGACTATAAATTCTAAAAATTAATTTTACTGTATTCTTTAAGTTAATCCTCTCCTACAAAACAAATATTCTACTCTACTTCCCAAGCTGCTACTAACACTCATACATTACACACGCCGTGGAGGTTTTAGCTTTCAGCCCTTAACCTTCGCACGCTGACTGATTGGCGGTCACTATCACTAAATATCTACACATGTCTACCGCTAAGGCATGCGTTATTTTATTCTTACCCAGGTAGATACTTACTAGCTAAAGTCTGCACTTAGCTTTATAGCAATCTACATTACATAGCAATAGCTGTCTTTTCCTTAGTTTTGCAATGATAAATATGATAAATACAAAAACTGAACCGATACTCTGTAATGCAAAGTACAATTAGCGATTTTTAATAGAAAGCTGAAGATATCTTCATTAGACGTGGCAACATACTTAAAACTTACAACCTCCATATATTCGCATCTGCTGGAAATCTGTCCATATATATATTTACTTTATTATGCATACTGAACAAGCCATAGCTTATAATTTTACTTCTAATTTATACATGTACTGTATTGTATTTCATATAAAAAATGTCGTTACTTATATCTGACAGCATAGATACATCACTTAACGCTCATGCCATCTACAATATCCAGAGCATGGACAACCGGATTTTAAACTAAATCTTAATGTCAAACCATTCTGTAACGCATTATCCTATTCCTAAGCCAACATACAAATAAAACAATTCTAAATTTAAAGGGAAAATATTAAACCATATATTATCTCCTTTCAACTAACCTGTTGCAAATATAGCTGCTTCCACTGCATGAAATTTTATTCACCCCCTCCTCCAGTAACAATGTCATAGCGATGTCCCTTAATCACTTTGAGGAGTGTAATTTTTCATTAGACATATAACATTTACATACTAACCCAGTAACATTAACTGCCCACGTAGGGTTGCAGTCATATCTGGATTAGGACCTATGCACGGGTCAAACCCTCTCGGTGCTGATAGACCCGTAGATCGTCCCAGGTTCCGTCTAGGAGAAAGAAAACTCTGAAGCTACAACTAAGGGAAGGGAGGCCTCTCCAGTCTTGGATGACATCCTTCCTAGAGCTGGTGACTCATGCAGATTACCGGTCTGCAAACCTAAACTGCTTAAGGAGTAGATAGGAACTATCTATCGCCCGGCTTCCATAATGCTTCTTTGCCTATTAGCCAGGCGTAGAAGTCAAAGCACAGAGATCTTTTTTCCTGACTAGGACAATTAACGCCATTTTCTCCCTCTCCCGACACATCCCACCCCCCTCTAAACTGGGCACTTGTGAGTGCTTGAACGCCATAATGCCAGTACAAGTAGATTGGGTTGACCATTGTCTGATGGGTTGAGGGTACCGGGTTGACAGTTCAAGGCTGCTGTTCCCGACTGGTAGTACAGGACCCTAACTCTTTGGTAGCGCTAAGAGCAACTGCTCAATCAACAGTTGAATTATATCAGGATGCTTATAGTGCCATGTCGTGCATGGAAAGGGACTCTGCACACATCCCCGGTGGGCTTTCCTGAGGCCACAGTCCTAGTAGATTGAAGGTTAGCTGATGGTCTACTTGTGTTTCATGCCTGGTATTCTGCATAATCACTTGTTTAGAATCCCTTATCTAAACTGAAACTCTTTAAAAAATAACAGTACAATCTAAAATTACCCCTAGACCAGGAAAAACTCAAACAAAATCAAATTGCCTCCTCCCTTGAGGCTTGCATTTACGAACTAATTTAAATGATGCTGAAGCATTTCTCCTAACAAACATCACGGATATCTTAGCACTCAGTGAGACTAACCTATACTCCTCAACTTCCTCTAACTACTTTAACATAATTGGATATCTCCCACTCTGCCGTAAGGACTCTGATAGACATATGCGCGGGTTTGGAGTCTATATTCGAAACCCCCTCCCCTTCACTAGAGAAACAGAACTAGAACCAGACGCCCAAACCTTTATGTGCTTTAGACTTAACATGCAACATAAAATTAGTTACTTTTATTTTCTCTACCGCTCTCCCTCGATCTAGGACTGTACCCTATTAAACAAAGTATCTGACAGCATAGACACAACACTTACCCTCGACACTAGCGCACAAGTGCATGTATTTGGAGACTTCAATGTCCACCACAACAACTGGCTTGGATTTTCTACTTGCGCAAACGCAGCTGGTAGCACAACACATAACTTCTCTATACCTCATTCTTTATCACAGATGGTTACATTTGTAACCCGTTTCCCTGACCAGCAAGAACAACACGCACCACTTTTATATCTTTTTCTGACCACAGTTGTGATGATTGTGTAACGAACGCTCACATCCTACTTGGGGATGCTGATCATGTAGTGATAATAGTTGAAATTGTATAAACTCGTGAGCCAAAACGGAAGAACCATTGCTCAAAGCAACGAGATATTATGAGAAGGCTGACTGGGAAGCCATCAGTGATCTCATCAGAGACGCCCCATGGCGAAATATCCTTTCACTTCCTCCTGAACAGTGCGCAAATGAGACCACTGAATGGTTCAAAACAGCAATTGAAACACATGTTCCCACGCGGAAATTTTATAGCAAGCCTCGCTCTCCTCAATGGTTTACTTCCACATGTGCAGCTGCTATCGCGCAAAGGCAGCACGAGTACCGCAGATTTAACCGACATAAATCCAGTTAAAACAGACAGAAGTATATAGAAGCCAGAAGTAACTGTAAGAAAGAAATAGCGATAGCTTAGAGAGAATTTACTTCAACCACCAAAAAACGCATCAAAGCACAGAATTTAGGAACCCGTTACTTCTGGAAAATATACAACGGTGTAGTAAATAATGGGCAACCAACAATTCCCCCACTATCCAACAATCATGAGGTGGTTTACTCGGCAACCGAGAAAGCTAACATGCCTGCCAGTCAGTTTGCCTCCAACTCCAGACTGGACCCTTCTAACCACCCTTTCGCGGACTCTCCTTTGCGGAAAGACGCCACACCAGAAAATGTGAAAATTACCCTTTCTCAGGTGCATGCTATCATAAAAAATCTTGACACTTCAAAAGCATGAGGACCTGATCTCATCCCGGCTGTGCTATTAAAAAACTGCTCCGCCGAAATACTCGTAGCTCCATTCTTCTCCAAACTTTACAACCAATTCCTTAATGAATCTCGCTTTCCTGCCTGCTGGAAATCTGCTTCTGTGCTACCAGTTTTCAAGTATTATGGCGAAAGAACTGACCCAGTAAATTACCGCCCCATTAGCCTCCTTCTATTTTTTACCAACATAGTTGAGTCCATAACCAAGCTCTAGTTAATCATCTTACAGATGCTAAACGTTTAACCGATCAACGATATGGATTTAGGAAAGCCCGTTCCACAGCAGACATTCTAACTGTAATCTACGAGCGTAGATACCATTCACTTGACAAATCAAGGAAACGTATTTACCATTCACTGGACAAAGCGGGGGAAGGCAGAGCGGTAGCTCTAGATATATCTAAGGCTTTTGACAGGGTATGGCACGAAGGTCTTCTCAGGAAAATCAGATCATAAGGTTTCACTGAAGAATACTTAACATAATTAAACCCTTCTTAGATAAGAGAAAAATCCAGGTTGTCCTCGATGGTCCTACATCAAAACAATATGATATAAATGCGGGAGTGCGTCAGGAGTCTATCTTTGAACCTCTATTATTCCTAATATTCATAAATAACGTACCTGGCAAAATTGGCTGTGAGATGGGTATATATGCTGATGACAACAGGCTCTATGACATGCACGACAGGAAAACAAATGAAATATATCTAAAGAAATGGCAGATACACTAGAAGATGACCTCCAATCTGTAGTGGAATGAGGACAAAAATGGATGGCCACATTCAATGGTGCCAAGACTAAACTTGTTTCCTTCAATAACTACAAGAAACCTTCTCTATCACCAGTTGCAATCGCCAAATACTCTTTATCTGAAAGCACATCTTTTAAACTCCTGGGCCTAACGTTTACAGGAAAGATGAGTTGGAACAATTACATTGAGAGCATTGCCAGGACCGCTGCGAAAAAGGTAAGTAGAAAGCTACTAACGCCCGAAAGTATCCTGTACATCTATAAGGTCACCATTCGCCCATGTATAGAGTATTGTTGTCATATTTGGACCGCTGCATCTGCTACCAGACTCACACTACTAGACAAGGTTTAAAAGAGAGTCGCCGTCGTAATAGGCCCTGAACTGTCATCCAAGATTCAGCCTCTGTCCCATCGACGAAATGTAGCATCCCTCTGCCTGTTCTACAAGTACTTTAATGGTGAATATTCTGACGAACTACAAGCACTTGTACCCCCTGTACGTAAATACACACGGCAACCCCGACAAGCAGTAAAATCCCCCCTTCACAGTAGAGATCCCTAAATATAAGAGAGCCTTCTATTCCAGTAGTTTCTTCCTTAAAACCGCTAGAATTTGGAATTCCCTACCACGTTCCTCCTTCCCCAACTCTACTTACATGCAGAAGTTCAAGTGTAACGTGAACCGACATCTTGCTGCCCAACCCCACACCTCGTACCCCTGTAGCCTGTGTCCCTCATTGTAGCCCCTACATCAAAGTGGCAATGTACCTGGTTTGGGGTGAAAATGTGAAAAAAAGCAAGCCTGTACCATTAGTTAACTCCCATTATAACTAGACTGTAGTGCAGTTTTGCAAATGGAAAGTATTTGTTTATTTTGTTTGCGATATATTTTTACAAATAAAATTATTCATGTAAAAGAACATTAACACGGAAATCATAGTCCCGGATGAAAAATACAATCACACGCACACAGCAACATGTGCAGGCACACACACACACACACACACACACACACACACACACACACACACACACACACACACACATATATATATATATATATGTGTGTGTGTGTGTGTGTGTATGTATAACTTTTATTTATATAGACAATATTACATAGTTGTTACAATGATCATGCAAATATTTCGGAAGGATTGGTTTATTAAAAAACAATATATATATATATATATATATATGTGTGTGTGTGTGTGTGTGTGTGTGTGTGTTATGTGTGTGTGAATGTATGATAAAGCGGATGCACATATGAATAAATATTACTTTTATTTGTCACATATTGCTATAGATTAGTAATTGCTTTGTTTTGGTAATCGCATTTTATACTGTGTTGGCACTTTACCAATGATTTTTTTTTCTGAACAAGTGTCGTACAAAACATTTGGTGCCAGCAGAAGTAATTAACATCAAGATTAAAGGTTTACCTTCGGGGGAGTTTCTTTCATCTGATTAATATACGGATTATTTGATTTATCAATATCTTCTTAAATAACTGCTTAATCCAAACGAAATATTTAGTACATTTGTATTTTACATTTGATTATTTTAATTTGATATACTATACCTAACATTACATTTTGAAGTTGCGTTCATAAACTGATAAATAAATACCCGAAATATGCTAAGTTCAATTTCTATCAATATTATTATGACCAACACTTTTAAACGTGCAATTATATATGTTGTTTGGTAAAATCACCCATATTTGAGAACTAAATGGAATCAACTAGTCCTATGAATACCACCGATTTCAGACACGAAATTGAGGCATTCATACCATGTTTAACCGCATGCTACGAACACGTTCCTCTCATACCACTTTAGTTGCTCCTGTATTTTTTATAATAAATACATATTATATGTTATACACTTTACACTACTTGTGGTTTCTTTCATTTGTAACCCCTAGCACGGGTCTACAACAACTGGCTGACGAAGACGATTCAAGAACTTTCCGGATCAATCCACAAAAATTGCTAACAACAACTGCATGACTAAGATTAAGGAAACGGATTCACTCTAAAAAACAGCCATTGGAAGACAGCATTATACGACGAAAAGGATTCAAGAAAAAAAAACACGCGGATATTCGAAATATTCTTTCCTACACCCGTAAAAGTATTTATTTTTCAAAAGTTCGGTGACGAACAGGAAAAAAATATTTGTCAACGTTGGGACAAAAGCCAACATTCGAGCGTAAAAATCCTCAAACACGGGATAAAGAACACTTTGAAAAAAGGAAAACAATTTTTGCCGAAAAAATGAGTTAACAAAGACGTCGTAAAACACCCTTCTCTTACTGTTAAAAACGTAAAATACAAGCTGAAACAGAACTCACAAGACGAATTACGTAGAGAAATATTACTACTGAATTAACTAGACCAAGTTTTCAGTAAGTACAAAAAAACTTTTTCGTTCTAAAAAGCATGTCTTGCTGATACCTCTTATGGTTAAAAGGCATTAGAGTTGGAAAAAGGAAAACCCCTGCAAAAGTAAACGATTGGCAATAAAGAAACAAAACAAAGAAAAAACGAAGACAAAAGTTAAATTTAATCAAATATCTCGAAGAAAAACGAGGAAGAGAAAAAAAAGAAACGAACGAACAAATATTGGAAAAGCAGATAGATTTAGTGAAATTATTCGGGGAAACAGGAAAGAGAAAGGAAAGAAATGAATGAAAAAAAATTGGAATTGAAAACAATTACAATATGAGCAACAAAATCAGTCAGATAAAAAAATGGGTTTGATAACGCAAGTTTTAGTGAATAAGGACAGCGGAAAAGAAACCAGGACATCTTTTTCTCAAAATGCGATCTGGTCAGCTATTGATACATTTGACTATGCTCCCGGGGAAAACGTAACGTTTAGGGCATATTTCAGAAGATTTGATGACCTTCTTAAAATTGATTGCAGTGCATGAACGGATCAACAGAATGTTCGTTTATTGCTACGGAAGTTAGGTACACCCGAACATAAATTCCTGGACTATATTTTATCAAGAAAAACCAACGAATTTTCGTTTGACGAAACAGTCAAACTAATAATGGAGTTATACTGTCCAATGAGAAGCGTTTTTAATAAAAGATGGAAATGCATGAATCTTACACGTAACGGAGTCAGGGCTATAAGACATTTGCGTTTATTTATAAGCACCGTGACGATTTCAAATTGTCGTAATTAACTGCGGACAATTTCACAAATTCACACAGGGTTTTATAGCCACAAAAGACGCCGATATAAGACGTCGTGCTTAAAAGGAATTGAAATTAGAACCTGATTTGACGCTTCAGAAACTGGCTACAGATGGTCAACAGTTCGTGCAATGAAGCACGATTCCCGAAACATAGAGGAATTAGGTATCGCTCACATAAAAAAAAATACGCTTCAAAAATAAAGGACTCCCGACCGTCAGCAATTACTAACAAAGAGGAAAAAAGAACTCTTCACAAAATTATCAGGATATACAACATCCTAGGATCCCTTGTAACGAATGTGGAGAACCTCATGGGTACAATGCATTTCAGTACCAAAGGAAAAAAAACATGTAACCTATTACAAGGCCTGATATTGCAGAGCAAAAGTAGCAAAAAAGAGCTACGTAAAAACTGCAAAAATGAGCTTTTCACCAACTGAGGATATAAGAACATATATTACGGTGATAATCAAAAATAAAGAAGTAAAACTTCAGCTCAATTCAGGGTCGGATTTATTAATTATACATTTTGAGACGTGGAAGAGAATAGTAGAGCCCACGGTGACAAAGACGAATAAAGTCGCAAGATCGGTAACTGGTGAAACAAAATGTTGAGGGTGAGCTAGTTATTAATGTGTCGCTACAAAATAACGACCACAAAGCTAAAAGTGTTCGTTCTAAGGAACGCAACGAACTTATTCGGGACCGATTGGATTCAGGAATTTGAATTATGGGACTCTCCAAACAATGATTTTTATCACAAACTCGAAAACCGAACGGCCGAAACCGACAAACTCAAAAAGGATCTCCAAAAATCTTTCCCATGTGTTTGTATGCTGCACAAAATAAAGGCGCGATTCGAATTGCTGCAGCAAAACCAATATTCAAAAAGCCACGGGGTGTACCGTTCGTTTCAAGGGAAAAATTGAAAAGGATTGGAAAGACTAGTTAACACTGGGATTTTTACACGTATAAACTATAATGAGTGGACAGCCCCCACCGTATACGTGAACAAAAATCTAAAGAGATTAGGGTATGCGCGGACTTTTAGACCGGATTGAATGCGGCGCTCAAGGACCATCACTACCCGGTACCAAAGACAGACGAAGTATTCGCTAAGTTAAATGGCGGAAAATAATAGACTTAAACGAGGCGTACCTTCAAATATCATTCGAGGCAGATAGCTTGAAACAGTTGTGTATCTCAACGCACAAAGGACTTTATAAATTCAATAGATTAATATTTGGTATAAAAGTAGCACCTGCAATTTTCCAACAGGTAATTGAAACTTTGCTAAGCAGTTTGGATTTCGCAATAGGCTATCTTGACAATATTCTTATGCGTAGTCAAAACGTTGATCAACATAGAGATCATTTAGTTCAAGTATGTGACAGAATAAAAGAATACGGCTTCACATTGAAGGAACTAACATGCGATTTTTTGAACGAATTAAATACCTGGGTCATATGATAGATACTGAGGGGAGGAAACTCGACACAGACAGGTCCACAGCTGTAAAAGACATGCCAGAAACTCATAATGCAACTACATTGCAGAGTTTTTTTAGGGTTCGCGAACTATAATAAAACGTTCATTAAGAACATGCATGAATTGCGCCATTGAATGTACTCATAGAAAAGTACAAAAAATGGGACTAGACGCCTGAGTGGCAGGCAGCGTTTAAGAAATTAAAAGATGTATTAACGTCAGATATATCCCTGACTCATTTCAATCCGAAACAAGAAATTATTGTCGCAACTGACGCAAGTTCTTATGGGATCGGGGCGTGCATTATACACAAGATGCCTTATGGGTCCATTAAGCTGATCGCCCATGCGTCAGGAACCGAATTTCCTGCCGAGAAGAATTACTCCCAACTCAAAATGGAAGTACTGGTGATCATACCCGGTGTTACAAAATTCCACCGATTTTTACACGGTCGTAAATTTAAATTGCAAACCGACCATAAACCGCTTATAATCATCTTTTGCTCTAAAAAAAGGTCTGCAAACTTACACAACCAATAGACTGAAAAGATGGGGGACCATTCTACTGAATTACGATTTCACTATGGAATATCTTACATCTTCGAAATTACGTCAAGCAGACGGATTGTCGCGATTTATCCCGAAATCAAGTGAACCGCTAGAAGACAAGGTAATAGCGTCACTACAGAGTAAAAAGGACTTTACACAAATACTACGTAATGCGATTAAGGAACTACCAGTCACTTTAGAATATATAATAAGGGAGGCTGAAGAAGATAGTTTCATCAAAGAAATGAAACAAAAAATTAAATCAGAGGAATTGGCGGCGGAAGCTTATTCTATGTGCAATGAGGTACTGTGGTACCGAGAAAGATTAGTAATTCCAGCTATACTCCAAAAGAAAATTCTAAAGGATTTTCATACGGGACACCCTGGGGCTACGCGAATGAAGAGCCTCATGAAGTCATACATTTATTGGAAGAGTATGGACACTGATATAGATGGCACGGTAAAGTCGTGTAAGGGATGCGCATTGGCTGCAAAAGCGCTCCCAATACATTTTAGCTCGTGGCCTAAAGCGGGCCTCGTATGGCAAAGAATACACGTAGATTACGCAAGCAAACTGGATGAAAATTATTATTTAATAATTGAAAACAGTTCTTCAAAATGGCCTGAGGTATTTCGATGTAAAAGTCTATCAACGGATTTTACCATCAGTGCTCTTCACGAATTGCTCGCTAGGTTTGGTATGGTGGCTTGTCTAGTGTCAGACAATGGCACACAATTCACTTCAGCAGATTTTAAAAGCTTCTGAGAGGATTTCACGGGTAACTACATAACGACGCCTACCTATCATCCCTGATTGAACGGTCAGGCAGAGATGTTTGTAGACACGTTGAAAAGAGCCCTAAAGAGGGCTAAAGAAACGCCTTCATAAAAGGCGTTACAACAGGTTTTATAAGTATATCGAATTACGCCAAATGAAAGTACGCCATCGGAAATGTCGCCTGCAGAGTTAATGTGCTGAAAAAGAAGAATTAATGGACCAAATATATGACACGTTCGACTTAGTAACACCACAAGCAAACGGACAAAGCCGGTCCTCCAGAAAAAGGAAAATGACCGACCCGATAGAGATCAACCCCAAGAAAAAGAGCTATACGATCATCCCAGTGGAATGAAAAGTTCGGGAGGGGGGTTTTGTGACGTGCAAATCACCCCTATTTGAGAACTAAGTGGAATCAACCAGTCCTATGAATACCACTGGTTTCAGAGACAAAATGGAGACATTCATACCATGTTTAACCGCATGCTACGAACACGTTCCTCTCATACCACTTTAGTGGCTCATGTATTCTTTATGATAAATTCATATATTTTATACACTTTACACTACTTGTGCTTTCTTTCATTTGTAACCCCTAGCACGGGGCTACAACAATATATTAACATATAAAACTTCTTCATTTTTGGGATATACAAAGGAAAATCGTAAATCAATCATTTACAGAAGAACAATATACATTCATTTCGCTAAAACTGTTCACTTGGAATTGGATAAAAGAGTCAATAAATATTTTTGTATAAGAGTCAGATAGTATATTAAGATTTAATATTTATACTTTTAAAACAAAAGAGTAAAATATAGGTTCTGTTAAACAGTTATTCTTATCTGTATTATTTGTATTCAAACTACTGTTCTCGTATAAGGTGTGTTTCTCACAATGTGTAGATCGATGTAACTTCCGATTTTCTTCAGGTTTATCTTTGAAAATAATAATCCTCATGTTTTACTCAACAATAGGCACGAAATTTTGTATGTTTTTTGTATTAAACGGAAGTAGGTTGCAATTGTAACACCAGCCCTGACTGGATTATGGTCTTAAATTTGTCATAATTATTTTAGTATAGTACGTAGTGAAGAATGAACCTTCAACACTTCAGAGATTGTGACCTCTAAGAGAAGTATACGTAGAACCTCATGCTTGACGAGTCGCACATAAAAAAGACTGGGGTGTTATTAGTCGGGACGTTATATACATACCATAAGATAAGAACAGTGGTAGGAATAATACAATTAAAACAAATAATAAATATTCATTATCTCAGAAATTGAGAAACATGTTTTGTTAATTTTTGCGTTAATACATGTTCATAATACTTCGCTTGACGTTTAGTTTCTGAGAGATAATAATTTTATTGGTTTATACTTTCCGTGTCTTCAAAGCCTTGGGTCAAATGACTGTTTCGCAATTTTACGCAGTTATTTGCCTTATTGTTATAATCTACAAAATGTTCCAAACACTAATTTTGGGCACTAGAGGAGAAGCAAATATGGACCAAATATATGACACGTGAATTATTCAGAAAATATTGCGAGAATAAAATTCAAAGTAAAACCAGTAGTTCTAATGATCTAAATAATATAAATTAGTGAGCCTTATTCAAACAATTCTTAAATTGCCTCATTCCTGTTCTTAGGCGATACATTTTGTTTCACAAGAACAGAGGGCTGCTGAGCTAGGAGAAAATGAAGAAGCACTAGGGATCCCTTCGCCAGCTAAGTGGTTCGCCGATATAGGTTGTTGTTATGTACTGTATTGTTCTAGAGGCTTCCCTGTAATTTCTGCCTTTATGCCGTCCATGAAGAAAATTTTTATCTTCAGAGAAAAGGAACACTACTGCGATAGTACAGCTTAGTGATTGTGCTGTCACTCCATACTAGTAGCCGATCTATTACAAGGATTTTCCTGCAGGAGCTTACTTAGATTTTTGACGCTTTATATATTAACTAGCAAGGGATACCCGGCGTTGCCCGGGTGTTGGGGGGTGAAGTAAGTATGAGGATTGAACCCGAACCGTTGAGGCAAAGTTGTAAATTAAAGTGTGAAAAAAAAATGCGATGTTAACCATTGCCCCACCGCGGGATGCTAACGGAAACACGTTTGAATTTATTTAATTACTTGGATTAAGCAGGTGCCCGTTTAATGTTAATGAGGTCAAATTTGACTGCGGGATGGTATTCATTTTCTGCTGAACGCTTTTTTCCCATCCCCAAGATGTTATAGGAAAAAGACTAAGCCACATGCGGCGAGCGACAAATATTGAATATTTATCTTCCCGAAATCGACCAAATTAAATAGACAGGCGAGCTTCGTTGTTAACTGTGAGATATTACTATTTGTATGTGATATAAAAAGTTTTAAAAAGCTGTGAACCGACCGACCGCTTCTCTGAAAGGAGCCTTTTGTAGACACACAGAAAAAGTGAACACACATACACCCATACATGCACACATTTTCGCTTTTATATTTATAGATTATAAGAGTGGTATAGAGTTATACTTGATTAAACATAGTTGTATTATTAAGTTTTATTTAAGACGGCGTGATCTGAAGTGGTTAGTTATACTCTAAATTCCTGAGATATAAAGAAAAAATTAAAATTCACAGAATTTGCCGAAGTATATAGTAACTCATTTAAGCGTGGGTTTATTCGACCAAAACCTAGAAAATAATTAATGTGTGAAATCTTGCTTTCGGCGGTCGGATATTAAAATCTTAGACATGTCAATAGAAATGTCATTTTATACATTTACAAAAGGGTAAGTTCCGTATTATGTTTTACTAGACATATCAGTTTTCTAAATTCTCTTTTTTGAGTTCCAGCCAACTTTTTAATTAAATCTTCTGTATCTACTCCGCGAGGCAAAACTAATTTCATACACTGCATTGGAAGAATATAAAATATTTATTGTAAATTTGCGAAGAATACTTAATAAAATATTACATTTAATCGTGTCGAGTTACGTTTGGGATTTAAGAATCACACATTTATAGGTACACCCATTTCTTACATAATTCGTTACTTTAAAAATACTTCTTATAATCTATAGGTGCTTCTCCGTCTCACAAAATATATGTCACCGCCGAAAACACACTGGTGAAGTAAACGGTCAAATGGTTTTCCCAATACTTATAACCAGCATGCACCATTAGTTTCGACGTCAATGTATAATTACAATATCTGATCATTCAATTTTGCATAAAACCATCGGCATTGCCATATATTTACCAAGATTTTATGATATAAGTGTAGTATATGTAAATTGCATATATTCGCAACAACAATTTGAAAGGGTTATCAATAATAGTTTAAGTAGGCTTAGTAGCATAAGATCGTTGGTCAAATGTTACAACGATATTTTGATCAGTAAGATGTAAGATTTGTTATATTTCCGAAACGCAAAAACCAGTAAGGCAAGAGGAAGTACTACACAGATATTTTAATTCTTGACGCTGTTACTAGATTTATATTAAAGATGCATATTACATACTTTTACATACATTTTCTTTGGTTAATAGAAAATCAAAATAGTCCAGAAACCCGAAGAATTATCCAGTACAATGAAATACAAAGTGACGTAGACAAAGAAACGAGTTTAATTTCTGTAGTACAACCGAAAACAATCAAAATACGTATGAATGAAATAAAGAATTATAAATTCCTTTCTAGCAAAATTATTCATTGGTCCGACATGACACATTTATGGGAATATAAAATGATCAGAAATAAATAATTAAACCATTATACATAAAATATATCTGTAATTAAATTTTTCATACAAAATGTATTTGTCTTCAATGACATATGTTTATTTTAAGAATAAACAATTATCATAACTATGTTTTATTATTATCAGATAATTTTATATTGTGAATATTGCATTTTAAATACAAGAATGCAGATGTTCATATACGTTCGTAATTATGCGTTGCTGCAGCATGGGTGTGCAACTTACAGCTTAAAAACGTACTATAGATCTGATAAATACACGCTAAATAGTGTTGGATAAAAGCTTTGTGCTAATTGAAACTTTTGTGCGTGGTTCTCTAAACGTTTATAAACGTTCGAAAAAAGCGCACAGAATATACATACATATACACACACAACCACACACACACACACATAAAGATATATATATATATATATATATATATATATATATATATATATATATATATATATATATATATATAGGTAAAATAATAGCACCGTCGATGCTGTTAATAGTTACATTTGCATTAAGGCACGCACTTGTTCGATTTACCAGAAGTTTTCTTATTACTGCATATTTACTCGAATAAAGCAAACAGGAATAGATACATCGTCGTTTGAATATGCATGGAGATACGTAATAATCGAGCAATAATGTTCTGTACTAGTCGCTAAAAAAAACTTATGATGTATATATATATAAATTTGTACATATTTATACATATCTTATTATAAATGTTCCTAATGTCTGTCTGTCTGTCTGTCTGTCTGGCTGGCTGGCTGTGTGTGACGCGGTTTATCTCAGCCTACAGGCAACCTACCCAGGCATGTAAGGTACCGAAATGAAACCTATGACCCAGCGGATGTTTTAGTGATATCCATGTTTGTTTTATGGAAATGCAAAAAAAATGCAAAAATGCAAAACAAATAACGATTTCCTAAACAACATTTTATTTACTGGATATTTTCCGGTATTCACCGGTAGTTATTATCTCCCTTAGTAAGTCCGACTTACTGTCTGTGGGTGTGACGCGGTTTATCTCAGCCTACAGACAACCCACCCAGGCAATTAATGTTCCGAAATGAAGCCTATGACCCAGCGGGTGTTTTACTGATATTTATATCCATGTTACGTGTATGGAAATGTAAAAAATGCAAAAAACAAAACACGATTAACTAAACAACGTTTTATTTACTGGATATTTTCCGGTGCAAGGATTCAAGTTTGCCCATCTAGGCAAACTTGGGTTCTCTTATATATATATATATATATATATATATATATATATATATATATATATATATATATATTTAACAGTACAGAAGTTTAGAAAAACATTGGTAACATCAGTTTCAAGCCCAACATAAAGGGGGCCAGTTAATGGTAAAACGTAAATGATGTTAGGCTCTCGTCAGGCATGTTGTTGCAGTCTGAGGAAAAAAATTCATGCCCGCATTTATTTTCTTATAATGATGTTCATTTTTATTTAACTATAGCTTATTCCTGTCTCTGTATATTTTATTTTATTCTACTATGAATTTTCTAATTTTCAAATTTTTTATTTAATGCATTTTAGTAAATATGTACTGTTCTGTTTTTGCATGGTTTCCGGTCTGCCTTCTGTTAATTTACGCTGGTGCAAGGGAGATAATTACTTTATCTTTACTATATATTTATATTTCCCCAACAATGTCGTCGTTATTATATTCAAAGTAAACCTGGTCTTATATAGTGTAAAAGCTTAAGAGTATTAATCACATAAAAAGCTGTAGCCATTGATGACAAACACAATATAAGAAACGGAATATATTAGTTCATATACAACATTAAATAACTACGAATGTGATATTTAATGCAGGCTCTAATCCTCAAGTTTTTCCTGACAATTCCCAGGGATATAAAACCGTAGAGTAATACACCAACGATATAAACATATGTCCAGGAAATTTTTTGCCTAGATTCCTTATTCGGCAGTTCTTTCTTTCTGTATTTATTCATATTTTTCCAACATTTTATATTCATATACATGCATTTTTCATAAACTTCTATACATATAAACTATTATCTATTCATGCATTTTCATTAATGCTATGCAAAGAGAGTATATTTTTTTTATTTTTAATTAAACGCATTAATATATGTTACTTTTTATATGACACACCAATAAACTATATTTTGTCAATATTTTATGCGTTCATTCAATTTCTCTCTCCTTTTCTCGCTTACTCTCTATATTTGAAGGTCAGAGTTTATCAAAACCTGGAAATCACTCTCGAATACGGATTAATGAGTGTTTGGTAGACATTGTTACAACATTGTCGAAGTGGTAGTTGAATATCTTTTAGTGTGCTTGATAATTGTATAAAAGCCCAGTTTTAATTAAAATACATTGGGGAAGTTCTATTTATATGATTCAATTGTTTCGCGAACAACCGAAACATGATGAATTAAACTTCAGTCTTAAATCATATTCTTTGCCCTAGGATAATTTCTTTGTCAGTAATTCTCCCAAACGTCGCAGGTGGAGAAACGGTATACTTTCTCGTATATGCCTGTATGCCATATGTTCATAACAATGCACTGACGTTTAATAAGTATATTAAAATACTATATATATATATATATATATATATATATATATATATTTAAAAAATAATTATTAGATCAGGGTTAAGGTTTCGATTATATTTTCCATTTTGGCAATGACTTCAACCATCTGTTTAATTAAAAATTCGATATTATGCGTAAACGCTTACTGTCTTAAGTGGTCTTATGATTTTGACCATGACTATATATATATATGAATACGGTATTTCCTAATCGAGCCAGGGATGGCTCGTGCAGCCTGGTTCGAATGATACCCCGCACTTAAGGATGTAACACTAGTGTCTGTAGGTACTTCATTATTACAGTAAAATACACAATTGGGTCAGGTTCCTTAAGAAACTCGTTTTTTATCGTTGAGCACTTTCAGTTGAATTAGGTCGGTCAAATTAGCTCTTATGCATAGATCATCGTATAACGATTAGATAACTCTTCTGACGTAAAACATTTAACAGTAAAATATTTAAATTCAACGTTATGTCAATGCCCGTATGGTCTTTGCTAATCGAGCCAAAGGTGGCTCGTGTCGCCGAGTTCGACTCTGTCGACTGGTGTCAATCGTGACTCCCTACACCGAAGATTCCCGAAAGGATGAAACTCTAGTGTCTGCAGGTATTTAATTATTATAGTATAAAAAATAATTATATATGCATATATATATATATATATATATATATATATATATATATATATATATATGTGTGGGGGGGAACGGAATTAAACAAGAACAAAAAGATTTTCACGTTATATAAAATAGTGGGTGTTCCAATATTGTTGATTTAATTATGGTGTGTGATTTCAGAAATTGATGAAATTCTATTTATAAACGCTACCGATAAGGAAAAGTATAACTTGAACCAGGTTCTGCTATCAACTAACGAGAAACCAGAATTGCTCTATAAAAAGCTACTCTATTGGCATTCAAGCACATAATATTTTTGTGTCAACAAGAAAAGGCACTTTTGCTCTCTGCCCGCAAAATTTTAAAGTCTAGAACCAGTATAGCACAGCTACCCACTAACAGTTCTTCATCCGCAGGACATATATAGAATAGCTACTGCTAAGAAAGCCTTCTGAAATTAAACTTGGCTTACAATTCATACACACACAAACGCATACCTACGAACACAATATATATATATATATGTGTGTGTGTGTGTATGTGTGTGTGTGTGCGCGTATACTTTTATAATATACTAGCAGGTCATCCGGTCGTAAAGTACGCATCAATATTACATTTTAATTAATGAAGATTTCTTATTTATTATGACAGAAGTACTGTAGTTATATAGCGTCAGGTTAAATCTCTTTAACAAGGGAAAGTAACTGAGATATGTGAATGCGATTATTGTGTTTTCTTCTAAACAGGTCGATTCTTTTAATTTAAAAATTAAAAAAGTACTCGAGCTAAAATCATAAATAAAATTTAAATCCAGTGAGTCAAGTACGATAAGCATTCCACAAGCTTTCAGTAATCTTTAAGACGTGCATTGAACTAACTTGTTATTAGCATAATGAAGCTGTTATGTTTCACAACGTCGCATGTTGTTGACAATATGATACAATGCAATTACTTTCTCTTTTTCAATTTTTATCCCTTAGCACCTCTTTCCTTCCGATAAGAAATATTATAATGGTTTTAACATGAATGAATACCCTATATACGAAATTTCAAGTATGTTGACCTAAGATTCGTTTTTAAGTTGGGAAGTGTCCCTACGCACATTCTCACTTTTAGATGAATACAGATTGTTTTAGCAGGAATATACACGCATTTTAAAACACATCTGAAAAGGTATCAGTTCTATTTAATATACGAGTATATATATATATATGTATATATATGTATACATATATATATACATATATATATATATATATACATATACAGGGTGTAGTGGGCTGGGTAGGAGTAGTACCTTTGGCAGCTTGGCATGATGTGCCCTACCTTTTAGGGCAGATGGGCGCCACTGGACTCCATTAACCTCCTAATCTTTCACGTGCTTACTCCAGGCGTCATACCCCGGTATACCGCTTCAGCTGGGGCACTAAACCATGTGAGGGGAGGTGATGCTTACACTGCATCACTAATCTAGGCGGAGGAACTGCTGCTAATAGTCAATAGCTAGAAGCCGGATGAGATTAATGATCCAACGGCCAAGTGTAGGGAGTAAACCTACCAAATCAGGAGTGGAGCACCGAAAGGTAGATCAGTGTGCCGTGCAAACTAACTCTGGCTACTCCTGCATAAACTGGTGCCAAACGTACTGCTCTACTATTCTTTTGGAACACACTAGTTAGGTGGAGAAGTGGGTCCTTAGTACTGGGCGTATAAGACCTTCATACACGTTGCTTAGGCTCGCACCCTGGAGTGTACACTTCATTGCTGCTGTTCCAGCAATGAAATCACACGGGGGACAGCAGTTATGAGTGATAAACCTTGAGCAGATTGGCGTAAGCTTGGACGCTACAGGTTGTTACCGACGGTGGGAGGGATCATCGAAATCCCGAATAGTAAGCCATTGCCCGTCAACAAGCCCAGGGTCAATGAGATGCGGGCTCGCTACGGTTTGTTTGCTTCATTGAGTGACTTTAACTAAAACAAAATACAAAAGCAGATCAGAAACTGTGCACCTGCCAAAAGCACATTTTCACCATTTTCAAAGTCGCCAGCGCTGAAACTGGCAACTTGGAATGTTAGAACCATGTGTCCTGGACTCTCAAATTATCTCCAGCAAATTGACGACGCAGGAAAGACAGCTATCAAAAACCGCAAGTTCATATTGCAACCCTGAAAGAGACAAGACTCGCAGACAGTTGCAGCATCAGAGAACAGGTCTACACTTTTTTTCTGGCAAGGCAAGGGTCCAAAGAGACACGCTTACACGGTGTTGATCTGGCAGTTAAGAACAGCCTACTGTCCGCAGTTGGACTTCCATCCACATGCACGCCAAGAATCCTCCCTATGCGTCTCTCCGGAAAATAAGGCTCAGTGAATATCATAAGTATCTACGCACCCACTCTCAACTCTAGTGCTGAGGTAAAGGACGAGTTCTACAAGAAGCTAGAGAGCACCATAAAGACAATTCGTGTCTCAGATAAACTATACCTCCCCGGTGATTCCAATGTCTGTATAGGAGCCGACCGTGACTCCTGGCCTCGTTGCATCGGTCATTTTGGCATCAGCAAGATGAACGAAAATGGACAGAGACTCCTCGAGCTGTGTACATTGAATGCTTTATGCATCACAAACACATTCTTCCAAAAAAGCCATATCATAGAGTATCTTGGCGGCACCTGTGATCCCGCCATTGGCATCAAGTATCATTATTACCAGAATAAATTCATGAATTTGATTCGGAATACTCGCAGCTACCACGGTGCAGACTACGATACTGACAACATTCTTGTTGCAGGTAAAATCTGTTTCCGACCTAAGATAATCCATCAACGCCACATAAAAAGAGTGCCTTCTTTTCCTCCGTTCCCAATGCGTGCACGCGCTTTGCAGACTCACTCCAGACTGACAACCTAATACAGCGGAAAAAAGATGAGGGACATTCGTGAGGTCATCTACAACTTTGCTATGCACCCATTTGGTAAGCTGGAGTAGAAGAATCCAGAATGGTTTAAAGCGGGGATAACTGAACTAGACCCATTTTCTCAGTTAAACGCGTTGCGCAGCTTAGGTATTAAAGAAACCCTTCCCAGAAGACACTCGCTGCACTCAAGAAGACTAAAAGTGATGTCCAGAGGAGTGCCAGACGTTGCGCCAACTAAAACTGACTGAACCCATGTAGAATCATCCAACTTTCTGCTGACTGCCGAAACGTTCGTGGGATGTATGCGGGACTGAAGGTGACCTTCGGCCCAAGTATAGTCAAGACTGCACCACTGGTCACAATAAGGCAATATCATCACAAACTGCGAAAAGCAAATTGAAAGATGAACTGAATACTATAAGCAGCTATACTCACATGAGAATATCGTCACTAACGCAGCAATGGAAAGTATTTCACCCCTGCCAGCCATGGATGAGCTGGATAACCCACCCTCCTCTGACGAACTCATTGAAGCCATTGACACTCTAGTAGTAGGTTACCTCATAGGGAAATTTAAAATTCTCTGAAAAATCTTTCGAAAATGTTAAGATTTATATATCAAAACTTAAATAAATAAATAAAAATCTTGGGGCCAATAAAAGAAAATAAAAGAATTGAATAAGTAAATAACAATAATTATTAATTACCATACAAACTAATAATAATAATAATAATAATAATAATAATAATAATAATAATAATAATAATAATAATAACAATAACAATAACAATAACAATAATAATAATAATAATAATAATAATAATTATTATTATTATTATTATTATTATTATTATTATTATTATTACAATCGACAAGAAGTTTTTTCACATAGAAACTTAAAATACGTTTAAGATTATCCATATTATCTGCAATTTGAAATTCTTTTCTAGGAGTCAATAGTGTTTTATTTTTAGGATATTTGATATTGCATGAGCATAAAATATTTTTCTCATGTCTCAGCTAAAGTTTGTTGTATAATAAAACGCATAAATGAAATACCGGTCTGTTTGTTTTGTGAATAAATTAATCAATCATACCGCATTTGTAAATTCTTATTTTTGTTTTTCGCTTTTATGAAAAAAGATCTTCTAAAACTTTTAAATAGGCAAACGAATTAAAAAAAAATAATATTAGTGTAGCAAAATGAAAAGTGAGAATTCACCATCGATATAACTTGATTAGATAAAAATGTAGATACGTTCAGTCTAGTTTCTTTTATCTACAAATGTACTAGAAAGTAAGCTTAACCAATTGTGTTCCTATTTACAATGCCTCCCCACGAGACAGAGTTAGACACCAGGGTGGTTTTTAACGTGGGAAAAAGAACAAAAATAAAAATTGTCCCAGTCGTCAAGGATTTCTCCTCCACTGACAGGGAACAAGAAATTGAAGTGCAGCATCTGAAGAACAGATACTACACTTTGAGGTATTTATTTGCTCCCCCACTGAGCAAATTAGGCACAAGGCCGATTTTTAAAGTGAGGAGTAAAGGGAAAATGGGGACCAACTCCCCGGGGAGTAGGGGGCTGGATAGTGACAATTGGTATGAAGGGTTGCCCCTTCATTGACTAAGGTGTATATGTGGGATCGCCCCTACACATGGTCTTTGCTTGCAGTATCTGCCGGAACAGATACTACACTTTGATCTTGTTTATATATTTTATTGCTTTTAAAATTTTGAAAATACAATTAAGTAAAAAACAAAAGATTCTTAAACAAAATAATTAGGCACAAGCCCCCACAAGAGATTGGGGAGGGGAAGGGTTCAGGGTCTTTGTGACTAAAGTGATTAAAAGTAATAAATGTAGACTTTGAAGTCTTACTCTTGACTGACAACATTTACCAAAATACCTCATTCACTCTATGGATCTTGTCTGTGTGTTTGTGTATGCATTTCTTTTTTTATTTGTGTGTGTGTGTGTGCATGTTTGAAAAAATAAAATTCAATTTCATTAGAAAATAATTTTTTTTTTGAATTAAGAGCAAGATTGTTCGTGGAGTGGGGAAAACTAATCAAAAGTGTCCATATCAAAAACAAAAAATAAATCCTACTGGGTTATTAGTGAGGCCCCCCTGTACTAATCTGGGTGACTGGATCCCCCCCCACTGTTTTCCGGCGAACCGAAAACAAGCAGGGCGATCCCTAATGGGGATTGGGGAAAATACCTTAATGGAAGTGGGAGAAAACAAAACAACGGGTGGAGGGGGGTTGGAAGATGACCTCTGAGTGGGGGAGTGACCGGGGATGTTGAAAAAGCAAGGATGTGGCACAAAGGGGATGGGCAGACTCAGAGGTTCTCTAGTACCAAAAAAATAAAATCAGGAACAGGATCTCATTTGTACCACCATTCAAGAGTCTTCTTAAAATGGCTTAGCTAGAACTTAAGCGGGATGGGTTCCGAAGGACCCAACACCGCCCGTGCCATGCTTAAGGAGGGAACACGTATTGAAACTTGGCTCCTCGACGGATGCACTAACTAGTACTGTGCATCCACCTCTTGTCAAATTCCACTCTAGGCAACCTCCTTCAATCGCATCTGATCTTTACTTTAAGCAAATGTTTAAAGTAAACGATCAGATCCCGATCCGGAACAGATGTCCCTTCGCGGACCAACTTGAGGCGCGTGATCAAAATCACCATGCGCGCTACTGCCAGAATCGCCAGGAAACCATTCTTTCCTCCCTGGGGAACGGCGGTTCCATGTTGTACACAAAATAACCTTCATCGAGATCGAGCGGGCATTCGGCATCGATGCGAGCCGCTACACCCCCCCCGACGTACTCCAATAAGGGCTGGATCCGGCTGCAACTAAAAAACGCGTACCCGATCGTTTCGGGCTCGCGTTCATCACAGCGCGGACAGAAGCCCCTCGTATGTTCTTTATACCGGCAGAGTTCGTCGAGAAGGGGCAGCCCGTTTCGGACCAGTCGCCAGGTGAGGGAAAATTCCGAGTTGTTCAGAATCTCCCGTCCTGGCGCCCAACTCCAGTGAGAACGATAACCTCCATCGACCATCCCATCCGCCTACAAAGTGGATCCTTCGCGGTCCCCTCCACTAGCTCCCGATAAAGTTTCTTTCTTGGCTGATCAAGGACACTGGTCCCCGGCAAAGCTCTAAGAGCGGTCCGGCATTCGGAGAAGAACTTAGACTCCCCCCTCGGTCTACGACAACCTTCTACCGGTGGGGTTGGGTTCGAGATTGGGAAACGAGTTCTCAACCACAGGGACCCAAGTAACGTCTTCTTCAAGCGAACGACCCAGGAAAGCCAATCTCTCGGCATTTCTATGACACAAGGGACTGGGCTGACCCAGGCCTCTATCGCTCGGACTCTGGACACAGACCTCTCTTCAGACATAATGCTTGCTATCGTTCCACAATAGTGAATCGAGGCGCCCTTGTAAGCGTGTTAGTCGTTCTACAGGGAGAGGAAGTACTGATAATCGGTAAAGGATGAGCGGAAAGACGTATGTAGCACACGCCTCCGCCCGACCCTTCAAGGACAATTTCCTTCCAATCCAAGTCTTCACCGACGATTTGACGCACTGACCGAGAGACAGCGAATGACTCCGACAGATTACCGTTGATCTGCACCGCTACCGTCGGCCTATCATACAGGACAAACATCCACTTGCGGAAGTCCGGATTAAATCCGGCGGCCTCTACCACAGCTCCCAGGAACCGATGGTCGACCGTATCGAATGCCTTGGACTGATCTAAACTGATCAGCGCGGCTTTGGCGTCGTCTTCTGTCCCCTCTATGATCGAGCGTATCAAATGCAAATTGTCTTGAATCGATCTCCTCTTCACAGCATAAGTCTGGTCCGGTTCGATCAAGTCAGTGATGACAACCTGCGAACGATTCGAAAGAATCTTTGCCAAAATCTTTAACTCTTTAACGCAAAATCTTTAACGCAGAGTCAAGGGCCTAAAATCGTCGAAATTTTCCACCCCACCATGCTGTTGACCTTTCCTCAGCAATGTGATCACTCCCTTGGTCACCTGGTTCTGAGGTCTGAAGTGACCAGGGAGAGAATCCGATTTTCCAATTCCTCGATTGTCCGGGGGGGGGGAGGATGATGTTTCCTTTTGTATACTCCTTATAAGTCGAGGAAAACAGTTCTCTGTAGCCCTCGGATGTCAGCTGCTCTTCTTGGGATTGATTACCCCATACCGTGTTCTCGCCGTGCTTGGTTTTAGCTGACTCCGTGCGCGGGGTTGCTGGCACTGCTCCTTTACTGTTGGATTGGCCGGGTTTGGGGTCCACTTGGCTCGTCTCAATGTTGGGGGACAGCGCTGGCCAGTCTACCGATACGTTAGCATCCTGGCTGTGGGCGTCCCTCCGGATTGCTCCTTTCCTCCTCTTGGGAGGTTGCTGAGCACCTTTATCCTTGGGGATTGGTGATGATTCCCCTCCTAGGGATGCGCCTCCGACAAATGATGTAGAAGGTGTGGCGGCTGGGGGTGGTGTAGTCCCTGCCCGTTTTGTTAGGTCGGCGCAGGCAGGTGCGTTGCTGCCCCCTTCTTCCGCTACCTTCTGGTCATTGCCCTCTTGGGGAGTGTTGGAGGCCAAATCTTTCGCTCCATCCTTGAAGAGTGACTTAATGGAGGTGATTGTGTCGAGGAACAGATCTTCGGGTTTGCCGCTCTCGTCTTCCTTTTCCACTGAAGGGGAGTCGCCCTTTAGGGGAGAGGGAGAGACTTTCCTCGGCATTCGTTTGATGGGCTCCGAGCCTATGGGTGTCACTGGCCCAGAATCCATTGACTTTCCTCCCTCTGGTGTCCTAGCTGCGCCTTTCCAGAGATGCCGTCCTCATGGGGAGCTGTTGCTTCTGTAGCGTATCCTGGGGTCGCCGCGGGCTGTGGCCCTACCCCGTCGCTCTCGAACAAGGTCGCCACGGGATGTGGCCCTACCTTGCCTTCTGCCTTCATCTTCTGGGAAGAAAGCCTAGCTCCCTTCGTTGGGGAGTCCTCGAGGGCTGCGATGTTCCGCATTTGGACCGGTATGGTCCGCCTACCTGGCATCGTGGTTGTGGAACTAATGGCCGCTGACGCCGACCAAAATGTAGCGAGGACAAAAGAAAAACCCAGGGGAATGGAGGGGGTGGAGGGGGAGGAGCGGGCTCAGAAGAGATTAGTGTTTTGACCTCCCCTCACGGGGATTTCGGGTTAGCAGCTCGAATCCCCCCGCGAGGGGGGAGAGCAGATAAGAAAGATGCAGTGGGTCCTAGCGGATCAGAGTGTCGTATCGCAATTAAGAGAGAGAAAGGATAAACATCTCTGCCCACAGAGGGAAGCAGAAACGAAGCACCCGCCCTACCCCCACGTCACCCTACCCACTAACTACCCAACGGACGCGAGAAAGAGAACCCTGTCTGCTCGATCCAACGGCAGAGCAGCGAAAATAGACTCAGTTTTGGCATGGCAGGTCAGAGTGCTGCTCAGGCAATTAAGTGGTGAGAAAGTAGACCATCCCCTGTCTCTAGAGGGAAGAGACCGGAACGAAGAAAAACATGCAAAAAACAACAAAGACAGGTCTCAACTACCAGCTAGTGGTGTTGGTCCCGAGATTCCAGTCTCCCAAAAGAGGGGATCGGTTTTCGGGTCCAAGCTCCCACAAATGTGGAGTCGGTCCTTTAGGTCCTGACTCCCCAAAGGTGGGGGTCGGTCCTTGCTAACAAAAGTTAGTATGAAAAAACACCTTAACCTAGCCCGAAAATCCGGTGGTGGATCAAGTTTCGTAGCTGAGAGAACAGATACTACACTTACACTTTGATCTTGTCCAGAAGGCCAAGTTAGCTAAACCAATTGCTGTTAGTTGTGCTTATAATAAGCAAACAGAATTTAATATTTTTATGTAAAACTTCTTTTTTATTAAATCCTTTAATTATTATTATCACTTATGATTAAAATAATAATAATAATTATAATAATAATAATAATAATAATAATAATAATGAGAATAACAATAATAATATAAAAAAATATTGCGCAAGAATATATTTAAACACACGATAATTAAATAACAAATTAATTGCGTACAATTTTGATTGGTAGGTAAAACTTATTAAAATAAATAAGACCACCACTTAAACGTACAGTATGTTTAAAATTAGTTTGTTTTATCGTAGTTTCCTTCGAGAGAATATCGGCTATATATTAATACGCTGCCATGTGTGTTATTTTGTGTGGCACACTTATATTTTCTTCTTCCAAGTCACAACGTTTAATTGTTAAGACCTTCGATATTTTGTCATGAATGATTGTACCAAAAATTATTTATAAGTTTTGGTTTTGGTTTCGATTGTAGCTGATGACACCCAAGTCATCTGTTTTTTTTCTAAATAATTTTACCAAGACTTATTTATAATTCAAGGTTCGGTTTCGATTATAACTGAAGAAACTCAAGTTATACACACACACACACACACACACACGCACGCACTTATATATATATATATATATATATATATATATATATATATATATATATATATAATCATGCAGTCCGTCAGTGTTTACGATGACTAATTGTGGCCTCAATGCTTTATCCCTCGGTGTTGGCGTAGTTTCACTCCATCACCACAGGACTTTCCACCTTGCCTCTAAATTTGCTTGCGCAGTTCAAGTGCAGTATCTGTTGCGCATCAGATAGACACCCTGTGAACCTCCAATGCCCATGTCCAGTGGAGCGAACCCGCGACGACTGGCACGAAAGAGGCCGCAGATTCTGACCGAAAGTAATCTCAGTGATGTAACCAGTCGCCCTATCTTTTCTGTGCGTGCGTTTGGATTTTTTATCCGGCAGGCGGATGTGATGCGTCTAGTATGTCAGGTATAAGTTACTGTTAAGTTCATGCTTGCATACCTTCTCGCTTCCAGTTAACACCGCTGGCTAACCACGTTATAACTATACTTTTCATTGCGTAAATATTAACTTTATAATATATAAGAATCGATAGAAAATTGAGTATTATTATAATATCTATGAAATGTGCATAAATTAAATATCATATTTAAGTCTATTTTTCGACTGCGCTATATCGGTCGTCTTTGCTTGCGTTGATGACAATTTTTGTGCGTTGACTAAGGAGCTACAATAATACCAGTTCAGCTGAACATCCAAGGAATGCCAACATCTATACATTACATATGAAAGTATCCACTCTAGAATTTCCACAGGTCCCGTAAGTGGATAAATGTAAAAAGACGCTTGTACTTATCCACTTAGATAAATGATATTATGTAACTCGTCGATGTAGTTGTTGTTTGTTATTTTAGTTTGTGTTATTCCATCGGTTATTGACACGGCTGAGCTGGATCTCCACTGCACGTACGCAATCCGCTTCATACAGAGGTCCAATCCCCTAGACGATCGAGGTTGGGGCTAGGTTAGCCTGGTGTACCTTTTCCAGCCAGATGTTCAGTTGTTTTTTTTAAGTGCCTGGGAGCTCCCTCCTTATATATGTTATTGCGACTGAAATAGAGTTGAATGGCCTTGTACCACTGTAGGTCAAGGTGTGGTGGATGAGCGACTAAATCCTCTATGTAGTTCTTTGCCTGGATTTTTTAATCAGCAAAGATTTCTCGCCGCGTATGTGTTTTTTATTCTACGAGTGTTATGTTTGGTACCCTACCTATCAAGATTTTCATATGTATATGATAATATATCGTTGTCTTCGGCGTTGTAGTGAATACGGTTGCATCTCCTCAGCCTCTCCCAGTAATTCATTTGGTCTACTCCACATATTTTCCTGGAAAATGTTCTCTGGGGTGCTGCTATAATGTAGATGTCTGTTACTTTTTGTGGAGATAACAGATAACAGCAGTAGTTCAGTCTTGGAGAACAAGGGATTTCTATATTGTGAGCATGCACTTTCTGTTCGTACGCCTGAACGTTCTCAGTATCCATCCTGGTATTTGTCTTACGACCGCTGTAGTGTGGTCAATATGTTGTGTGAAGGTGACATCTTTACTTATATAAATCCTAGATCATTCACTACTTCCTTTGATGCTATTACTTTTGGGCCACACCAGTAGGAAGATGTTTTACCTAAGAAGGTATTTATTGCCGTATTGTATTCAAACTTACCTCTGTTTAGAGTCATGTAGGTATGTCGATCTATCAATCTTTGTCCCATACTAAACCTGTGTCAGTTTTGATCTAGTTTGTCTTTTTTCAACCTAGTGTAATTATGTTATATATTGTAATTAAAAAAAAACTTATTCATAATGTTTACAGTCAAATATTTATTATATTTACAATATAACATTATTATCGTAATGTACGTTCGTATAATAATAAGTCTATACCAATCAACACACTAACGTAAGTATGTAGCAACATTCTTTCTCTAGTCACTATATATTTCAGATAGAAATCTAGAACAATCTTGACATTTCTGAATTTTTGAGATAAAGATTGGTTATTCATATTATTTGAATTCATTGGATTACTGTTTTCATCTTGAGTACGATTACTTGAGGACCTGTGACGCAGTGGTAATACTTCTTGGAAGAATCAATTAAAAAAGTGATATTCTCCTGAAGGTTGTTCACTCTTTAGTGTGGGCAACCAGAAAATACAATTTTGAATTACTTAGGACTTCGATCTAGTCATGTAACAAGAGTATGCTGCCCCCGTGAAGTAAAAAGTGTTTCGGCTCGAAATTCCGTACACATTCCAAAGATCGACAGAAACATTCCCGTGTTCGACGAGAGGGCCGGAAGTTACATCGACCGAACCATAGTAAAAATCACACTCAAAATGAGAAGAGTACCCTGATGAATCAAAATAATATATAGAGCAGTTCTATCTTTATAGCGTAAGTATAACGTTACGTGTATCGCGGAGAATGAAAATAGTATTGTTCATTAAAGCGTTATATTTACTTTTATAAAACGTGGACTTTCTTTATTCTTTTAATGTTATTAGTTGCAGATTTCAATTGTTCATTTGCCCTTTTTCTGAAGAAATTTGTGATACAAAAGGTGGGATATCCAATGAATTTGAATTTTACTTGTTGCCCTAACACTTTTGGAGGTAGGAATCTTTTAATAAATCAAATCTAAATAAAAATCATACAGGGATAATATAATTAAGCGCAAAATATCTGGGTTTCTTAGTTAGACATGCATATATTTGTTTTCTTCAATGTTCATATTTAGAAAAATCGTTCGTGTTCTTTGTTTCTAATATATAAGCAGGTAAGTGAATGTTTCTTTTATTTTTAGGTCAATTGCAGCGTGACAATGAATGTCGACCATTGTTCTTACAAGATTCAATAATCGCCTTCCGATTAGCGTAGGGAAATACAACAGTTGAAGCGTGTCATTATAGCAGATGGATGAAAAGAAAATACAGAAACACACAACATAAATGTTATATTCTAAATACATAGATCAGTAAATAAAGACAGAAATAAATAAGGGAAAAGATCGATTATAATCTATTTTAAAAAAGGCTGAAGCAAAACCAGTTCAAGAAAGAAATAGAAAGGCGGAAGTCATCCTCCATTTAATGATGAGACCAAAAAGCGGAATAGATCCACTTCCGTCTGCAATGCTTGTTGAAAGAGAACGGAATTATGGATCTACAAGGTTCTTATACTCTTTGTTGTTTTATTTGATATATTATGTTCGTTCGTGTATTTGAATTGAACGCATTATTTTTATACATATATTTTTTGTGACTCAGTTTCTCACTTATTTGTTTTTGATTTGCTCAAACTTCACGTTTCTCTTATTTATTGTGTTCGTTTACTGTTCTTTATTTCGGTACATTACTTTTAAGAAATATATATATGCTTATTTAGTCTGGAATCTTGCAGTTTTCTTCTATCTGATGGCGTTTCGACATTTTCTATTGCTTAAATCGATTTATTTATTTTTTTACAAATATTTTTCCCCTTTTTCTCAATTATCCTTCATTTCTAAAATGAACCGGGATCCTCCCATACACTTTTCTGTCAAGTTCGTCTCGATTAAGCTGATTTCAGAATTGACTTTGCGTGTAGTTTTCTTAAATACTTTCTTACTTTCATTTGTTTCTGACATTCCCGTGTGTTTCCTTTTACTGTTTAATCCTTTCTGTTTACTTTTAAAACTTTGTTTTTATTTCAAATGCTTTAGATAATATTTCCTTATTTTTATTTTATTGTTCCATTTGTAATCTATTTTTAATTTTTTTCAATTTTACATATATTTCCCCTTCAAAGGTGTTACTTGTTTTCTTTATTACATCTGTTTTCCCTTTAACATTTTAAAGTTTCTGTTTTCTCTAATTATTCTCTTATTTTCAAACGTTTTTATTACTTTATGACCTTCGTTTTTGTGACACTTTTCCTTTTTGCTCTTGTCAACTTTATCATTTTAGTTAACGTAGTTTTTGCAATTCAATTCAGTTTCGCTGAGCTTTTGACTTATTTAACATCACTTTCGTTTATTTCATCGTTCGCGTCCTTACATGCTACCGTGCTTAGCGGTTTTAGATTTAGATTCATAAGTACAGTCCATTTCATCTTCTACATTGATTCATCTTATGTTGTTTTAACTATCTTTCATTTCTTATTCTTTTCTCTCTTGATATATTTCTGAACACGCCATTGTTTTCGTACAACATATTTTATACATTACTTATACGTTGTTTTTTTTCATATTTAATTTAAATTTTTATGTGTTGTATCTATTCTTTTATACCTTTCCCCACTGTTTTATACAGTCTTTTGCATTTTTCTTATTTTCTGTATATACCTTCATACAATATTCCACTTTCCCTTTTAACACATTTCCCTTCTTCTTTTTCGTCATTTTTAATGAGTTCATTTTATAGACACATAGATGACTGGGAAGCATAACTTTATCGTGAAATGTTTTGAATATGTTCACTAAACAGCAGATTAAAGTGTACTTTTTGCATCTATTTCTCTTATCTCTAATATATATGCTTCTTTATTATTTTTATTTTCCATCTTTTTATCCTTACTATTTTCATACGTATTGTTATTCTCTGCATTAACAGAAGACATAAGGGAAAATAATTAAACAAATTTGAAAAAAAACAAGGCTGTTTTAATCCACCATTTAGTGAACATATTCAAAACAATATCCGTCGAGACTTTTACAAAATAAGTGATAAAAACTTTCCTCAGAGAATGGATAAAGTAAAATAATTAATAAAAACCAAATGAAAATTCATTCCGAACAGCTGCTAATCTAGCCAACTATATAACAGGCTCCAAAAATGTTAGAATAAAAATAATAGTAAATAACAATTTGATTGAATCTAGTGTTCAAAATTTGGGGAGAAATTAAACTGTAGAATACCTAACAAATATTCACTAGAGGGCACCTAATTAAATTTTGAATTTGTGTACAAATATAAAGTTTAGGTGGATGAAACGCCTTGGTGGGACGGGAGATTTTTAAGAGCAAACTCGGAAGCCACGTTGCATCATTTAAAAATGGACCTGAAAATGAACGAATTGGAGATTGGGTAAATAATAAAAATGAGATAGAATAAAAATATTATTAAAAATAAAAAGGGACAAATGGGCATTAGTTGATTGGCTTAGAGAACTACGTAATAACGTTTAGATTAAAATGGTCAATAATAAATAATAATAATAATAATAATAATAATAATAATAATAATAAATAAAAGATAGCTTAATCGAAATAATAGATGCTATAGAAAGCTGTATTAATAGGAAGAATTACTTGTTATCACGCCTGAAATCTGACTGAAATTAATTTATAAAAACTGAAATTAATGTATAAAAAGAATCTACCAAATATATTTAGAGTTAAATGTAAATGAGCGAGGATAATTAATAATTGAATATTATTCAAAATTCAAAATAGCGGAAAAATAAATGAATAAGTAGATATTAAAATTCACATAGAGGAAATAAAATAATTATAACGTAAATGGGTGAAATAGAAGTTGTTTGGGTTTTTAAAATTATTAAGGATAATAAAATAACGCTGGAATAATAAGAACATCGCAAGAAATTTAAAAATGCTAAATAAATGAATAGAAGTTATTGACATAAAATAAAATGAGCTAATATATTTTAAAGTTGACGATAAATGAAACATTTAACAGCTATTAGCATCAAGAGTTTTATTAGCTTACAATTTAATGAGGGGGAATAAGAAATACTTTGGTCAAAATAAAAAATATAAACTCAAAGAAATTGGAAATTTGATTAAAATTTTAGAAAAATTGGATTATCTCCCTTCCAACATAAAGCATTTTATAATGCCTAAGAAAAGAAAAGCAAATGCAGTTTAAAATTAATTGCTTATATAACGATACAGTTTAAAAGATAAATTAAATTTTAAATCACGGCCATAACGAGTATGGAATAAAGATTAATGTTAACTAATCATGTTTTTAAAATTTAATCTTTAATAACAATAATAAATTAATAAATAAATAAATTAATTAAGTAAAATCACTTATGAGATGCACAATGTAAACAAATGATCACAAATATTTGTAAACTGAAGAGAATACAGTTCTGAAATACAAAAGTAAACAATATATCTTGGAGGTGTATTTCAGTATTTCCAAAACGCAATTAAATAATTAATTTAAAGTAGAAAAATAATTATTTAATTTAAAAAGTAGAAATACGAAAAGAGAACGAATAAATTCTGTGTCAACCAATAAATAACTATACAAAAAACTTCGAAAAGAAAGGGGTTGAAATTAGTTCGACCACTTGATCCATTAAATAAGGACCCGAAATGTGTTTATATATACATGTGTATTAGTGACTTTTACCGTCTTAAGAGAGTCTGTTTAGGAATATTTACAATTGACATAATATTTGAAATTGTCCGAATTTTAACGGGACAATTGTAGCGAATATGAAAATACACAACATTATGCTCTCATTTATTAGTATATTGTCTTGACTTTGTTTAAATGTTATGTTTATATATATATATATATATATATATATATATAGAGAGAGAGAGAGAGAGAGATAGAGATAGAGATAGATAGATGTATGTATATATATATATATATATATATATATATATATATTTAAAGTGATGGTTGTGTAGTTCCAACGAGAGAAAAAATGTATATTTAAAAGAGTGTAGCCATCAAAAATTGTGGGTTTTTTTAAAGGTTTTCATCATATTTTTATTTTAAAATATTTTTATAACGCGTTTCGAGCTTAGAGTGTGCTCTCTTCAGATATTTTCGTAAAAAAGTTTTTCTTTAAAATGGGAGTTTGTGGATATGCCTCCGCTGATATTAAATATGTTTTTCATAGTGGTGCGATGCGTGTGTTCAGTGTTTAGACGTTCTGTCTCCAACTTTAAGTGTTTCACTGTGACCGGTCAAAGTTAGTTTCAAAGAGTGTTTTTTAGTCCATATGGTGAAGGTTTTTATGGCTTCTTTAGGGTTCTTTTTGAAAGACTTTCTTTCCCCATGTATAGCATACACTCACACACAATCCCATACGCATACATATATATTCATGTACATGTACACATGCACACGCACACAGGCACACACACATACACACGCGTACATACATAGAAATATATGTAGGAGCATACATATATACACATATACATACCCACCTACACACTCACACACGCACTCGCATACATCCACCGCTAACAATTATTTTTATTTTTTATTTTATATATATATATATATATATATATATACACTTTTTTTCTTCTTTCCCTACCAAAACACGCATGTATATATGCGCTTAATCATTCAGACATATGTACACGCACCCACACACACACACACAAGTAAGATGGAGAATAATAGGTAGAAGATATATATACACACACATACACGCACATACACACATATATGTACACACATATATGTATGTGCACATACACTCACAAACCTCCACATACTATGTAGGCACATACACATACACACACACATGCACACACATAGACATATGCAGGGGCTCACACATACGCGTATATCCATATTCACACGAACCCATTTACCCACTCATACATGTGCATACATATGTATATATACATACATACACACATACATACGGATGTGTATACACTCATCCACCCATATATATATATATATATATATGGGCACATGCATTCACAATCCCACACACACATACATATTCATACATCCCACCTTATGTATATATTGGTTGGAGTTTCCTTTCCAATCCATGCACATATGCATACATGGATTCGGTCACCCAAACATAAGTGCACGTATATATACAAACAAGATGTAGCATAGATAACAGATGATATATAATTATACACACACGCATACACAATCATATGTGTACACCCACGCACATACACATATACACACGCACACACGCGCGCACACACACATACATACGTTTAATTTCTAGTTGTTTGTTTAGTTAAGAGAAATGGTACTGTACTGGGTATGGGCGCGCGCACCCGCGAAAGTGTGCGTGTGCCTTATTGTGCTTTTTTGTTGTTTCGTGTGTGAGGGTGCACACCTACCCAAGCATGCATGCGTGTAAGTGTATTTTGTGTTTTGCCTATTTATGTGTATAATTATGGAGAGACGTTTAAGGCGGGGTTAAACTTTGTTATGAATTTTTTTTCTTGAGTTAGCAAGTAGAAGTAGTTGTCAGTTTGGAAGATGGGCATTATCTCGAATCTGCCTCCACTGCATGCGTGTATATGTTGTGATACATGTAGGTGTCTATTTTCCGCGATTTTGATGTTGGATCGGTGTAGGGCTACTCTATTACTAAGGTTTTTTGTAGCGCCTATGTAGGATTTATCGCATGCTGGACATTTTATTACATAGATTACGTTTTTTGAGGTGCAATCTAGGTTTTTTTTAATTTTGAATGTTTGTATGGGGTTCGCAAATGTGTATGTGTTTCCCTCTAATATTATGTTGCAGACTCCACATCGTTGTTTGTTGCATTTTGTGACTCCTTTTGTTGCGTCTTGATTGAGTTGGATGAGGTAAGAATGCGTTTTAGGTTTTTGGGTTGGCGTTTGCTTTTTATTATTTTTGTTGTTTTAAGGAAATTGTTTAGTTTGCTGTTTTGGTTAAGTAGGACGAGGTTATTCGTTATCTCTGTGAAAAGTTCAGGGTTGTTTGTACACGACACTCATTTTACAAGGAGACATCACACCACCCTAAAACACACCACTCCTCGAAACAAGGAAACAAACAACTCCCAGCATTTTTTAGGAAGCCCCCAGGGAACAACAATTCCAGGTTAGAAAAAATTAGACCCAAAATCATCAATTTATCCACATACTCCTTATCAAAGAACGAAATGGAAATACTGAAGCTGGGCCTCAAATTCTGCCCCACCCCTAAAAGCAATATAGCAGAACTAAAAAAGGACCTTAAAGAATTCGAACGGAAATTTAGACTAATAGAAACACTAGATAACAAAGGGGACAAAGATGATTCTTTAGTAAAAAACAAATCAACATATTTCCCTAATAAACAGAACAACACAAAAGAACTAAACAGCTACTTCGAAAATCTCTGGAACCTTAACCTCCAAAAAAAACACAAAACCACAAGCAACCTCACACATAAGCAAAAACAAGCACTCGAAAAGATCCGTAACAATAATGACATAATAATAAAAGAAGCAGACAAAGGCAGTGCCGTAGTAATCATGGACAGAACGTATTATGAAACAAAAATTACAGAATTACTGGATGACAAACACTACTATAAACCCATTAGTACCAACATAGATAACACCACCATCTCAAAAATCACAAAACTTTGTACAACACACAACAAAATATTAAAAAAGAAAGAAAAGGACTTCCTCACAAATTTCATTACAAAGACCAACAACTTCTACGGACTGCCTAAAATACACAAATCTGGCACAATAAAACTTGCCATCGATACACAAAACTCAGAATATATTAGCGCTCCAAACCCTAGCGACCTTACATTTAGACCCATTGTAGCAGGACCAGCCTGTCCGACAAGCAGACTTAGCAACTTAATAGACATCTTATTACAACCTTTCACAGATCAAGTTAAGAGCCACATAAGGGACGACATCCATTTTCTCACTACCTTACCACATACAGTAGAAAACGGGACACTATTAGTTACATTTGACGTTAGTAGTTTATATAGTAATATACCCCATGAATTAGGAAAAGAAGCAATACTATTTAGGATCAACAGACACGCACAAACACTACATCCCAGATTCACAAAGCAATTCATTATCGATAGTATAGACATAATTCTAAATAATAATTCCTTCGAATTCAACAATACCAACTACATCCAAACACTAGGTACAGCAATGGGAACGAAAATGGCACCGACTTACGCAACCCTTACATTAGCCTACCTAGAAGAAACCCTATATAAAAAAATAGAACAAAAATTTGGCCACAGCACTAAAATACTGTTTGTAGAATCATGGAAAAGGTACTTAGATGACTGCTTCATCCTATGGAAACCCACATGGGGGGACATCACAGACTTACACACCATACTCCAGAACCTACACCCAAAAATTAAATTCACCATAGAACAAAGCTCTACAGAATTACCTTTCCTAGACATACTGATAAAGATTAAAGACAATAACATTATCACAGACATTTACCGCAAACCTACAGACATCCAACAATACCTACACTTTAAAAGTCACCACCCTAAAAGCTGCATAAAATCAATTCCCTACACCCTAGCACGTAGAATCTGCACCATAATCACGGACAATAACCTTCGAAAAATCCGACTCAAGGAACTACGAATAAATTTAAGAAAAAGAAAATACCCATCACAACTTATAGACAAAGGGATCCAACTTGCGACAAATATACCAGTAGAAGATTTGAGAACCCCTAAAGAACGAAACAAAGAACAAATCCTAACATACGTCTCCACACACAACACAAACAACCCTGAACTTTTCACAGAGATAACGAAAAACCTCGTCCTACTTAACCAAAACAGCAAACTAAACAATTTCCTTAAAACAACAAAAATAATAAAAAGCAAACGCCAACCCAAAAACCTAAAACGCATTCTTACCTCATCCAAACTCAATCAAGACGCAACAAAAGGAGTCACAAAATGCAACAAACAACGATGTGGAGTCTGCAACATAATATTAGAGGGAAACACATACACATTTGCGAACCCCATACAAACATTCAAAATTAAAAAAAACCTAGATTGCACCTCAAAAAACGTAATCTATGTAATAAAATGTCCAGCATGCGATAAATCCTACATAGGCGCTACAAAAAACCTTAGTAATAGAGTAGCCCTACACCGATCCAACATCAAAATCGCGGAAAATAGACACCTACATGTATCACAACATATACACGCATGCAGTGGAGGCAGATTCGAGATAATGCCCATCTTCCAAACTGACAACTACTTCTACTTGCTAACTCAAGAAAAAAAATTCATAACAAAGTTTAACCCCGCCTTAAACGTCTCTCCATAATTATACACATAAATAGGCAAAACACAAAATACACTTACACGCATGCATGCTTGGGTAGGTGTGCACCCTCACACACGAAACAACAAAAAAGCACAATAAGGCACACGCACACTTTCGCGGGTGCGCGCGCCCATACCCAGTACAGTACCATTTCTCTTAACTAAACAAACAACTAGAAATTAAACGTATGTATGTGTGTGTGCGCGCGTGTGTGCGTGTGTATATGTGTATGTGCGTGGGTGTACACATATGATTGTGTATGCGTGTGTGTATAATTATATATCATCTGTTATCTATGCTACATCTTGTTTGTATATATACGTGCACTTATGTTTGGGTGACCGAATCCATGTATGCATATGTGCATGGATTGGAAAGGAAACTCCAACCAATATATACATAAGGTGGGATGTATGAATATGTATGTGTGTGTGGGATTGTGAATGCATGTGCCCATATATATATATATATATATATATATGGGTGGATGAGTGTATACACATCCGTATGTATGTGTGTATGTATGTATATATACATATGCATGCATATGTATGAGTGGGTAAATGTGTTCGTGTGAATATGGATATACGCGTATGTGTGAGCCCCTGCATATGTCTGTGTGTGTGCATGTGTGTGTGTATGTGTATGTGCCTACATAGTATGTGGAGGTTTGTGAGTGTATGTGCACATACATATATGTGTGTACATATATGTGTGTATGTGCGTGTATGTGTGTGTATATATATCTTCTACCTATTATTCTCCATCTTACTTGTGTGTGTGTGTGTGTGGGTGCGTGTACATATGTCTGAATGATTAAGCGCATATATACATGCGTGTTTTGGTAGGGGAAAAAAGTGTATATATATATATATATATATATATATAAAATAAAAAATAAAAAAATAAAAATAATTGTTAGCGGTGGATGTATGCGAGTGCGTGTGTGAGTGTGTAGGTGGGTATGTATATGTGTATATATGTATGCTCCTACATATATTTCTATGTATGTACGCGTGTGTATGTGTGTGTGCCTGTGTGCGTGTGCATGTGTACATGTACATGAATATATATGTATGCGTATGGGATTGTGTGTGAGTGTATGCTATACATGGGGAAAGAAAGTCTTTCAAAAAGAACCCTAAAGAAGCCATAAAAACCTTCACCATATGGACTAAAAAACACTCTTTGAAACTAACTTTGACCGGTCACAGTGAAACACTTAAAGTTGGAGACAGAACGTCTAAACACTGAACACACGCATCGCACCACTATGAAAAACATATTTAATATCAGCGGAGGCATATCCACAAACTCCCATTTTAAAGAAAAACTTTTTTACGAAAATATCTGAAGAGAGCACACTCTAAGCTCGAAACGCGTTATAAAAATATTTTAAAATAAAAATATGATGAAAACCTTTAAAAAAACCCACAATTTTTGATGGCTACACTCTTTTAAATATATATATATATATATATATATATATATATATATATATATATATATATATATAAAGACGATTCAAATGTAGTTACAAAATAATTTTAAATTAATATTTTTCAAAAGTGCGGAATACAAGTTAGATCCTTATATATAAATAATGCATGAACATTAAATATACGGCATAATAAGTTGACATACCGGTTCCCGCTGGATAATCAAAGTTAAGCATTAATAAATGGGTAACAATTTGGGACTTTCAGGTGCGCTACGTGCTCTCTGCTTATCTCGGCATTGTTTCCAGTCGTTCTGTGCTTCTTCTTCCCACTGGATTCAAACAGTATCGATTCAGAAGACGTGTGGTTACTGATTACACCACCCTTGCCTCACAATTACACGCGCTGTTGCCCCAATAGGGGGTATCCTTTGTCTTACGAGACGATTCGGAGGTACCGAACATTAAACTATTATATATATATATATATATATATATATATATATATATATATATATATATATATATATGAATGTGTGTGTGTGTGTGTGTAATACATGAATTGTCTAAATTGTCCAAAAGAGAGTCAAAATGTACATATCTATTTAGGTGATAACATTAATTTTTCAGTTTTACACCTATTTTCCCCGGCTAAAACACAAATATAAAGTTTCGCATGGTTTCGACTACACTATATATTGAGTTTCATGTGTGTAGACAAAAAACTGAGGGAGTGGTTTTGGTCAATTTTTTTTATACAAACAGTATGTGTTTATTATAATCCTGTTACACAAACATTGCTCAAGTGTCTACCGTATAGAATATCTGCCTGAATATAACTACACGTAATAGTAACCTAAAGATCATCATCCCATAAGAATAAACGTAAATTTGGGATTAATTAAAATGACTGCTTAAATGAATATTCGGATTAGCTTGATCTTTTGTAGATGAATGCATTCTACGACCGATATGTTACAATATTATATTTTCTTTTGAAATAACTAGCAGTTTAGCCTGGCTTGGCTAAGGCCCTATATACTTTTTATGACTTTATATGCATATATATATATATATATATATATATATATATATATATATATATATATATATATTGTAATCTTAAACCTGACTTATTAACAGTTTATCTTTTTATTTTTTATTTATCTATATTTTTCCATATATTAGTAAAAAATAGTAACCGTATTATTTTACTTTTTTTTATTGAGGGAATGGCATTACCCACTGGAGAGGCATGTATTTAACAACTGCCCTGTTTTTAAATCTCCGAAACAGCTACATGGTAAGAAGCTAATGATCCAGTTTTCTATTTCCAAAATTTTAGTTAAGTTTCTCTTTTTATTCTTATGTAGTTAAATTCTGTTTTAAAATTGAAGACTTTATGCAAGTGCTAAGTCTATTTCTACTCTACAATTTCAGTTAAGGACTTTTTTTCCATAAAATAAACGAAATAATTACAATAAAAATAGGGTGCTTTCGTAAAACCTTGCATTATTATTACGTGTCTTGTCGGAATTTTTCTACAATCAAAACATTATCGGGAATATACCAGAAAAAACATAACCACGATAGAGTGCTTGTGTATAATAGTTATTTTTCAGACGATTGCATTTCATTTGTAATATTAAACATACTATCTATCATATCGAATATAAATGATAAAAATATAAAAAATGAATCAGTAGAAAAACAAATTCCATTTTAGAGAGTTTATAATTTGTTTGTAGTACTGTTTAGAATAGTTGCTAAATTCATGGCTTTCAGTAGCGCTTTGTAGGCTTCGTGATTTATTCATGTATTATGACGTTTATTCATGATATTTGTAAATTAAAACGAAATCTTTAATCTCGTATAATAAATAGTACATGCTATATAAATAGTGGTCAATCGCATAGATCTACAAAGTTCATCAAATACTGCATTGTCTCATATATAATGATGTAGATGCTGAATCCAATTATACACAATAATCTAAAGTTAGCTTGTCTGTTTCATAATATAATTTTATTCTTATTAAGTGTTTGCCCAATTGAATCGTGCTCAATAACATAGACGCACTATAATTATATCGAATCACGGGGGGAGAGAATTATGAAGCAAGGATACAAGGGAAAACACTAATAAGAGATGTGGAAAGACAGAAGGGTAGATAATTACGCATGTTTTTCTGTGTTATTTGATATTTTTATCATGTTTATTCCTGTATTATTTTCACACAAGCAGAATATTAAAATCAAAAGAATTTCAACTATTTATAGGTATGTTAAATTAGTTTTGGTTCAATTAAAATTTAAAAAATAAGTAAAATTTAATTTTGAGAAATTAATTATAAGTAAGAAAATAATTTTCCCCGAGACATAAATATGGTAAAGCACACTATTTTTATATACTTTAAAAATTAAGATACAAGATAAATTAAAATGTATCAATTTACAAAGTGATTTTATCAACCTATTAAAGTAAAATATAAGCATGTTAGGTAACCTTAGTTAATATTGATTTATTTTATGTTAGGTACACTTTGTTTCAAGTTTTAAAAACATGTAAATTATAACATTTTGCTAAATAATAAATATTTAATGTCTTTGTATCTTTAAAATCCAACAAAAATATATAACATGGAAAAAATTAATAAAATGTTAAAACTGAATTTAAATAATTATTTTTTATATATTAAATTGTAAAATTCAAGAAAAAATGCACTTTAAAATTTAATGAATTTCATAGTAAATTACTAACTTTAATTTTTAGTTTGAAAAACATTTTGTTCCATTATTTTCATGCCTTTCTTACTTGTATAAAACAAGTACAGTGACACAGGAAAACGTTTAAATAATAGTGTGATAGTGAACTTGATAGTTTTATGAAAATATCTATTTTTATTATGTACAACACATCGCATATGGGAATCGCATTCCCAATAATTCACCCATGTATTAATGTTTATTTATAGTTAAACTAAGATCATACTAACATACTGTTCGGTAATATGAAGAATATGAACATAACTACTACAAAATTAGATAATTATAATTTTTGGCGATGCAAAAATCTATTTAAAATAAAGATCACTGCCTAAGCGAAATAAAATACGAAAACCAATAAAATTATTATTAGACAAAAAATTCGTCTTGTATATGACTGGCGTTTAGAGAATAGCACCTGAGATACTAATAATTTGGCCTGATGCATATATGTAAACAAGTTAATGAAAAATATGAACTGTAAAATAATGAAACATGATTATGGGAATAATATACAATAAAATAATAACAATAAAACATGAATAAACATGAATTAATGCGGAAGGAACTGCAGATATTTTCATGCCTGGATGTTTCCCTTTTTTAGAAGCCTTACATAAAGAAAGGCATTTCACATTTCGAAATATTGCGCAAACTGGTGACATAAGTATCGTAATATATTCTGGGCACATAAAAAGAAGTATATTTATTGATCAACAAGTATTACCATATTAATTCCTGGATCAATTTTATCCTCTAACTTAAATTATGGTATATATATATACATATATATATATATATATATACATATATATATATATATAAATATGTTATATATATATATATATATATATATATATATATATATATATATATATATATAAATTATATAAATTATATAAACAAATTACTATAAACAATATATCCATAATAAACATAAAATGTTGTGCCCGGATTTATATTTGATATACTTTATATATATATATATATATATATATATATATATATATATATATATATATATATATATATATATATATGCGTTCACTACGGATAATACTTTTTCCTGCACACAGATTAGGATTAAACGATTGCAGCATCTAATTTTACGATGTTTATATTATCCACAAAATACATACTGTATTTATCATTGTATTGTAACCGTCAATTGTGTGTTTTACTTCTTTTTTTACATCATCTGGCAATCAAATTCCACGACTGTTATGTCCATTCATTCTAGATCTACGTTTTCTATATAGTTTGATTATGTTTTTTTCTCTTAATCAATATTTATAACTTTTCGAACATTCAAAAGATGACAAATAACATATAATGTGTTTCCCGTCTTTTACTATTTAAGGAATAAACTATAAACGTTATTTTGTACTCGTTATAATTTACGTTATGTATGGACATCCACACATACGCACACACACACACACGCACACACACGTCTATATACATATATATATATATATATATATATATATATATATATATATATGCTGGAATTAAAGATTACAAAATGACTGACATTGTAAACTAGGAATCTCAAATTTGATATATAAATACTAATGTTAAAATTAATATTTATAAGCCAGTCCTAATCAGCCAAAATGCAAAATATTTCAGATATAGTGTTCTTATTAAATGGTAAAACCAATGTTTCAAAAAATAAAAATTATCTTTGAATTTACAATATTCACAGCGTTAAATATTGTGAATTCAAATTTACCTGACATTGATTTTAGAAAATAAACACACACACACACACATACACACACACACACACACACACATATATATATATATATATATATATATATATATATATATATATATATATATATACTAGCAGTTCAGTCAAGCTTTGCTCGGGCCTTACGTATTGTGCGTAACCTTTTTTGCATATATATATATATATATATATATATATATATATATATATATATATATATATATATATGCATATAAATGTTTGACTCAAGTCCAGAAAACCTATATTTAACATTTCAAGTGTTTTGACCCAAAATTGGCGGCGAAGTTTGGTAGAGTCTGCAAAAGTCAACTTTCTCAACTTTGATCTCCTAGCAGCCAGATTTTCGCCCCAAAACTGATTAAAAAGCTTGCTGCATGTCTGAATACCCTTTATGTAAAATTTCAAATGTTTAAACCCAAATTTTCTGTATAGTTTGCTAATGACCGCAAAAGTCAACTCTTTTGAACTTTTAATCCTTGATTGCAAAATTCTCAGCCCAAACCGATTAAAAAGCTTTTCCTATGTTTGAATACACTTGATGCAAAATTTCAAATGTTTAGACCAATAATTGGCTAAGAAACCATTTTCTTTTTAGTTTTACCTCAATTCTGACCCCTTTACATTTACTGTTCTTCGCTCAAATCAAGTGAAAAAGTGGGATCACTGTCCAAGTAACAGACATCTAAAATTTCATGTGTTTAAGCCCAACGTTGGCGGAGGAGTTTGGTAGAGTTTTCAAAGGTCATATCGTTTACCTATTGCCCCTTCAAAGCTAAATTACTCGCGGAAAACCGAATAAATAAATTTTCCCACAACTCAATACCCTTATCTCAAATCTCGTGTCCGTAGATTGAAAATTGATAGAGTAGTTTAGTAGTACACACACATAATTTAGGTTTATAGGGTAAAGGTATATATGTATATTTGATTCCTATTTATACTTTTTACAGAGAGGTTACCACTTATCAGACCTCAAAGCACAATTGAAGTTAAGTTTTAATGAGTGTACGGTGTTCTCCGGACAACAGCGCAGTAATAGTTATTGCTTGAAATAGTATAGAAATGGATTACTTAGCGATATAGTTAAACAGAACTTGTTTACATCGAACGTGACGACGATCATACGTTAGTCAAATGGAGAGCATGCAAGCACGTCAGAGTCCCACAGGCGCGTAGTACTAGATAAATATTCTCTTCTGGGAATCTTTGATCAGATTTAAGTACACTTAGGCGCAAAATAAATTGTTGCTAATTATTGTAGATTAACATAGTTATATTTTAAACATGCACAATTTTATTTTAACCGCTTTTGGTAAGGATCTACTGCCCGCGGTTTGGTAGTCAAATTGAGATTTTGAGTTAGTTTTCTTTACCTCACATTTTTCAGAGGCTTCCCTTTTTAGACAAGCAGTGCAATCATTTAATGAGGCTGCTTTGACGTTCGGGCAGACACCTCAACGTACTATCACCCATTTAGTAAACATGCCCATCACACACACACACACCGTCTGTGTCCAGAAGTTGGGTTAGTGGCTCCAAGGCCTTATACTTGCACCATCGCCACAGGACTTTGCACTTAATCCTTTACTTGCGCATAAGTAGAAAGTCTATCAGTTGCGAAACTGATAGGACACATCTAAGCTTCCAATGGAGTGATCCACTGAAGCGAAAGCGCGAAGACTGACAGCGCTGGACACCGCAGTTTCTGGCTGAAAGCATTTATTTTATATTTGTAAAGATTATATTTCATTTATTGTAAAACGGTATACGCGAGGATATTAATAACAATTCACCAGTCACTAAATTAGATTCATCAAATAATTTCCGAACTTTCAATACGAACGAAAAATGAAGGTTCATATCAGCATATTAAATTTTATAAATTCATCAATTGAGACCTTTATTTGTTACATGTTGTTGCTATAAATTGTATATATCACCCTAGTATGACTGTCGATATATTTATTCAGATTACCATTGTCTCATTTTAAACTAATATATTTCACGATAAAAACATTTTTCCTGCGACTTTTCTAGTAAGAAAACAAAAACGCGTTCTATACAAAGAACATAACTTGCCATAGTAAAAGTGATGTATTATATAATATGGATTGAATTCTGAAATGAGTTTTTTAACATCTTATGATACGTCATTTTCTTATATGCAAGCAATGATGTTGTAATATTGATATTTAAAATAACGATTTCTGATATTATCGGTATTGTTTAACTAGTTAGAAAATAATTCTTAATTCTATAGTTTTTTTTTTGGTATTTTCATTCAATTATGTACATTTAATTACATTGTTTAATAATCTTTTACGCTATTAGATTGTTTGTGCAATAAACAAAACTAAACGGCGATCGGAATTGCCGCAAAAATTGTAATCAAATAGAACACTCAAATGATGTTTTACAACATTTTCACAAAATATTTTCGAAATTACATTTTTTCCCGCTGGAAACATGTTTCATTCAACTTAAACAATTGAGGATCATTAAAATTACTTTCTTTGTGGATTTTTTTAGCATCAATAAATTTTGCTACTACAGGTGTATTTCTAACTGCAGATAAAATTTCCTACATTATACAAGTTTATACGTTTATTAAAGCGATACAGTCAACTCACGGTTACCTTAACATAATTTATATACATATACACACACACATATATGTATACTGTATATTATATACATATATATATATATAAATATATGTATATATATATATATATATATATATATATATATATATATATATATATATATATATATATACATATAATATGTAGTTTGTCACAGTCGCTTAGTAAAAGTGGAAGACTTTTTTTTTCTTGTTTCAGTTTTTCTTCCCACACGATTTTCGAGTAAAAATTTGTTTGAATAAATTTTCGTAAACTAACAACTTTAAGCAGCTATTTAAATTATGATTCTGAACGCGAAAAAAACGCGTTATATAATTTTACTAATGCGTCTCTTTTTTCAATGACTTTTTTGTTGCTTCTATTTATCATTTTCCATCAGTGTTGTATATATTTAATTGATTATGTGTAATTTATTATAATCAAATGAGTTTTTTTTTCTATATAATTTCATGCGCACTATGGACCAAAACATCCTATGAAAAAAATGAAGCCAATTGAAAAACATACATCAACTTTAATGCCATTTAACCTTACTGTATGCTCGCACAAACGAACAAAACATGCAAGGAGAACATGCAACGATACACACACACTATTATATATATATATATGTATATATATATAGTATTGGAATAATCTTTTAGTTTAAAACTATTAAAACATGTGCTTCTTTGATAAATTATTTTGTCAATAAGTCAGTTAAGCTCCCATATTGCTGAAAAGTTTTACTTTCATGAAAAGACATAATACCAATGTTCTTTAAGCAATAATCAGTTTTTCACAATCAAGCATTTTATCGGGAATTTAAAATCATGCCCCCACGAGTGTTGATCAGACAACTCCCTCAAATCACATGTCCAAAAATATGTTTGATACTGAGTGTAGTTTTTTCTCATATAAATAAGTGCCTCTTTACAAACTACTTGTTTTATATAGCGTTTCGTCGAACCCATTCTAACACTTATCACTCCTTTTTCTTATTAGTATTGTTGTTTATTTATGTGCAATATTATTTACTTGCATCACCATTTTAATTATTAGTTAATAAAATAATATATTGATGGAGAAGCCCCTCCATTGGATTAATGGACTATCTCATGACGTCACTTCCTATGTTGAGGTCACTTCCGGTAAGGAGTACCGGGGCCCGTCAGTCAGAGATTGGTACGTGGCAAAAGAGGTCGTGTGCAAACGAGCAATAGTTGAGGAATGGTATTGCTTAACCCGCCTTGCCTGTAATATATGTGAATACATGTTTGTTTGTAAAGTATTTTGTTCCTTTTGTTTTATTACCATTTAACACCATAACAACTGACGACGTATGGTTTCGACTTTCACACGGGTTAACTCCACAAAAAAAAAGAAAACAAATGAAACTGATTTTATTTCAAAAGAACTTCGGATGTACACGCTAAGAATTCGGCTGGCAATTACTCTCTAAAAACAAAATGCTAAATACCCAAAAAATGAAACGAACGCAAGGCAAAGCTCTCGACGTATTTGTAAGTAATCTTTTTTGTCTCTATATATAAATTGAAAAGAACTGCACCAAACGCATTTTTGTTAATGCCGTAAAAAATAATTTTGTTGCTTATTGAAAGAAGGAAAAAAGAGAAAAATATTGATCCAATTTCACCGCAAACAATTCTAATTGTAACTTGCCTACTGTTCAGTCTTATCCAAGTTTTTACATTTTTCAAATGAAGAGGAAAGTTTTTTTGCCTTTGCTTTTTGCTGCTAAGTTTATGCATTTTTTTAACGGGAGAGAAATGTGTTTTCCCTTTCGTTTTACTTGGACTAATGGAAATATATTTTCATTGAGTGGACTTTTCTGAACTATTTTATTTTTAACTGTCGGTTCTGAAGTGAACTTTTTTATCGTCGTTATGGGAACAAGTTCCCGCCCACACACACATAAATAACGCTAGCCATTTTGATTAACTTCCGAACAATTCCACAATTATTGTTATTCTTTTGCAACTGTATTGTATGATAGTACATTATTTCTTGTTTTTGTTTCGCAAGTAAATCATATTAGGTTATATCTAAGGGTTTTAGCTAGAAGCAAGGGACACATTGCTCCCTCTCCATACGCACACACTCAAGGAAATTACATTTTATTATTTATTTTTTAATATTTTATCTCTCTTCCCCATGGAAAAACGGAAATATTTTTTTCGTGCGTTTGGAAAATCCATTAAAAGATGGAGGACGTTAACACTATTACTACAGCTAATAAAAACTCAGATGGACCAGCAGCAGAAAGATGATGAACATTTAAAAGAACGTGATAAACAGCTCTAGTAACAATTTCAAGAAAGCCAACAAGCGTTTAAGGGGAGAATTCTACTTCAACAACAGACACAAGAAGATCTATTGTTTAAAATATTCGATAGAACGAAACACAGGGACGACAGTTTTGCTTTTTCCCAAGAACAATATGGAACGCTATAGAAACGTTCAACTACCAACCGGAGTTGGATGGGACGTTTGACGCTTTCTATCGGAGATATGAGGACCTATGCACCGTGAATTGTCAAAAGTGAAGCTACGCTACGAAAGTTCGCCTATTTTTGAGGAAATTAGGGACCAGAGAACATAACAAGTTTGTGGAGTATATTCTCCCCAGGAAGACGAGTGAATTGGAATTCTCTGAAGCGGTCAAACTTTTATCCGAACTGTTCAGCCCGAATACTACGCCCTTTCATAAAAGATGTAAGTGCTTGAACCTTCAAAAAAGCGACGACGACGATTACCTGACATTCGCGTCCGTAATAAATAAACACTGTGATGATTTCCGTGTTTGACTTAATGACACATGAGTTCAAGTGTTTCATTTTTGTGCAGAGTCTAATCTCAGCCAAAAACGCTGAGATTAGACGACGTGTTCTTTCAAGACTTGAAAGCTAACAGGGCCTCACCCTCCAGAAGTTGGCCGAGGATGGTCAACGGGTCGTCTGCGTAAGGAAGAACTCGAGACACCTCGAGGAGTCAGGCGCAACATTCATTGAAGGACGACTTTCAGACCGGAAAATACTCACCCCGAAAAAGCAAAGAAGTAAGAAAACCCGGACTACACCTAATAAGTACCACTCAGTCACACGACCCGGATCTCCTACAAGCACGTGCTATCGCCCCGGCAGGAAACATTAGAGGAGTCAATGTTTTTACAGAGATAATTACTCCAACGAATGTGATAGGAATGGTCACCAAGCGATCCAGTGCATGAAGAAGCAGGACAAGAACAGCGTCCGACAGGCTAGATCCGACTTAGATTCGGATTACAACCGGCGAAAATATATCACAGTTAACATCGCAAATAAAACTCTGCATCTACAATTGGATTCCGAATCAAACTTGTCCAAACTTAAGAAGTGGAAAATGCTAAGGAAACCAACCATGTGGAAGATGAACAAATCAGCTCGAGGTTTGACAAGCGATAAAGTGGAATTTAAGGAAGAGATCGCACTTCCGGTGACCTTAAAACATGTTCGGTACTGACTGGATGGAGCGATTCGTATTTTGGGACCAACCTATGAATAAGTTCTGTCATAGGGTAGAATACTAGTCTACGGAAGCGCAACAACTGAAGGAAAGTTTAAAGTGGAATATACAGAAGTATTCTCGCCAGGACTAGGAAAATGTACAAAAGATATAGCAAGATTTGAACTAAAAGAAAACACTTTGCTCGTTTTCAAGAAGAAACGAACGCCTCATTTGCAGCAACAAAGAAAATCGACAAGGAATTTGGTCGGCTAGGAGAGGCCTGAATACCCTCGAAGTAAGCAGCAGTGATGGGTCAGCCCCTACCATATATGTGACCAAGAAAACAAACCAGATTCGTGTATATGCGGATTTCTCCACTATCCACTCCTCACACCAGAGGAGATATTCAACAAATTAAACGCTGGTAAAGTTAAGGGGGATTAGAACGACCCATATTTGCAGATCCCCGTCGAGGCGGTATGTTCAAAACTCCTCTGTGTAAATACACATAGGAGACTCTACAAGGTTGAAAGGTTAGCTTTCGGAGTCAAGGTCGCACCTGCGATTTTCTTGCAGGTCATAGACATTTGCTGGGTGGCCTCGAGTTCGCTTGCGCCTAATTGGATGATATTGTCATAGCCAGTAAATCCACAGATGAGCACCGAAAACACATTTTTTATTTTTTATTTACACAGGAATCACCACATTATCAAGGAAAGAAGCCACTCATGGACAAGGGTTAAATAGTATACAGTAGAAATTGGACAATATGGTGATCATTAGTAATGAAAATTCGGTTAATTTGATAACTTATATGGAACGGCTCATCAATAACTTATTTATGTTAGACTTTAACGCAACCATATTGTAGTCAGCCGGAAAGCAGGAAAACGGAAGACAATTCCACAGGCGTGTAGTTCTAAGAAAGAAGTTTTGTTCATGGAATCTACGTTTAGGTTTAGGCACAGATAAAGAGTGGGGGAAATTATTGATAGTGTTTTCAGCTAAACTAGTATTTCTCTTAAAAGTTTGGCGAGGGGGGACCATAGACTTAAGCTCAGTCGAACACTTTCCATGAAAGTAACGATACAACAGAGACAAACTAGTAACATTTCTTCTGTGAGATAGAGGTTGCAGGGAAGAGAAAAGAACATTTCCTACGAAGCTACCACGTCTATTTTGAACTCTATCAAGGCAGGACAAGTCCTTTCTAGCAGCTCCTGTCCAGATGTGGCAACAGTATTCCATCCTTGGACGTACCTGGCTCTTATATAGATAGTGAATTGCATCAGCAGTGAGATATCTACTGGATCGATAGAAAGATCCCACCATTTTTCCAGCGGCTTTGGCAACAAATTTGATGAACGTGTTCCATTTAAGATCAAGGGTAAAGGTCAAGCCCAGAAGCTTGTCAAAACTTGAGGCCTCCTGAAGATGGGAGCCATTCATTTCAATTGATGCCAGATGTGGATCAGAATGTTGATGATGTAAAGAGAGAAGCTGGGGTTTAGATGCATTAAAAGTAACCAGCCACTCCTTTCCCCATTGTACTACGTGCTCAAGATCAGAGGAGAGAGAATCAGAGAGAACTTGGTCGTTTACTGTCTTAGATGTGCTACCATAAATGTTAGTGTCGTCAGCATAAATGTCTACAAATGATGTAAGTATGTGATTTGGAAGATCATTAATGTAGATCAGGAAAAGAGTTGGACCCAGGATCGACCCCTGAGGGACACCAGCATTAATGCTGTGAGCTTCTGATTTTTGCCCCTCAACTACTACTCTTATGAAACTATCAGAAAGAAATGATTTAATAATTGAGAAGACATTTCCATCTATACCCTAGCTAGAGATCTTGTGAAGTAAACCTTTATGCCATACCCTATCAAAAGCCTTAGATATGTCAAGAGCAATTGCCCTAGAAAGGTAGCCTCCATACATACATGAAGTTTTTAGAAAGAATTCAAAGTTTCGATCTGAAAGTAAAACAAGCAAAGTGTGACTTCCTGGTGATTAAAATACGATCCTGAGAGGGCGGAAACCATAAATAACATGCCAGCTCTCAATAACGTGCAAGCACTACAAATCTTTCTGAGCCTGGCTAATTTCTACCAAGTCTTCATCAAGAATATGCATGATTTTGCGCCCCACTAAATGAATTGCGGAAGAAAGAGAAAGCCTGGGACTTGACGACAGAATACCAGAAGGAGTTTGAGAAGATCAAAGAGACGTTAAATTCGGACCTTTTTTTTTACACACTATGATCCAAGGTTTAGAATAATAGTAGCATGTGACGCAAGCCCATTTGGTGTGGGAGCTTGCACACTTCATATAATGCCTGACGGTACCAGGAAACCGATCGCACATGCAGCAAGAACGCTACTAATGGCTGAAAGACAGTGCTCTCAAATTGAAAAAAAGAATTCTTGAGTATTATATTCGATGTAAAAATTTTCATGTGTATTTACACGGCACAAAATTTACATTGCAGACGGATCCTAAGCCGTTGCTCACGATATTTGGTTCCAAAATTGCTTACCGACATATACAGCTAATAGGCTGTTGAGATGGGATACATTATTACTGAATTGTGATTTCACTATTGAGTACTTGTCTTCGAAACAAATTAGCCATGCGGATAGCCTATCTAGGCTGATACCATTGAAAAGGGAACCGCTTGAAGATTCCATCCTTGCCACTCTTCAGGCGGACGAAGAAATAAAAACAATCAGAGAACTCTCGGTGTCTCTACCGGAGATAAAAATGGAAGCATAAAAGGACGCCTTCATCTGTGGCATAAAAAATAAGATCGCCATAAATGGCGATGTTCCGGAAGTATTTTCGTTTTGCGATGAGTTTTATTATATGGCGAAAGCGTGGTTATTCCCACATGGCTCCAAAAACGAATTCTACGTTATTTTCACACATGAAATCCTGGGAAAATCGTATGAAGAGTTTGATGAGGAGCTATGCCTACTGTCATAAAATAGACAAGGACATCAATGAGAGGATAGATTCGCGCACAGGCTGTGCCCTTGCGGCTAAATCACCATCTACTACGTTTAAACCTTGTCCGAAGACTGGCCAGCCATGGTCTAGGGTGCACATAGATTTTGCGCGTCCGCCCGGGAGCAATTATTACTTAATCGAAGGCGATAGGTATAGCAAGTAACCTGCGGTATTGAGGTGCAGAAAACCGACAACTTGAACGACTATACATTTTTACATGAACTGTTCGCACGTTTTGATGTAGTCGATTGCATCGTAAGTGATAATGGAATCCAGTTTAGTCTGCTGAATTCAAAGGTTTGTGTAATACGTTCCGAATTAATCCTAACACTACTCCTTAATACCATCTAGAGCGAATGGGCAAGCGCAACGCTTTGTGGACCCTCTTAAAAGAGCACTGAAGAAGGCTCAAGGAACCCCAACAGATGAAGCACTTCAACAATCTCTACACGTGCATAAGGATTACACCCAACACAAACCTACTTACAGCAGAAACGATGTTTGCGCGGAAAGTGAGATCCATTTTTGACAAGCTCTTACCCAAACAGTCAAGGCTACTAGTGACCACTTGTGCACCCAATAAACGTTTTATGTAAGGTGAAAGACGGGTTTTCAAAGTTATAAAAACATCATTCTGCGAGGTGGGTACAATTACTAAGAGAGTCGGATACATGGTATATATCGTCCAAGGACCAACATATACCCACAAGCGTCACCAGAACTAACTAAGAAGATGTCGATCAGTTGAAACTAGCGACAATCCACCATTGTAACATGAGCCGATAGACAGTGTCTTTAAAACTTTTAATCTTGAACCTCCTCAAATAACACCTGAACTACGGCGGTCGTTCCGTAAGAGAAAGTTTACTGAGCCATTGATGGGAAACCCTAAAATAAAGCGGTACTGACAGCTTTTACGAACAAAAAGCTTAGGAGGGGGTGTTGGAGACGTCCCTCCATGGGATTAATGGACGATCTCATGACGTGACTTCCTCTGGGTACGTCATTTCAAGAACGAGTACCTGTGCCCGGCAGTCAGAAATTGGTACGCGGCCAAGGAGGTCGTGTACAAACGCCCAACAGTTGAGAAATGGTATTGATCAAGCCGTCTTGCCTGTAATATATGTGAATACATGTTTGTTTCTAAGAGTCCTGTGTTCCTTTCGTTTTTATTACAATTTAACACCATAACACACACACGCACGCACACACACACCAACACACACATATATGTATATGTATAAAGTTAAATAATAAGATAATATATTTATTTATTTTACATCATTCTCTCTCTCTCTCTCTCTCTCTCTCTCTCTATATATATATATATATATATATATATATATATATATATGTGGATACGTGTGTGTCTAATCATTTCTATATTGCCTCATGCGGATTTGAGAGTTTTTATCCTTTGCATGTTCAATATTGCCACATTTTGATAGTCATACACACATAATGTATATATATATATATATATATATATATATATATATATATATATATATGTCTAGATATGCAAAAATTATTGTTCATATTTATTTTAAAATATTACATATATATGCGTGTGCGTCTGTTAGTATGCATCTGTATATGCGCGTATGTAAGCGGAGGTAGAAAAGCACGGAATATATCAGCGATTTCTTTTTTAAATTCACACGAGTTACTTCGTAAAACAAAAGCATCCGATTAAAGGTCATATGTGTTTGAATTGTTCAACCGCGGACGTCATACGAAAGTGTGCTGGAAGTTTGTTTCTTGCAACTTGTATCCGAAGACCACTTCACGTATCTTGACATTTTAGAAAGATGCCGTCTGTAATTTCGACCTTTCCCAGTGAAAACGACCGGGAAAGGTGTAGAAAAGCACACCTCCTCCTCAGTTGCAAGGCCGTTAATGACAGCCACCCTTGTGACATTATGACCACAGGCGAAATAAAGAAAATGACTGACACGAAACGCTATTAATTATTTATATGTCTAGTCCAGACCTTTTTTTAGACAAACCATTCTCTTTCCAACCCTTACTGACGCATACACTAGGTGGTTTAAGTGAAGTAATAACACTTGCAGAAACATACACATTTTAAATGGACAGGCGTTATAATAATACATTATTGATAATAATAACAACAATCTTGATTTGTTATAATAATACATTATTGATAATAATAACACCAATCTTGATTTGTTATTATAATACATTATTGATAATAATAACAACAATCTTGATTTGTTATTATAATACATTATTGATAATAATAACAACAATCTTGATTTGTTATAATAATACATTATTGATAATAATAACAACAATCTTGATTTGTTATAATAATACATTATTGATAATAATAACAACAATCTTGATTTGTTATTATAATACATTATTGATAATAATAACAACAATCTTGATTTGTTATAATAATACATTATTGATAATAATAACAACAATCTTGATTTGTTATAATAATACATTATTGATAATAATAACAACAATCTTGATTTGTTATAATAATACATTATTGAGAATAATAACAACAATCTTGATTTGTAAAATACATATGTCATGATATATGATAATATTAAACGTACGGTAGATATATGCGCCTATTTCCTTGTGTGAAAGAAACACTTTATAGACTAGTAATGCGAAAAATGCCTAGAAAATGTTTAGTAGAATGCACACATTTGAATGTATTTAAATCATTGATTAAATTCCATTAAACGATTTTTAGTTTTTCTTTAAATTCTTTATTTGGAAGACAAATGAATGGCAATATAAAAACCTTTGTTCGTCTGTCTAAGTGAATTAGTATTTTAAACAAAGCAATTGTAATATTTCGTATGCAAAAGTATGTTCTTATGTCGAAGCGTAATAAAAATAAATCTTATGAATGACAATAATGTATATGAAAAGCTATATTTATCTGTCTAATTGTAATAAGGTTTTAAGCAAATGAATGACAATAACTTATACGAACACCAAGGTCAGTTAGTCTAAGTTTAATAGTATTTAAAATATATGAGAATTCTTTAAAATTTCTAGCAAAAACATATTCATATTGCACACACATTTCTAATTTTATATTGTAAATTTTGTATGTAATATTTTCATGTGTTTCTCGATCTTTATTTGTAAGAAATTGTAACCCTTTCTCCTTTGCAACTTCTGCGTTTTATCAAAATCCTTTCGATTTAATTATATGATTATTTGCATAAAAAAACGCTCTTTAAACTGATTTTCACGTATATTCCTGACGATATAATTTGACTGTTTTAGTATAACTCAAATATTTCTGTTTTAGTTACAAACGAAAAACAGTACTAGCACTCTTTTTTCAGAGAAATACTAATCTGCGAATTCACACATTTGTAAATAGCCACAGTGCTTACGATATAATTAAAATGTAAAATGTAAATTAATCGATCTCTGACTTTATATGCCTGCAATTTTGTGCTTCTAATCAGCGCCTTAATAATGTTAATATTATTGATACAACCTAAAGCAATAAATAATTCATTTTACTAATTAATCAATACATTTTTGTCTTTATTTAGCGACTTAATATTAATGTGATGGCTTAATATTTCTGATGAACATAAAATAATATCTAAAATTAAGACTGAATATAATTGAATATAGAATATCTACATATTTATTAACAATATTGGATATTTAAATTTCCAAGTAGAGAGTCCAAATATAAGATTTATACCAGACATTCTGAATGTTTGCCTTGTGTAGCGAGAAGAATTTTAAAAATGGCTGCAAGTTAAAACTACAATCCTATATTCAGCAAGTTATTAACAGGAAAAAATGTGTAATCCGCGTTATTACACAATTTGTCTAGAAATTTAATAGACGCAGCAAAATGGGTATAATCTTTAATGTATACTAAGGCGAGTGGGCTTCGCTGCACTTTAAGTAAAAAGAGGAAAGAAATCCGTGATTGTAGAAATACAAACGATGTTGCTATTTTGCAATATTTCTTCAATTTAAACACCGCGCAAAAATGTTGGAAGTTTGAACCAAATCGCTAGAGTAAATCAATTTACATCAATAAAATACACACGCTACAATTTACCTATGGAAACCTTTCTTAGTGTTATCTGAATAATTCCGAAAATCAAGAGTATAATTTATAATCATGACATTATTTACTCAATTTTGAGATTGCATAACTAAATACCGAAGTCGATATTTTCAGAGCAATTTTTAATCGATTATTACCCTTACTTTACTTAAGAGCGTATGAATTTAATCTTTAATTTATTGACATATATTATTGTATAATTGTGCATTTGTAGAATTCATTTTATGACTTACAGGACTAGTTACTCAGTGTTATGACAAAAAAGTGCATTAAGTCAAGTATTCTCACTCTCCAACATTAAACTGCAAAAGTAAGAATGAATACTGGTGTTATTAATATTTATAAATCTATTGAAATAAATTCTTGAATAAATAAAAGAAATGTTGCGTTAAGTATATACACCAAACGAAATATCTATTGGAAATACAAAAAATGTTTATGTGTATGCATCATGTTTGATATTTCTACATACGGAGAATGTATTTGTATGTTTATCGGTACGAAAACAAGATAAGCGTGATGTATACATTTATGCAGTCTGCAATATCTTATTAAAAGAAACAGATGATATTAGTTTATTTGTAAAACTAAACACTCGTTGTAAATTCTGATGCATTAATCTGTATTTTTATTTACATATTAGGATAAATAAATTGTGTATAATAGTAATACACATTTATTTTAAAGTTTTGTTTCTTCAGGAATTAATTGTATTTGCTTTGTTGTTGATATATAATGGTCGCCGATAATTTTTAACATGGACTTTCACGTTGCAACATTTAACTACAAGTGTGCGCCTATAATTAAAAGAAAGTAGAAAAAGAACAAAGCGGTTTTTTTTTTTAGAAAGCACAGTGCGGAATCGTTAAACGAGTGTCTATTTTTATATCGTTCATGCGAGCTAAAATATAATAGGATGGTATAACTTTTTAGATTAAAACCGAATTAATAATTTATCGTTTCATATTAATTAATAATTTGTCGCTACTATTGTGAAAAATATTTCTGCGCGTAATTTTGTAATTATTACTTAACCATGTCTGTGTATTTTAAAATAATTAATGTAATTTACTTTGTATATTAAAACAAAACGGTAATGTCTTTTAGTCAATAATTGAAATTTGACTTTTACCTAATAAAATAGGTTAAGTTTACTCAGGATAGTGTTATTAGAGGATATATTTTACTCTTTCTCTGTAAACAATAATTGAATATTTAATACTGAATAATTGAATTTAATCATTAACAATTTATAATAAACTAGCAATCGGTGCCCGGCGTTGCCCAGGTGTTTTGAGGTTAATGCTGAGAAAAAAAAACGGTCAATTTTTTAAACTTTGACCCCTATTATGACTTCTTAACATTTATTGTTTAGGGATCAAGTAAAGGTAATAAGTTAGATCCATGTCCAAGGAATCTATATCTAAAATATCACGTGTTTAGACCCAAAATTGTAGGAGGAGTTTGGTAGAGTTCTCAAAGGTCAAATCGTTTGATAGCGAGGCCAAATTTCGCGAATTTGGCCTTTTTTTAAAGCAGTTTGGCCTTCAAAATTTATGTTTGGCCTTTTTCTTCACCGATGAAATCTGGGGACGCAACGGAAATTTTCGGCTAAAAAATGTTGTTACTATGCACATCTATTTATTGAAATACAATTTGTGGCAAAATTTCAGGAAAAACTAATGGATGGTTCTCTCGCAATAGTCCGGACAATTCGCTAAATTATCTCGTCAAAACCTTAAATCTCGAATTTTTGTGCATTTTTTTTCGGGGGGGGGGCTAATTTGGCATAATAGTGTCCATTTAATAGTATTATCTTGAAAAAATAAAAAAATAAGGAAAATTACCAAAAAAAACAAACAAACAAGAACAACAAAAGTGTGCCGTATTTTTAAAAGTTTTATTGCGTTGTTTTTATTTGCTTTTTTTATTTCATCGGTGAAGAAAAAGGCCAAACAGAAATTTGAAGGCCAAACTGCTTTAAAAAAAGGCCAAATTCGCGAAATTTGGCCTCGCTATAAAAATCAAAATGGGGAAATCCCCCTACTTGAACTTTCTGTTTAATTAATAATGACTCGCTTGTAGCGTTGATTTTTTTCTTTTTTCGCTATAAAAAAATAACTACTTGATGAAATTACGTGATTTTTTCTGTAGGAAAACTTTATCCCATGACGAGTACGTACAATATATATATATTTTTTTTTAAATATTTCCATTTTTTAATGTCAATGGAAAACTGCACAAGTACCCAAACCCGAAATGTAAAGACCACGAGTGAAGGCGCTTTTTTTTTTTTTTTTGGTTTAGTTTCATAATGGCGGCTGTGATGTCGGAGGTTCGATTGTTAGATTGTAAGTTTCGTATTTTTTTAATTTGTAAATCGCAAGTTAGGAAAAAATTAAACCCTTCCAAGATGGACAATAAATCAAGCCATAATATTTTATGGTAAAGGTAAGAGCCTACGAACCATAGTTTTTTAGGAGATGTGATTATTGGAATAACCAATCAGAAATCGTCTGTGGCACACACATCTCTGTTTTTATAGATATATAGATTTCAATTTATGAAATCTCATATCACGAATAAATATGCTGCTTTAAAGCCTATTTTGGTGTGTTGGAGACTTGGCCATGATCGTAAAGAATTCGTTGCGCCTAATCATTTCCGTCAGGCAGCTAGAATCAGGTAAAGCGGCCACTGTCTCCATAAGCAATGACCTATCTTGAAAGTTCGAGTGCTATAGCAGTACATTGCAGGCGAATAGGCGAAACAATTAGAGCATGGAATGGATATAGCAATGTGGAATAATGCTGTGTGTTTGTAACTGAAAAAGAAGTTTTCACTCGGCAGCAGTAAATCATTAGGTTTAACTGGAAGGTTTAGACTTGTAAATTGCCAAGTATTAAGATTATATACCACGAATATTGTTGTCACTTGATTTTACACAAGATATATGAAATACTTGCTATTGTTTCTAATCAGATTAAATAATGGTAAGGCAGTAGATACAATAATACTTCAAAATTTCATAATTCAGAATAATTTGTGCTCAGTAATCTCATTAATATATTTTATGCAGTTAAATCGATACAAGTTAACATATTTATATAATACATATTCAAAAAAGCAATTATTTAACTTACAAAATCAATCCGGCATGGAAGCTAAGTGTGTGAATATACATACATACGTATACACACACACACACACACACACACACACACACACACATATATATATATATATATATATATATATATATATATATATATATATGTATGTATATTATGGTCTCTTTCGTCGATTACGTATGTGACTCCACCACAACAAGTAAGTTGCTCGAAAATCCACACAGATGATTTGTTTATAGTGATGAAGGCTTTGTGTACAACTATCCACATTTTTGGCATTACTGCTAACCTCCATCGGTGCAGATAACTGCCACGGAACATACTAATCAGTAGACCGCATGTTTATTACATCAGAGTTTCCTTCTTAACGAAGACTGAGGGGTGCACTTCTCTCAGCGAATTAATGCCCCTCCAGATACAAACCTGGAAATTTCTACGACTCGGTGTGTTACATACAGCGCCTAACCTTCCCAAATGGTCACCCATCTGCCCAACGTTGCTTAACTCTGGTAATTTGAGGAGAACCGGTGCTGTTATTATTATTATTATTATTATTATTATTATTATTATTATTATTATTATTATAAATAAATAAATAAATTTTGCATACAGACAACGACTTCTTTTGCAGCGATCATAGTAGGAAGTGGCGAAGTCTACTACGAAAACCCTATTTGACCCGAATAGAAAAGAACATTATCTTATTTTAATCGTCAACAATCACGAGAATCAAATTAAATTTTACATTTATAAAGCCAAGAGCAGGCATAATGTTGTTTACACACTCTATGATAATCGAGCGACCGGAAATTGCAATCTCTTACCAGGCCATCCGACCCCCTTTTGTTCCAAGACAGTGCTCAACTTTTAAAAACTTCCTAAAAAGGATAAAATTAGAGATTATAAACATATAGTTTCTTATATACAGACCCTAGTATTTCATGGTTTCACAATAATAAGTGCAGCAAGTGATGATTTCTGCTAGTCAAAGTATTCAAAGACCATCACAAAGCCACCTTAGATACTTAGATGCTTGGAACCTTAGTTTTGGGTCAGCATTTACTGTCATGTTGACTAACAGAAAATACAATATATATATAAGGTGACATGCAGTCATATCGCTTTTAAGAAAATATATTATTTTCTATCGACAGAAAATTGCCATCTCGTGCGCTATTTTTTGTTAGAATGAAATGTCATGATCTGCATCAGAAGTAGACACCAAATATAAACTTTAGATTCTTGATCCCTACTATATATATATATATATATATATATATATATATATATATATATATATATATTCGTTTAATTTACTTTGACTTAAGCGTATCAAATATGTGTTTTTATGTTTTTTTATGTATAAGGGGTGAGAATCTGTACTTATTGTAATATTTTAAGAAGAAATTAAAGAATGCAGCTATGTTAGAGATTGTCTTAACAAATTAAATACGTTATATATAATATATATCTGTATATATATATATATATATATATATATCAAATTTTATTCATTCAATGAATTTAAAAATTTATGACGTGAAATGTTTGAGTTTCAGATCAAAGATTTTTATTATTCCATGTAAGACAAATAATACATTAGAAATATTATAACTCCTTATCATATATTACTTCGATGTCTACCATTTTCTCAGAGGAGAAAACATAAGAAAATAATTATAATGGTTTACACCTTATTTGCTAAAGTAAGTGAGACATGGAAAATAACAATTAAATATTGATTGAGTAATTAAAAGTTATAGAATAATTTAAGTTAAAGAAAATGATATAAAAGTAAACATCCAAATGGCGTGATTAAATTCGAAGAGAATGTCCTTGAACGCAGTGTAGTAAAATGATCCAAACTCTATTTTGGGTAATCCCCATTAAAATCTAATGATCCGAGTTAGGCTTGGGAGTAATTTTGCTTTGTTATATAATGGGTCCGGTAAAGAAAGTTCTTTATATGGGTCTGGTTGATCGTTGTTATTAATAAACATACAAATTGATATATGTATTATTTTATACCCATAGAACATGAGCTTAAAATTTCACTTTAAAATTATTTTCTAAATTGTAAGTAAAATTATAAATTCAAAAATTCAAAAAAAAAGCGGCTTTAGCAGACAGGTCATGCAAAATGAGAGAAACTGAAGTGGTACGAAAAAGGAAAGAAAAAGAAAAGGTCAGAAAATGGTTGCGCGTAATAAAAAAGCGAGTATTAGATAAGATAAAATAAAATAAAAGGGGATGGATGGAAATGTATTAATACATGGGGAAAGACAGAAAAATATAAAAAAGAGAGAAAATAATAATGAAGAAATAGAGAGAGGAGTTAAATAGAGAGAGAGGAAGATGAACTCCGTAGACGAAGTCAATAAAATGTTATTAAATTAAGTGATAGGCCGCGAAAATAGGTCAGGAAGCTCAACGTGAGCCCATACATAAGAAAGAAAATAAAGAAAAAAAGAAGGAAAAAGAAAAAGAAAAGGAACCAAATCAAAACCAATGAATGTTAAACTGAAATCAACCCTTAAACTAATTTCATTTTAATCTATTTAAATCAATTAAAATCCGGTCAACTCAAATAATAGTATCTAATGCATACAGTACTATTCTGGTTACTTTTATATATATTGATAATATCCTTTAAATGAGAAAGTTAAACTGAAAAGTTAGAACTATAATAATCTGTGTAAGTAATTATTGAGACTAAATCTAGGCGTATTAATAAAACATGTTATTAAATTTATAATACTAATGATAATACTTTACTGTAAGATAATAATAATACTTTACTGAAAAATATCAAAAGATCATTAATAATAATAATAATAATAATAATAATAATAATAATAATAATAATAATAATAATAATAATATTAACTGAAAAATACTTAATATATATATCTATAATATAAAGATAAATGTATGTATGTGTGTGTGTCTGGTCGCGAATAGGCTCCTATATGGTTGACTATGTAATAAAAAACTGATTACATATAATGATAGATGCATCGAGACACATGAATGGGTATGTTTGATCTGGCAGCACGGTGGCTCATTAAAATTGTGGGGTCTGCGTTCGCGGCTGGCCCACAAAGTATGGAAATAAAAAAAGAAAAAAGAAAAAAGAAACGGTTACAAGTGTTTTTAATATAGATGTACATAATAATACTTTGATAAGTTGGTTTTAACTTAAATAGGAATGGTATAATTTAATTGTGGGGTCTGCGTTCGCGCCTGGCCTCCATAGAATGGAAATAGGCACACACTTTAATAAATAATTTTCATATCTATCTGCGTAAGTATACTTTGATAATTATGTTTCAGTTTGAAGAAATATGGTATAATAAAATTATAAGGTGTTCGTTCGCACCTGACCTCCATAGAATGGAAACATGCCACAAAGTTTAACAAGGTTTATTAATGTAGATCCACATAATATTGTGATAAGTGTTTCAGTGTGAACAGGTATGGTATAATAAATGATGGGATTTATCTATTTTATTTTTGCTTTCATCATATTTTGCTTTGGTTTTGATACCCCCAAATTCAGCTCAAATTTACAATCCTTCCTTTTCATAACCTATCATACTTTCATAAATCAGAGTCCATTTTCTGTAGGCTGTTTTTGAACCAAGTCAACGACGGGTACTTTTGCTAGTATATATATATATATATATATATATATATATATATATATATATATATATATATATATATATATATATGAATTAAAGTATAATAATAATCAAAATAAAAGTATTATAATAATCACACTATTAATAATAATCATTAAAGTAATAAAACTAACCATGCATGATAAAATCAAAGTAACTACTAATATTGTAAAGTAAAATTAAGAAAATATGAAAATAGGCTCATGGAACTATGCCTATAAAACCGGGTTACCATAGTACCAACAAGGATGACGTATTATTGTGTATTATGTGTTTATATTCATATGTGTAAATAGGGAAAATACCTTGCAATGGGGAATGCTTACCCTATTTGTGGGTATTAAAGTGAGACGATGTATAAACTCCTTAATTGAGAGGCTAAATACTCGCTTGAAACAGGATTATAACAAAATCCTAGAAGTGTAAGTTATATGCTGGAACTTAAAGTATATTATGTGAATGCGTGTATGGTGAATCACTATATAAAATGCAAATAAGAATGTGCTAGTAAAATTTAATCTAAATGAGATGCTCGAAATCTTATTCTTCGTAATTTTGAAAGCCCTTTACCTTAGTATTTAGTCAAAATCCGATATGCATTTAGTGTTATGTGTTTACCTATTTACAGGCATACATAAAATCTATATTATTTTTAATTGGGTCTGTTTAAATGTTTTCTTGTGTTACCATCTAGACACTGGGTCGGTCTTGGCATTTATTATAGGTTTATTGAAGTTGATGATGTTAACTGCTTCGGATATACAAAGATTATAAAATGTGTCCCCTAAGGTGTATGATGTAGATTTATCCAGTATACTCCATTTAATTGAATAAAAATTTGTAAACTTTTATATCTTTTTCTTTAACTTCCCTTACTCTATGGATTTTAATTACTCAATGAATTTTTAATTGTGATTTTCCATGCCTCACTGACATTAGCAAATAAGATGTAAACCATTATAACTATTTGCTGATATTTTCTCCTCTGAAGAGATGGTAGACATGGAAATCCTATGGGATAAGGAGTTAAAATGTTTCTAATGTATTCTTTGTCTTACATGGAATAATTAAACTCTTTGATCTGAAACTCAAACATTTCACGCCATATTTTAAAAAATTCGTTGAATGACTAAAATTTGATTCATTGTCTTTATCTTGTATATCGAGCAATTCTTATATAACTGGGATAATACTTATGGAATATTACTGCCAGTATGTTGTGGAGACGCCCACTAATTAACATAGGTGGGTGAGTGAGATATATAAAGGTATCAATCACCAATACCGGGGGAGTTCTGCAACGACCGCCAAATAGGCAAGAAACATATGTTGCCTCCAGTAAGACATACAACACGCCACCTGCCGGAATATCTCCAACTGAAGTATATCTGAAGACATGTAAATATGTATATAACATTTCTGCCTAATATATTATTGTTATACCTTTACTTTCCGTGTTCTTGTTAATTATTGTGCAGACACAACGGGAATTCGAGAAAAGACTTACGCGGGATAAAATCCACTACTAAACTCAACAGTGATGTACGAAAAATACTTATTCGAGAAAGATTGAAAAAAAAACGCACTCCAATAAAAAAGACTACTGTTGAACACAACAGTAACATCGAGGATTTTGGAAAAGATTTACTCGGGAATTCACTGTTAGACACAGCAACAGTATTCGAAAAATAATTTACGCGGAAAGTTATCACTGTCGAAAAAACAAAAAAAAAAACAAACGAAAGTAAATACAAAATTGTCGAAGGAGATATCCGAACACTGGATACTTGAAAGCAAAATACCAATAACTATTTCAAAGTGACTACCAAAGTTAAAGAAAAAAAAGATGTTTTCGCTAGTAACCCGTGAACTAATTTATGCAAATCCAAGACTGGAGGAGAAAAGTGATTTTTTTTCGGCTGAACCAAGAAAGGATTAAAAAAAAAACAATTCTTGTACGTAATCAAAACTTAACGGATTAAGATAAAAAATATAATATATTTTTTATCCCTCAATAGAAAAAGGGGAAAAGGAAGTTTCTACGCAAAAAATAATATATCGATAAAATTCGGTTGACAGAAAAAAAAGAAAATCGAACCTAAAATCGGATGTTCGTAATTATTGTAAAAAGTAAATCAGTAAAATACACTGATTTTTCTAATGTTTGAAAAAAAACAAGATAGATGAGTTTTCTAAAATAATGACACAGTTCATGCAGAATCAGAAGATCCTACACAAAGAACAGCAAGCGCTACACGAGGAAGAGACGAAAGATAAAATGAACGAATCATAAAATGCCTAGAAAGGCAGGAAGTGAGGTTCGCGCAAATGCAACTTGAATAGAAAGAACTGTTAGAAAGATTAACACGTAATTCCATATAAGAAAGTAATAAAACCTTCTCCAACACAATAATTGTCAACAGCATAGATGTGTTCACATACCTACCGGAAGAGGAAAAACATTTGATGCATACTTCAAGAGGTATGAATATATTTTCGAAACAGTCTGCGAAAAATGGCCAAATGGAAAGAAAGTAAGTGTATTACTTCGAAAGCTTGATACCAGTGAACATTGCAAATTTGTTGATTTTATATTGCAAAGGAAAACGAATAAGTTAGATTTCGTTAAGACTGTAAAGATTCTTAAGGAGTTATTCGAACCGAACATGCCTCTTTTCCACAAAAGATGGTCATCTATGAATCTTAAGAAAACTGATGAGCAGGACTACCTGACATACGCGTCATTAGTAAACAAAACTGCGACAAATTCAAATTATCGGAACTCAAAGTGGACGATTTCAAATGCCTAATCTTTGCACAGGGTCTAGTATCCACAAAAAAAATTCAGAGATCCGAAGACGCGTTCTCTCAAAATTAGAGACAGGACAAGGCCTGACATTGCAGAAATTATCAGAAGATTGCCAAAGGGCAGTATCACTAAACAAAGATTCCAGGGATATAGAAGAAGCAAGAGTGGCGTACATTAGGAAGATTAAAAAATCTTTCAAAATCTCAAGACAAAGAAATTTTAAGACTAGTCAAAATTAAAACAAATACTCAAATTATAAATACTCAAATTATAATAACTACAGAAAACGAAATTACGATAATAATCAAAGGAATCATAAAAAATACAGTATAAGATAATAATTGCAGAAGATGTGATGAAAAATGAATTGTCCTTACGAAAATATCAGGTGCTACAATTGCAATAAAGTATGCCATAAGAGTGTTTGGTGCAGAACAAAAAATAGAGTACACCAAATGAGAACAAACGACAAAGGGAAAAATAATTTACGAAAATATGTATTAGTAAATATTTTCGAACAAAATGAAATTTCAGCTTGACTCTGGATCGGAGTTGTCGTTAATTAACGTCATCACTTGGAAAAAGCTTGGTAAACCGACTCTTCAAAAGTCAAGTAAAAGTGCACGAACAGTTACTGAAGACGAAATAAAATTCGAAGGAGTGGTCATCCTTCCCATTAATTTTAATGGCAGGACGAAGGAATTAAAAAATCGTCGTGAGTAACGAAAGCGAGAACTTATTGGGAATTGACTGGATTGAAAAATTCAATCTTTGGGATAAACCAATGAACGCTTTTTGCAGAAAAATAACCAGTTGCGCCCCAACATCAGAAAATATAAAAAACAATCTAAAAAGAAATCCCCAGAAATATTTACTACTGGACTGGGACGATACAATAAATTTAAGGCTTCGTTCGAGCTAAAAAAGGATGCAACACCAGTGTTTAAGAAAAAAAAACGGAACGTACCGTTCGCCGGTTTAGACAAAATAAATAGCGAGCTAGAGAGACTAAAAAACAGGCATTTTTTATTTTTTATTTTTACAGTGATCACCACTTATCAAGGCCCGGAAGCCACTCAGGGATAAAAGCCATTGCAAGTACATTACGTTAGTGTGGAGATGTGATGAAGTGTTTACTTAAGGGGGCGGTTCATTAGGAATTTGTTAACGTTGGACTTGAAGATATCCAAGTTGTAGTCAGGTGGGAAGCAGGCAGACGGAACAGAGTTCCACATGCTGCAGTTCTAAGAAAGAAGCTTTGTTCAAAGAATCCACGTTTTGATGTAGGCACAGATAAAGAGTGGGGGAAATTTTTCACAGTGGATTCAGCTAGACGGGTGCTTTACTTGAAAGATTGGCGAGGGGGGACCAGAGATTAGAGTTCAGACGAGCACCTGCCATGGAAATAAGGATAAAACAAGGATAGGCTCGCAACGTCTCTTCTGTGGGAGAGAGGTTGCAGGGTAGAGAAAAGGGCATCCCCCACTAAGCAACGAAGTCTATTTTTTACTCTGTCAAGGCAGGATAGGCTGTTTTTAGCAGCTCCTGCCCAGATATGGCAACAGTATTCCAGCCTTCGACGTACTTGGCTTTTATACAGACTTGATCAGGAGTAAAGCTCAAACACAGAAGCTTGTCAAAACACGGAGCCTCACCCAGACGAGAGCTATCCATACCAATTGATGCCAGATGCGGATCAGAGCGTTGATGATGTAAGGATAGGTTTTGGATGCATTAAAGGTAACCAGCCACGTCTTCATCCACTGAACCACGCGCTTGAGATCAGAGGAGAGAGAATCAGAGAGAACATTGTCATTTACAGCCTTTGATTTGTTGCCTTAGATGGTCGTGTCATCAGCATAGATGTCAACGAATGATTTAAGTATGTGTTTAGGGAGGTCATTGATGCAGATCAGGAAGAGAGTTGGGCCCAGGATTGACCCCTGAGGGACTCCAGCATTTATATTGCAGGCCTCCGATGTTTGTCCATCGACCACTACTCTTATGAGGCTATTGGAGAGAAATGATTTAATGATAGAGAAAACATTTCCAGTTATACCGTAGCTGGAAATCTTGTGAAGTAGACTCTTATGCCATACCTTGTCGAATGCCTTGGATATGGCAAGAGCAATTGCCCTAGAAAGGGAGCCTTTGTCAAGAGATTCACTAATCCTGTGGGATATAACCGTCAGCACATCTGCGGTAGACCTTGCAGAGCAGAAACCATATTGTGTCTCACGAAGAAGATTGTTTTTGCTGAGGTGGTTGACTATTTCTATATTTAATATGGATTGCAGCAACTTACTCATAACCCACAGGAGACTTATTGGTATGTACTTAGAGGGAGATGACTTATCACCTGAATTCCTAAATAGAGGGCAAACAGATGAGGTCTTCCAGGGTGTCGGAAAGCACTTCTCCTTAAGGCAGCGCTAGTTTCGTAAGTATGGGAGCAAGTTCTGGTTGAAGCGTTTTTAACACTATAATTGGGATGCCATCAGGGCCAGTTGCTTTACTGGAATCAAGGTTCTTGATTATCTTGGCGACCTCATGCACGGGTATTTGTATATTACCTAGTTTGTTCTGTGTTATAGGTGAACATATGGGGAGTTGATGGCCTTCGTCGCATAGGGTAGAATTAGCTGCAAAGTTCTTTGCAAATAGTTTGGCCTTGTCTGACGCTGACGAGATGACCTATGGTCCATTGATAATGGTTGGGATAGAACGCACACTTCTGTTCTGGATCCTATTTGTTATTTGCCAAAACTGGTGGGAACCAAACCGCTGATCAGCTACCTTGGATTTAACAGACTGGGCATATAGCTCTCTTGCATTTTTTTATTACTCTTTTACAGTGGTTGCTGGCAGACCTGAAAGCAGCTTTAGTCTCAGTGCATCTATTACGCTGGTAGCTATGGAAAAAGTGATTTCTGTGCGCGATAGCAGCAGCACATTGTGGGGAGAACCATGGCTGGCTGTTAGGTTTTTGCTGAAATTTTTTAGATGGTATTAATGTGTCTATGCCTACAATTAACCATTCGGTCAGATCTGATACTATAGAGGACACTTGCTTTTTAAACATGGAGTGCAGAGGTAAATCAGATATGAATGTACGGAACCTATCCCAGTCAGCCATAGAGTATCGGTATACAGTACGGTGGAGGGGTACATCTGGGGACTTATTACATCTCGTTTTTATCTTTACTGATACTACGGAGTCGTCAGAGGATCCTAGAGGAGAATGAACGAAACATGAACATAGCTCAGGGGAAGTTGAGAGCAAAATGTCTAGGAGGCTTGCATATTGACCGGGTGTATCGGGCACACGGGTGGGTTCGCGAACAATCTGAGTGAGGTCCTAAAAAATGGCAAAATCATGACAAAACCTCCCCTTATCGTCTGTCTTATTTGAATGGGTCAGCCATTTCACGTTATGGACGTTGAAGTCACTTCAGATGTGGATGTTAGCCGAGGGATGTGCAGACAGTATCTGGTCTATTTTCTCAGATATGCTCTTAAAGATAGTAGCTCCGCTGTTGTGGGGCCGATAGAGGGCAAATATAAATGCAGTGGTGTTAGCAAGTGCAACGCTGAAGAACATATAGGGTAAATTAGGATATTCTCTAGAGATATCCCTGCCACACGGGAAGCCATCTTTAATTTAGGCACATATCTTATCGAAAATCGAAACTAGTGTCTGGGCAACCCCAACGGTGTACGTAAAAAAAAACCGGAACAAATTCGAGTCTGTGCAGTCTTTTATACGGGCCTTAACGATGAATTAAAGACCGCCACTTTCCTTTACCAAACCCTGAGGAGATATTTGCCAGACTTAATTTTGGCAAAATATTTTCAAACATATATTTGTGCGACGCCTATTTACAAATTCCGATGGAAGAAGAATGCTCAAAGATATTCTGCATTAACACGCACAAAGGGTTGTTCAAATACAACCGTCTACCCTTCGGGATCAATGTCGCGCCGGCGATTTTCCATAAAAGCAATGGATACAATGCTGAACGGAATAGATTGTTCTTGTGCATATCTGGATGACATAATCATCAGGAGTGCGTCCATAAGTGAACACCAAGGGCATCTACAAAGAAGTATTCACAAGAATAAATGTATACGGATTCAAGGTGAAAGAAAACAAACACGAATTTTGTTTAGACGAAATCAAATATTTAGGGTAAATAATAAATAAAGACGGTCGACGTCCAGACCCGGAAAGATCGACAGCAATTAAAAACATGCCGCCACCATATAACTTGACGACTCTACAGAGTTTCTTAGGTCCCGCAACCTACTACCAAGTATTTATCAAAGGCATCCACGATCTAAGAGCTCCGCTACCGAGTTATCAAAGGAATAAACACCATGGATATGGACTAAAAGAATGTCAAGACACATTTGAGAAAATTAAAAAGACGCTGATGTCCGATCTATTTTTAACCTATTACGACCCAAAATTAGAAATAAGTGTTGCGACAACGCGAGCTCGTATGGTATAGGAGCATGTATACAGCATATCCTGCCAGATTGATTGAAGAAACCTATAGCTCACGCTTTAAGGACACTACTTCTGGCAGAAAAGGCTTACTCTCAAATAGAAAAAGAGTAGTTAAGCATTATTTTCGCGGTGACGAAATTCCACCGTTACCTGTACGGGAGACACTTTATACTGGAAAAAGATCACAAGCCCCTAGTGGCAATCTTCGGCTCAAAAAAGGGCTTGCCAATATATACAACAATATCGCCTACTCCGTTGGGGTACGACCTTGATAAATTATGGCTTTCAAATAAAACATATAAGTTCGAAAAAATAGGTCATGCGGAGGAACTGTCAAGGCTTATACCGAAAATAGAGTAAACCCTTGAAGAGTCAGTAATTGCAGCGATACGTTCCATTTATGATGAAAACAATATGTTGACGAATATAATAAGAGAATGACCAGTCACGTTAGCCAATATAAAAAGGGAGGCTGATAATGACGAGTGCATCACAGACATAAAGAAAAAAATAAGGAAAAATGATGAAAAAACGCAGATCATATTTTCCGTATACAATAATGTTTTATTATATAGTGAAAGAGTTGTTATCCCAAAAACCTTGCAGAAAAAGATCTTACGTGATTTACATGAAGAAAACCCGGGTATAAATAGGATGAAGGCACTTGTGCGGAGTTACGTTTACTGGCGTAACATGGATGTGGATATTTCACAAACAGCAAACAAGTGTAATGTTTGTGCGTTAGCCGCAAAGGTACCACCGATATTCCATAAATCTTGGAAAAAACTGACTATCTATGGTCACGCAATCATATAGACTTTGCTGGACCGAAAATAGATAATACTACCTAATCGTAGTAGATAGTTTTTACAGATAACCTGAAGTAAAGCGTTTCAAGAACCCGACGACAAATAACACAATAAGTTTTCTGCATGAAATATTTGCACGTTTTGGTGTGCCAGACATTATAGTCACAGATGACGGAACACAATTAACATCAAGTGTTTTCAAGGACTTTTGTAACACTTTTTACACAACCGTTCCACCCTAAATAACATGGATTAGCGGAAAAATTCGTGGGCACAATAAAGCGCGCACTTAAAAAATCAATATGGACTCCGACGGATAAAGCATTACAATAATTCCTGCAAATATACAGGATGACTAAGAACCCAAATACACTGTCGAAATTATCGCCAGTAGAATTAATGTTTGCTAGAAAAATAAAATCACCATTTAAAAAAGTAATACCAAAGCTAGCAATCGTCCATCAAACTACGTACACATAACGTAAAATGTTTAAACCTAGTGACCGTGTATATTTTAAATATATGAAGAATAGTATTTCATATTGGGAGTTTGGTACGGAAGATAACCGTATCGGCGACTTGGTCTACATGATAAAAGGTCCAAAAAGGGATACATTAAATGCATCAAAATGAATTGAGAAAACGTCATATAAAAGAAAACGTACATGACAAACCTGATGAAAAGGAAGATCCTTTTGATATACTATACGAAGCGTTTGATAGCGAACCTCCACAAACCATGCCCGAACCAAGAAGATCGGGAAGGAAAAGAAAGTTTACATAACCAATCGTAATGAACCCCAAGAGAAACAGATATTGAAATCTACACGACTTCAAACCTTGGTAGGGGTGTTGTGGAGACGCCCACTTATTTACATAGGTGAGTGAGTGAGATATATAAAGGTATCAATCACCAATACCGGGGAAGTTCTGCAACGACCGCCAAATAAGCAATAAACCTATGTTGCCTCCACTAAGACATGCAACACGCCACCTGCCGGAATATCTCCAACTGAAGTATATCTGAAGACATGTAAATATGTATATAACTTTTCTGCCTAATATATTAGTGTTATACCTTTACTTTCCATTTTCTTGTTAATTATTGTTCAGACACAACACAGTAACATCTTGTAAATCAATACCAGTTTATTTTTGGATCATTTTATTCTGAAGTATATATATATATATATATATATATATATATATATATATATATATATATATATATATATATATATATAAATGATTAGTTTTGTTTTTTTGGAAAAACAATTCCAGCAAAGTTCTCATTTAAAAGGAAAATCCAAAATGTAAGAGCGTATTTATATTCTCCGTGCATATCTTTTTCGACATAACAGCTTTCTGTACACAATATATATATATATATATATATATATATATATATATATATATATATATATATATTTATATATATGTATATGTATATATATATATATATATATATATATATATATATATATATATATACTAGCTGTACCCTGCCACGCGTTGCAGTGGCTCAATTTGGTGTAATGGAAAAATTTAATAAAAGAGAAAATGCATGTTTCTTATATTAGTACAGCAATCCACTGCAAAAAGTGAAAAAGAAGGCGAAACTGAAAAAAATGGTAGTCTTGCAGAATTTGATCTGGATCCTCGAGAGTTTCTGTCAATCATTCATGTTTTGGACTTGACCAACAATCAGTGGATGAAGCTGAACGTAGCAAAAATGTTTAAACGCTAAATGCTTTTTTTGTTGTTTTAAAAAATGTGATTTAGTAATTAATATTTGGTGGGGGAAGGGGTTACTATACACAGATTCGAAAAAGTCGTCCAAAAACAAATAAATGAAAGCAAAGGTAAGGTAATTTACGTTTCTACCTAATTGGATAATTGTTTGGTGTTTTTATGTAATGTAAAAGATTTAATTGGCTCAAAAAACAGAAATGGTCGCGAATTCTGTTGAATACGTTAAGTTTGGGAAAGTAAGTTGAAAACGAAAAGCTATACAAAACAGTGTCTGAAACTCACCGAACATATGTTACCATGACATAGGCTGGCATAATCGGTAGGTTTCTGACAGTATTTGTATTTTTTTAGTGTTAACTCACTTTCTCTAAAGTAATCAACAGTGTCCACCACCATTTGTAGCTTTCAAATACACCAATAAACACTGTTTTTCGAGCCGACTAAACGTTACATTAAATGAAAAAGGTTTATATTACTAAACACAGATACAAAGAAGTTGTCAAAAAATAAATATATAACAAATAAATGTTATCAAAGGCAAGAAAAGTAAGTGTTCTACCTAACTGGATAAGATTTTAGTGTTTTTATGTAATGTATAATCGGTTCAAAAACATTCAATGTTTATCGGTATATCTGAAAAATACAAATGGCGGCAGACTGTATCGAACACGTTAAGTTTGGGGAAATTTTGGGAAAATGAGTTTAAACTAAAAAACTATACAAAATACTGTTAGGAACTCACTCAATATATGTTACCATGATGTAGGCTGGCATATAATCGGTGGTTTTAAACTTTTGCTCGATACAGGTGACGACTTTTAAAAATCCCTTTTAGTGATTACCTGGTTTGAGGATATTTGTACAACTAAACGGCAAATCTGCTCAAAAAAATCCGGTATTATTTTACTTTAAGGCCCGTCTCATGTTCGTATATAACGAAATATTTTATTGTAGATTTCGGTGTGCTAAAAACGAATCTGCAAACCGTTTACGTAGCAAAAAAAAAGTTTTCATGACATTCATGAAATTACTTTTTCGAAAAGTGGGTGATCACTTTTCAATGTAAATTTAACTTAGAATGAGCACCCACTTTCTAGCCACCTGAGAGAGGGGCATTTTTCTGTTTCTTGGCTAAAAAATTTTTTGTTTGGTTTCTTTTGCATGGTAATAACCCCTGAACTCTGGGACTATTTTCCATTTAACAGCCGTAGCCTTCGTTTACGCTATGCGTAAGTATAAACGAAAGCTGTTTAGCCAATAAACATGGGAAAAAATCCCCCCTCTCTCAGGTGGCTAGAAAGTGGGTGCTCATTTTAAGTTAAATTTACATGGAAAAGTGATCGCCACTTTTTCGAAAAAGTAATTTCTTCATATCATAAAAACTATTTTTTGCGACGGAAACGGTTTGCAGATTCGTTTTTAGCACACCAAAATCTACAAAAAAATGTTGTTATTTACGAACGTGAGACGCACAGCCCTTAATGGAAAATTATATCAAAAATCCGGGGGGAAATAGTTTTCAATAAAAACAGCAAATGAATTCGATAGAAAAAAATCGATGCTGTTTTTTTTTCTTTCTGTGTGTTTCTTGGCTAAAAAGTCTTTTTGTTTGTTTTCTTTTGCATGGTATTAACCCCTGAACTCTGGGACTATTTTCCATTTCACAGATGTAGACTTTGTTTATGCTATGCGTGAGCATAAACGAAAACTGTTAAATATGCATTCGCGTACCAAACTGCCATGTCAAACAAACCTTTAAGCCAATAAACACGAAAATAAATGCCCCTTCCTCAGGTGGCCAGAAAGTGGATGCACATTTTAAGTTAAATTTAGATGGAAAAGTGATCACCCACTTTTCGGAAAAAAACATTCTTCAGATCATGAAAACTATTTTGGTACTCTTTGGCGTTGAGTTCCATGGCGAGCCGCAGAATTATTTAATGGTCGTTCCCTTAGTACCCCCCATAGCCAAGGCTAACGCATGCGCACGTAACATTTTTTATTTATTTACTTACGTGGTGGAGTTTCTATACTGATAGGTTTTTTGAAATTTTTTCACTGGATTATTATTGATTGAACACTAACCAGATTATGAAAAAAAAATTGAAAAAAAAAATCATTTCAACATTTGAAAGGGGTACTCACTTTTTATTTACCACGTTCTGGTAAATCGGTCACTTGTTATTTATTTATTTATTTTTCTAAATACGGAAGTGTCTTCGGGAGATATAAAATGGTCGCATGTTGACGAAGCAATGTATCGGGAGGCGTATGGGATTAAAAATTATTGGTAAATTTTTAGATTAGGTCCACCTCCACCTCCTAAATTTTCTTTTAAATGACGACTTGAAATGGTTTTCGACTATGCTGAATACGAAAATCGCATCGAAATTTTGCAGAAATAAGTAGTTATCAAGATATAAAAAGTTGTATTATGTATTGTAATCTTTGGCGGCCATCTTTTTTACGTGTGTGTATTTGTTTATGGCGCGTGTGCACGTAAAAAGATGGCCGCCGAAGAATACGATGCATAATACAACTATTTATTTCCGCAAAATTTCAATGCAATTTGCGTGTTCAGCATACTCGGAAACCTATAAATGTCGTCATTGAAAGGAAAATTGTGGAGGTGGACCTAATCTAAAAAAATACCAAATTATTAAACATTTCTCCAGCATGTTAGTTAAATTTATAATACTTTAAAAAAAAATTAAAAAGAAACAAAACAAAAGTTTTGAAAAAAAAGCTCACCTTTCACAAAAACAATTAAAAAAAAACCCACAAACTAACTAAATAAGTAAAAAAAAAATTATTAAAAATCTCGAAACTTTATTTTCATGAAAACAATAAAAAAAAGTCTTGTTCTCTCTATTTTTTTTCTTTGAGAAACAAATATATTTCTGACTTACAAATGCGGTAGAGACTCATTATTTTTACTTTCTATGGTTTTGATATACCGCGTTTTTATTGCTTACAAAATGGGGGACTGATTTATCAGAACGTTGTAACTAAAACGTGGACACCACTTTCAAATGTCGAAATAATGATTTCTTTTTTACATTTTTTTAATGATCTGTTTAATTAGTGTCCAATCAATAATAATCCAGTGACAAAAAGTTCCAAACACCTATAAGTACAGAAATAAAGCATGGGAGTAATGGTTGTACTACAACGTCGCCTTTCGCACTTTTACAACCATTTTTTT